>NC_135312.1:66165594-66480007 GCF_048772815.1 Callospermophilus lateralis
GAGTAAAATATGCAATAATACTTTGACATAAATCCAGTTATAGCTTTTGGCAAGTACCTTGAGATACAAAATTTTGTGGCATGATTCTCCTAAATCTGGTTAAATAAAGCATGAGTTTAGAATTTTGCTTAATTTTGGACAAGAGTCTTGTTTGACTTGGTCTAATATTCTGACATCAGGTGAAAGATTATTGCTGGTAAGAATAAAATATTGGTGAAAACTGCCAGAGGACCTATTGAAGTTCATTTGGCCTGAAATATATTGGGACAGTCTTTCTTTGGCTTTTCATCACCATTTAGATATGTCAATCAGGGATTCCGAATCTCAGCATTATTGACATGTTGTAAGCTTATTATTGATACATTGTCAGAATTTGTTTGTGAGGGGCTGATCTGT
The DNA here is from genome assembly GCF_048772815.1 of Callospermophilus lateralis. Taxonomy (NCBI): domain Eukaryota; kingdom Metazoa; phylum Chordata; class Mammalia; order Rodentia; family Sciuridae; genus Callospermophilus; species Callospermophilus lateralis. The sequence goes on from NC_135312.1 coordinate 66,165,991, forward strand.
GCAGAGTAGCATGTTTAGGAACACTTCTGGCCTATATTCACTAATTTCCAATATAACTTTCCTTCCCATTGTGACAACCCAAAACATCTCCATACATCGCAAAATGTCCCCAGTGGGTAGAAAAAGGAGGCAAATTCACCCCCAGTAAAAATAATTGAGAATTACTGTTTTAAATTATGAACAACAGATACTAGAAAGGTGTAATATTCATGAATCATACATCCAAAATATAAATTTGCTTGTGGTTTAGCTCAACAATTTCAATTTTTTGCTTACCTTCATCTGGCAACAATTTATCTCTTGGGGAGTATGCTTAAATTTTTTTTTAAAATAATTTTACCAACTTTTCAATATTTTACGTAACTCATTGGGAAGGTTTCTGCACCCACCCCCAAATGCCCTGATGTACCACTTGGTTGACTATGAGACTGATTTCTTCATTTCTATATTCAACATTATAAATTTTGTGCCAAACAAAACCCTCTGGCTTTTTATCTGAGGGATGATTAATATAAGTCTATTTATTCCTAATGAAGGTACTAGAGTGTCATTAAATTAACATTTGTTGAATGTACATATGCATGAAAAAAATAGACCCTATACTCAGGTCCATTGTGAAAGAACTATCTTCTAATTCTTTTTCAATAAGGATTTGCTTCTTAAATAAATATTTTTAAAAAAGGGAATTGCCATATACTTCTCTAGGCCTGGCCAACAAGTGAGCATTTCCAATCTTCTTTTCATTTTTATTAAAATGCAGCGGTGAGGCTGGGGACTTGTGAGTCTTAAAGTAATAAAAGAGCATAAGATAAATGTGTACCTCGTTTTCCAGATGAATGAGAATCATGATAACTGTTCATTCATCTTCATGGTGTGATGCTTCCTCATGATGAGACCTGGTAGATGTTTTCCTGGAAAGTCACACTGTGATATTTAGCATTCATAAGACTATTTACTTCACCTCTTTTACTAGATCAGATGGCTTATCACTTTGGAGGTCCCAAAGAATACAAGGCATATTTGCTATACATTTTTAATGCTTTCAGTTTTAGGACAAAGGTACTTGGAATATGTTTCTGAACTATTATTTTCCAATAAACGCCCCAAAACATTATTGAAAAAGTGTTGAAATATTTAATCCTTGCTTTCCAAATTGTCTCTTAGGTAATATTTCAGTCCCCCAAAGAATTTATAAGCACTATAAAACTAGAAATTATGTTCTATATTTTTGTAGATTCTGGGGATTGAATCTAGAGCCTCACACATTCTAGGCAAGTGCTATAGCACTGAATTCTATCCCCAGCCCTTATATTTTGTTTTGTTTTGTTTTTGTTTTTATTGTTTGTTTTTTAAATTTCCTAGTTTGTGAGTAAAGTAAGGAGTCTCTTGGACAATCTAGATTCTCTTTGTGAACGTGTTGTTTTATGTGTTTATTATACAAGGATTCTTAGGAAATTTATTCTGAAAACTGAGATAAAGAATAGGTACCTGGCACATTTTGTCCAAAGAAATAATTAGTGGGTAAATAAATGTTAAATTAAATCAAATTTATTTATGCACAAAATATGCAAAGGCTATTTTCCGTAATCAGTAATCAAAGTCATATGGGGTATTAGGAGTTATTCTTATGCAATTTGGTATTGTTCAGTAATTTTCTGGAAGCACAAATTATATGGGCCAGCTGATTGATAATCCTTTCTTTGTAAAATTTTGTCACTTTTTCTTATGGCACATGAGTTCAGCATATCTATGAATCTGTATGTGTCAACATTTTGAGCACAGCTCATGAATTTAGCAGCTAGAGGGTCAAGGGTATAGAACTATGAGAAAGATGAAGTGATGATTTCAGCAAATGATAGGTACACTACATTGCTGGAGAGGACAACGTTGGTGCTGAGATTCACTGCTGGTGTATTTTGCTCACAGCTCTGTCCACAACACTGACCACAGCATCTGGAGCACAGGAAACCATTAGTGGATATTTGTTAGTTAATGAATAGATAATATAGAATATGTGAGTTCTCTCAACATACGACTTTGACTGACATGGATGGGAGTGCTAGAGAGTTGGGGAGTGTATTACTCTTCAAAAGTGATTTTCCAGGGATAATAGCCTTAATTTTCAGTTTCTGCAAACTATTTTGGCTTTGGGTTGATCATTAAGGAAAACAGAAGCATTTCAATACCTAGTGTTCTATGGACTTGAAACTCATTTATGTTTTATTAAATCATTAATATTAGTATCTCAGTGATCTTTGTTTTAAATACAAAATAGCAATAACATTGAGTTATTTTTCATTCTCATAAAACACTCATTCAAGTAAATGAAATTATAACAACATTGCTTATACATGCTAAAAGGTACCAGTCCTGGGACTTCTTCCCTAGGCTTCTTATTTCAAAGTTCATTTATTTTTCCAAGTCTGTTATTTCAGTGATGAATTCCCAGGGCTGTTTTTGTACTTAGCATCTATTAACTGTACAATCCAAGTATTGCAGGGCTCCTCATACAGTTTATATAGTAAAATTGAAGGTCAGATAATACTCATGAGTAATATAAAATGATAAAATATAAAAATACAACTATTCATCAAGTTATAAGAGCAACTAAGTCATTTGTGGTGATTATAGAGATAATGGATGCCATTGTTTTCTAGAATTAAGTTTCAAATCATAATGTGAAATAAACTGTGATTAAAAAGTGTAGAAGTATGTAGTGGCACATTTCATTGTTTACTGCTATGTCTCTTTGTGAGTGATAGTGTTTCACTCAGGGTCCTGGGATGAAAATAGAATTCATCCTACATAGCTCAAAGGAAGAGAGTTAAGGTGCAGATACCTTATCAGGGCAGAGGAGGCAGAGAATTATCCTAGGAGAGTGAGAAATATGGATGGCAAATGGAGAATAATTAACACAAATAACTCACACTGAGGATTGTTTCATCAACTTCTGAATATGATCTCTATCTCTGGCTGTAATTATGTCTCTGCCTATGTAATTCTCTTTAGTTAAGGAAAGTAAGGTTGGTATTATAAAACCACTATTTTTCCCACCATTTGACCTTGCAGAATTTAGCTTCACCATGTAAGACAAATATAACATTTAATATCAACTATAATAAGCTTTGTGATCTTTGAAAGAAGGAAATATAAGAGCTGTGGTCATACTGTGAAAGTTTGAGCATCAGTTAGCATTTGATAACAGTCATTCCAATCAACTTTGTGTTTTCCACGCATATACTGAAATTTCATGACCTTGCTGCATGAAAACTGTGCTATGACTGTTCAGATCTTGTTGCTGCTAGGAAGCTGTAACAAATCCTTGGTGTAGAATCCTATTTTTACATTGTCCACAGCTTTTTGTCAGTGATGGAAAACTTCTGAGTGGCTGAGTTCATTCCATTCACTGATCAGTGGCAGCTCTCAATAGGCAAAAGCCAATTCTGTTGACAAACTGTGCTGACTTGGGAGAGGAAATCTCTCTACTAAGACCATGTGGTGACACCAGAACAAAGTCACCTTCAAGACAGGCTGTGTTTTGCTTTCAATGTATAAAAAATTATCAAAGCCTAAATAAAATGTTCTTGAAGACACTGAGATAAAATACATATTAGACGTGTTTAGTGGAGAGTTTAAAAATTCAAGTGGTTACTCTAAATGTAGGTGTGCAGTCTTGTAGTGTTAATTAAATCCCTCCATCCAGATGTTGAGTACCATCTTAAAACTGGGATGCTTGTATCTCTTTTTTATTGTTAATTTTTTAAAAATTTCTAGTTTTCAAGCTAGTAAATTGCTCTGGTGAAAAATGCATCCAATATTTTCCCTAATGTTTTTCTTTATTTTTACTTTTGACCTTAAATTTGCATTACTCTATAAGTTAAGTTATAATCTTAATAGTCTATTTGATATCCATTCAGCCATGGAAGTCAGAACAAAAATAGTCTCTAAAGTTAATGCTTTCATGTTTCACACCTTTAGAAATGGAGATTTTAGTGATTAATTAACGTTATAGGATAATAATTCTGCATGATTTATGGTATAAAGAGAGAAATATTCCTCTTCACAACTTGGATTCTTAAGAACTGTTTATATCATCTGATATACATCTCCCAGCCTCTGTCTTGGTTGTCAAATACAAAAGTTTTATTTAAAAGATGGTATTGGCAGTATTTGTGTTGTTGTGGACATAACTCATTTAAAACTCTTAGAAACATTTTAACTGATTTTGTTAGTTTTTTTTTCCCTAAGGGGCTAGATAACTACAGAAACATTATAACTTTGATTAAGACACTTGTCCCCAGTACAACACTGAGCTTCACTAAATCCAGTCTCAGTGATAAAGGGATGAGAAATTTGTATGTCCTACATGAAGAAATGAGTGAGGAGGATGATTTTATTCAGATAGACCTCTTCAAGGGAAGTTTGTGAAACAGTTAACTCTAGAATGAAGGTTAGAGCAGGAAAGATGTCCCCCAAAACATAAATTGAAAAGCATTATAAAGAAGGTAAATTTTGGATAACTTTAAAAAGACACCAGAGAAAAGAAAAAAGGTAAGGATTTTTTAGTGTCTTCTATTAATTTGGAATTTGATATACCTGTTAGATCTAAGTTTTACTATAATGGGCAAGAGTTGTAATAAAGGGTTGTAGTAACATCTGAGGTGACCATATTGGAATTCTCCTACAGGTCTGTTTGCTAGATGTCCACAATCTGCCTCTAGCCACCTTCCCTAGAAGAAGGGTTGTGGTTGGGGATAACAGAAGGAGCCCATGTGGTGACAGATTTATCTAGTGACACTAGAGACTGTTGGCCTATTATTTTGCAGAGGATGCAACTGGAGAACATTAAGCAGGATGGAGATATGTGTGGGTCAGAAGAAGGATGGTAAGGGAAAATGGTAAAGAATCTTAGAAGCTAGGATCTGCTGAATGAAATAGAGTGCAGCAACTGTCTCCTATATTGTCCTAATTCTTACCAATTCATAAGATTATTTATAGAAAGCCTCCAGTTGCCAATTTCAGAGACATGCTCCATCAGTAGGCCCATTCCTTGTGCTTCTGTAACCTAATAAAAGTCAATAGCAGGGGCTGGGGATGTGGCTCAAGTGGTAGCGCGCTCGCCTGGCATGCGTGCGGCCCAGGTTCGATTCTCAGCACCATGTAAAAACAAAGATGTGTCCGCCGATAACTAAAAAATAAATATTAAAAAATTTATCTCTCTCTCTCTCTCTCTCTCTCTCTCTCTCTCTCTCTCTCTCTCTCTCTCACTCTCTCTTTAAAAAAAAAAAGTCAATAGCATTGGACTAAGAGCAGTCGTTGAAGGTGTTCGCTCACCCTCTAATCCAAAACACAACTGGCAGAGATCTGCTGGGTTTCTATTGACCATATTTATAAGTCAAAGAAAATAACCCCCTAAAGCTGTTTATTTAATTAAATGGGCCTGAATGTCTCCCAAGGCAAAGAGTTAAAGCATGTGGAACACATATAGCACCTCAAACTCCAAATATATCATTTCCTTAAGTTGCAAAAATAGTTATAAAATACCTCAAGCTTAGATACTGATAGATTTTTCTATTGTCATTTAGAGGCACAAAATGTACTACTTGAATGCATCCATTCATTTATTTATAGCTTTTAATAGATAGTAAATAAATTAAATCTTTTTTGTAAAAGAGAAAGAACTATAAAGTGTTGAAGTAAAAATGGTCGTCGTACTCCAAATTATTCCTCATTATTCCAAGCCAGATACAAAGTATACAAATATATTAAAAGCACAGATTGAATTCAATAAATATATCACTGTTCACTGATGCAAAAATCAAATATGTATAGTGTCAGCTTTTCATTACTGTGATCAAAATACCTGAGAAAATACACTTAGCGGAGGACAGATTTATTTTGGCTCATGGTGTGTGAGATTTTAGTTCATAGATACCTGGCTTCGTTGATTTTTGGGCTTGTGGTGTGGCAACACATCGTGGTGGGAAGTAGGTGGTGGGCCAAAGCTGCTCACTTTGTGGTGGCCAGAAAGCAAAGAGAGAAGGGGGTGGAAGGGGCCTGGTCCCAATGTCCCCTTCAAGAACACAGCTCCAGTGACCTCGTTTTCTTTCCTTAGGTCCTACCTCCTAGAGGTTCCACCACCTCCAGATCATGACAAGGCTAGAGACTAAGCCTTTACCCCTTTGGGGTCATTTAATATCCACACTGTAACATATGGTAAATATTTAAGAATATAGAAATTGGCCTTTGCCATGTTATTAGTAGCATACAAATTGAATGAAAATTAGGAAGGATTCAGGTGAGAATTAGAGACAGAAATGAGTCCCCCCCCTCACCTAATTTGTTAATTGTGGTGATAGTTAAAACAAAGGGACCCATAAAAATCTCCGAAGAAGGGACGTGATTTGGTTATGGTAAATAATCACATGCAAAGCAAAACCATTGTCATATCTGAGTTGTATAGCCCCTCCTGCTGTCTAACAAATCCTGCACAAGCGCATTTCCTTATATGACCTCAAAAAAGAGATTAAATAAAGTTTACACAAAGTTTGTATTACACAATTTTATTATATGTGTGCTTGCTTATGAATATGTCTCCATCTCCCACATGTGGTTTTAAAAAACAAAGTCTGTATGTTAATGCTTTATGTGTTTTTATATGTTTTCTATTTTCTTGGAAGAGTGAAGTTAATAGTCCATGCTACTCCCCATTTTTAACATTTTCAGACTCTCCTTGGTTTCCAGCCTATATAACCTTGGTGCTGGGTTTCGTACACTACATTCTCTTTCAGTCTCTGTCTCACTGACAGATCCCAGCCTGTGCTAAACACTGACTGCTCCAACAGTTCCTTAGCCAACTCTTCCCTGCATGCTTCCATTGCTTGCTTCCTGAATGTTGAAGATGGGTGAGGGCTCTATTTTAGTCTCCCCATTTGGTGATGGCCTGTGTCTCATGATACTTAGGACAGGTGTGCCATACATCTCCCGTGGTCAGCTTCCACTGGTGCTCCATTCATTCAACAAATTTGACAAGAGTATTTGTGGACTGCTTCATATGTATCAGGCATTGTTTCCTTGAAATGCTGCCACCACATCCCTTACTCCAACACATACAAAAAGAGATGGTCATTACTTTCAGAGGGCTTAGGATCTACTCAGGTGACTAGAGATCACTAAAAGAATCAAATCAAATAAAATTCTATTTATAGCAAGTGCCACAGAAGAGAGGTATGTGGTGCTGTGAACACATACAACTTTATCCAAGCAGACAACAAAAACTTTCCTGAGAAAGTTAACTTTTCAGCTGTGTTTTCCTTTGAGTTATTTGGATCACCTTAAATGATTTTATTTCTGGATGGCTGGTGTGTGCCTCATTTGGGGTATGATTGCCATTTCCTGATGACCATAGTACCCAAGAGTCTTACCTCTAGTTGGATGGAATTTCAATATTTCCATCCCTACACAGGACATGAGGGTAAACCAGACAATGTAATGCATTTTATCATTGTTTAACACTCCAGAAAGAGAATTAGAACATATATATTTATCAAGTACAGGTGGTACATGGTATACTTTTGGTATATTTGATGGATACTTTTTCTTAAAGGTTAGATATCACTGAAATATATTGGAATAGTGATTAAAAGGTGCTATTTTTAACCCTCTTTACCACTTATTTTTGTTTTCAGCTCTGTTCTAAAGAGTGAATGATTTTGTATAACTCATTCAAACTCTAATTGATAAATCTACAGAATTATAATAAGAGGCTGTTTGAGTGATTTAACTGGTAAGCAAAAGATGTGGGGACTTTTGATCAGGCAGGAAATTATGCATTCAGACGCCAAAAATTATAGCTGCTTTGTTAAATAAGTGCAGTTGTCCTTTGGTACTTTCTGCAACTACAAAAATCCACAGATGCTCAAGTTTCTTATATAAAACTGTGTAGTATTGTCACATAACCTGTGCATATCCTGCCATATAGTTGAAATTATTTATTTCATATAATAGCTAAAACAATGTAAATGTTGTATATACAATTGCTAATGGCATTTTTTGTTTATAAAATAATTAAAAGGAATCAAAAGTCTGTACATGTTCAAAACAGATATAATTACTTACCAAATATTTTTGATGCACAGTTGGTTGAATCCATGCATGCAGAACCTGCAGATACAGAGAGCCTCCCGTAACAGCAGCCATAAAACCAATATTTATTTATACTACATACATTTTACAAAGTTAAATTAACTAAAGTTCTTAAAGAATGATGAAGAAGAATGAAGAAAGATTGCCTTTTAATAAAACTGTCAGTGATAAATGACCACTATGCAACTAAGGTGATTTGAAGGATAATGCTTTTTGGTAACATAAAAAAAGTACATGTGCCCCCACTGCATATGCACACATATGTGTATGTGAATATTTATAAATATGTAGTAATAAAAATATATCTTAACATTTAAGGTCTTGGGTAATTTTGTGTAGTTCTTCTTCAAAAATCCATGTTCAAAGTCACAAGAATTTGTTGCATCTCTGCTAAGGACAAAATGGGAGAACTTGGTATTCCAAACTAGTTTTGTAAGAAAGGTCCTTATTGTTTTTCCCAATTTAATCAAGCAAAAATTAATCCAAGGAAGGAAATATAACACTGCATTAAATGCTGTATATCCAACCAGTGTTTTATTTTTTTTCAATCTCCTAACCATTCGCGGTTCAATCAATGAAAGTGCACCTATTGAGCAACTACTTTATGTTCAATTCTGGGTTATACATGACAAGATTATAAAACTCAATCCTTGACCTTGAAAATTTTCCCAGCTGGTTGGTAAGATAAAGCTCAGACCTAAGACACAATTAGAAAAAAAAAAAAAAAAAGATCAATTATTGATGCAAGGTCTCCCTTCTGCGCCCAGCCATTTACACTTCAATATTTTTTTCTTTTCTTTTTTGATTATTGACTCTGGTCCCAGGTAGAAGGTCTTTATTTTAAGCACTAGAAAAACAGGTCTTTAGTATGAAGGGATGTGAGAAACAAACCAGTTCAATAAAAGACAAGAGAGTCCTATAGGGAAAACATAATGTTTTTTCCTGCTAAATTTTGGAAGTATAAGCTGGAGTGTGTGTGTGTGTGTGTGTGTGTGTGTGCGTGTGTGTGTGTGTGTGTAGAAGTGTACATATATATGACCCAGCATATCACTGAGGGAAAATATTTTAATTATTGAAGTTTTGTCCCTATAGACTAATCATGCTTTGGAAATTGGGAGGCTTATACATTGTCGTTATAATGTATTAAAAGAAAGCCCTTTTTTTTTTGGTGGATAAGTCACTTAATAAATTCCAAACATTTTTTGTGTGTGTGTGTTTGGTATCTGAGTACCCCAAACCCCCTGACTTTTGATGGAAGGGTACTTTTTTAAAGGTGTATATATGCATACCAAGCTTGAAAGATGGTTTGATGATTTAGGGAAGATAATATCTGGGAATCGAATTTAGAAATCTAAGCAAAATCTGATTATTCATACCACCTTGGAAGAAAAGCAATTCATGTTTCACTTTGGTAATTACTAAGGGGATATGCGGAGCCGACTGTCATTCTCAGAAGTTTCTTCTTCAAGGACTTTGAGGTATAAAATGAGTTAGGAAACAGGTAATTTAATGCTGAGACCTGAAATATTTATTCAATAGTTTTATTTTCAGGGGTCAAGAAAAGAAGTAGAACATTTTTATCTTTTGTATAAATAAACCTATCTCTGAAAGGAAATTAGAGGAACAATGTATTTTGAGTGAAGTGCAATTCTCTGTTGATTACTTTTATTTTACTAGTTTGGCTTTCTGTTGCGTTAAATCATATGATAGTGTCCTTTTTGCAGGTCAAATCTATTTGATGACAGCAATTTGATAGGGTTCAGCCTAAGCAGGAGGCTGTTCCAGGAAATAATTATACTTATGGAATGTGATGACCGCTAGGTGACCATCTTTAAGACAGAAGATGATCAGTAAAGCCCTATCCATTGAGTCTATCTCCCTTTGGTAGAATTGTATCTTGATGCATTTATTGACTTGTAATTGAATTACTGGCCTAAAAATATTTTGAACTCTGTTATCATGACTTGTTAACTTTAGCAAACAATCCTACCAGGAAACAGTAAACCTAGCTGAACTCTGTAGGGTTTTGTTTTGTTTCGTTGGTGCTAGGGATGGAATCCAGTGCACTGGGTACAATCTCTACCACTGAACTACATCCCAATCCTCCTCACTGAAACCTATGAATTTGTTTTAGCTTTGTGATTTTTATATTTGAAAGTGTAGATAACATAACATGAAGTCTTTTGTAGCATAATACCAGTATATAAATGTAGGTTCTAATTCAGTTATTGAAATACTTAAATTCCACAATTAATGCTTTGTTCTGCTTGAGGGGAAGCAGGAATTGAACCCCTGGGCACTTAACCACTGAGTCATATCTCCAGCCCTTTTTATTTTTTATGTCAAGACAGAGTCTCAATAAGTTGCTTAGAGTCTAAGGTGCTTAGGTTTTTGATCCTCCTGCCTCAGCCTCCTGAACCACTAGGATCATAGGAACGTGCTACTCACCTGGCATAATTAGCGTTTTATGTAAGTTATCAGTAGTTTCTGGGCCTATAATAGAAAATTGATATTGAATGATAAAGTACCAGTATTATACTTATTGGCACTATATTGTACTTTACATTATTAATGGATTTTGGGTCTTGATGGCTTATGCCAATATTTCTGCTTCCACTTTTCCCATATTACAACTAATGATATTTAACCTGTATGATCATTGAATTTGTGAACAATATTTCCCAATAATTTATATATTCCAGTGATTATTGGGATATATAAATGGTAAATATATAATAAAATATGGGTTTACTTACAAAATGAGTCCCTAAAGATAGAACTTGGCACAATCTGAAAGATCTGAAGCAGAGACATTTATTTTATCTATATAGCAATGCTACATCCACACAACAGTATTTTTGTTAAGAATGAAGATAAAATGTTTTCCTGTATATTCCATTTTACAAATATAAGAATTTTTCTTCTTTCCAAGTCTTCACTAGAAAAATAGCAGAAAACATAATAAAATGTAAGAAAAAGTAAAAAAAAATTAACTTACAATTTAATTGTACTCCTATAAAACCATTTTATAGTCTTATTTAAATTTATCATAGTACTTATTTAAAATAATTTTAATATAAGTAAACTAATTCTCTTAGTTAACATGAAAATATTGTTTGATAAAATAAAGAGCCATGATCTATGAAATAAATCAGAAAGAATCATACTAAAACATATAATGAGAAGAAAGTGTTTGAAACTCTATTATTGTTAAATGCAAACTTAATTTGTAACTTTTGCTCTTTAGGCTTTGCTAGTTGATTGCTACCCAACAGACACTAGACAGTTTCACTAAATTTAAGTTGATTCAGTGAAAAGAAAATAGAAATAAAAAATCTTTGCTACTTTTAAGTTTGAAATATTTCTCTACTCTTTTCATTGTGAAGATTCAAAATATACTGTGTTCCAAAAGGAGTTATTTAATTAAGCTTATGATATGGAAAATAATGTTGTTATGACTATCACGAATTTTCATGTGTTATTCAACTCACCATATTTTTAAAATTAATATGCATCAAAACAATTTGGTGTTTAAGAGAATTTCTTCTAAAGAATACAAATTTGTGATAACTCCTTGACATGCTTATATATTGGCATTTATAAATAAACACCCAATAAAAATTTTAAAATCTAATGTAATTGTTTTCAAACAACAGAGAACAAGAAAGAATACTCAGAGGCCCATTTAAATATCAATAATAATTTAGTGGGACCAACCTTTCTGCACATCTACCTAGAATAATATTTGGCTAATTTCTTCTCAGGAATCAGCAAGACAGAACTCTTGCTTATAAGATGACCATCTCGATGCTGTGACCAGCATATTTAACTGCTTACCCTTGATGCTGATGCTGATGATGTGGATATGATTTAGTTGTTATAGGTTCCAAGAAGGATGAAGTGAGAATATGCTCTGTATGTTAAAGTTGAGTTGAGGGGATAAATTTGGACGATTGCTTCATGTGGTGGGAGTCATGGATCATAAGACACTGGGAAGCTACTTTGGCCACCTGGAAATGAGGCTAAGTTTGAACGTCATGTAATATGCAGTTGCACTACATTAAATTAATATTTGAGAATAATTAGTCTGGCAGTAGCACTGAGAAGTGTGTCTTTTGAAACTTTGAAACTGGGTATAAAGGAAACATTTTGGTATAAAGGAAACAGGTAGCAGTGAGAGGAGAAAAATGATGGTCAGGTGGAGGGAATGGGGAGGACGAAATAAAGGAATGTGTTGGTTATGGACACAGGAAGAATATCATCAACTGTTGGCATAGCTGGGAAATTGAATCTAGGTTATTTAGCATCCTGTTAATGATGAAACTACTAAAAACTGATTTTATAATATTACAAGATTCCAAGAGTTTTCTGAACCTCAAAGCAAATCTTAATTGTGTTTATTCTAAGTTTGATGGTATGATTATTTTTTAAACTAAGCAGAAATTGCTATGTTGTATTAGAAAACATTACCATACTTTACAGTTGATTCATCTGAGTGTTACGTTTCATAACCCCAGACTGGCAAACAGAATTTTTAAAAACATCCCTTAAAATGTTTCATTTTTTGTTTTACTCTAAGGTTGTAATTTAAGTTGGGCTGGTAGTTGAGCTTTTGCAAATGGCCCTTCATTTAATACCTCCATTTAATATTTCTATTGTTGAAATCCTAAAGCAACTCTATGGAAAGTAAGTACTATTACAATATTCCCTCAAAGTGCTTACTTATATACGTATTTAAATTGTTATAAAATGTGGAAGTCGAATTAATAGACCAGTTAGAGTATTCCCTCAATGGTCTATTAATTTGACTTACACATTTTATAACAATTTAAATTTTGATATATAAAGTGCTTGCTCTTTGCTCTGTTATTTCTTTATTCATTCCTTTGTTTTTTTCTTTCTTTCTTTTTTTAATCCTAGAAAGTGTAAGGTAGTGGTCTATTCAGGCTTAATCATGAAGCAGTGTAGTTCTATAAGAAAAAAAAAACACCTTCAGAATCAAGAGTCAAAAGATGTGCTTTTGCATCCCTTCTCAGATACTTGTTAGGCTTATGCCTTTAGCAAGCCACTTTAGTCTCATGGATTCTCTCTTGAGTGGAGTTCTCAGCTCTACTTTTTAAAGGTTTTTGTCAGATGCATTTGGAATGTATGAGAAGCTACCTGTGTGTATGATTATTATTTTAACAAGACTTCTCAGACAGATTCTAATTATTACTGTCATAGCTCCCCGTCTTTCATCTTTCTCAGACAATTCTATTGCCATTTTAAAACACCTTTGCTTTTGTTCAGCATTTTATTTTTCCTCAATCCAAGAAAGTTGAGCTTGGGGTTTACATGAGTAATTTCCTAGCATCTACGGGAGGCCTAACTAAGCTTAATAGGTGACTCTAGATATTGACATCTAGAGTGAGTGAACACACATTAGTCATGGTATAATGAAATTCTTAGGACCTATATCTTTTTACTTTTCCAACGAAAATGACACAGTGCTCTATAGTTTCTTTGTTTATAAGGCAAAAATGAATTTGTCACTTTCCCTGAAGATTTTTTCTTCATAAAAACCAAGCACATGAGCCTTATTCTCCTCTCCCCCCACTGAATTGAGAATATCAAGTGTGCTGCCGCTTGGCTATGCTTTGTTTGCTGGCTTCTGCAAAGAACGGGCAAAAGGCAGCTCTGAACTCCTTGACCTGTTTCCAAGCTGCTGAAGGGAACAGAGAAAAGTCAATAAGGCAAAAGTTTCATTTGGAAGGATCTTTTGAGTCTAAGAATGTTAAAAGTAAAAACTCAAAATGAAATATATGAAAATAAATAAATAAGCAAACATCAGTGATACATTGAGAATATGAGGCTATGTATAGCATGGATGTATATGTGTCAGTGTGTGTATCTCTATATCTATTTATCTGTAAGTATGCATGCATATACATATAGATAGATGAAAATCCTGGTATCCAATTTTGTCCTAAAGAATAAATAGTTGGTAACTATGTTTACCTTTTCTTATAGATCATTTGAATGCACTAGACTATTCTACACAAGAGTTCATTTTGTATATATTTTTTTCCTTTGAACAACCACTTATCTGTAGTAGGACTGTACCTACTTTCTCCATCTGTAAAGTGCTAACAATAAAGGCACATACTTCATGAAGTTATTGTAAACATTAAACATACACAGACAGCATTTGCAGTCATCCCTCAATATCCATGAGGGATTCATTCCAGAATCCCCCATGGATACCAAAATCTGTGGATGATCAAGTCCCTTATATAGAATGCCATCCTACATAGCTAACCCACACCATAGCAAAGAGTAAACCTACTAATTAGAGTTCAATATTTTAGATGGGACTTTTGAACATTTGACTAAAGAAACACAGATATCAAGTGAATAGTTCATGAGTTCAGACAAGTGCCTCTACAATATGTAACTCATATCTCATTAAGATAGAAGACATTTCCATCATCAAAGAAAATTTTCCTTGTGCCTCTTTACAGTCAATATCCATCCTCAAAAGCAGCCACTTCTTGATTCCTATCACTGTAGACTAGTTTTGCCTATTCTAGATTTCATGTGATATATATGAAAACAAAAGGGCCATATGTTCTCTCTCATATGTGGATGATAACCCACAACAAGGGAATGTTGAGGGAGGGGAAGAATAGAAGTCCATTGGATTAGACAGAGGGGAATGAAAGGGAAGGAAGGGCAAGGGGAAAAGGAAGGGCAGTAGAATTAATTGGACATAACTTTCCTATCCTTGTATTTGCACACATGACCAGGCTAACTCTGAGTCACGTACAACAAGAAGAGGATCCTAATTAGAATAAGTTATACTCCATGTATATATATAATTTGCCAAAATAATTCTACTGTCATGTATATCTAAAAACAACAAATAATAAAGAATATACACACACACACACACACACACACACACACACACACACACACACATATATATATATATATATATATATATATATATATATATACTAATACATATAGATATGTAGTTTCTTTTTAATTGCTGGGGAGTAGTCCACTGTCTACTTAGACCATAATTTGTCTATTTAACTGTTGATAGATGTATTAGTCAGCTTTTCTTCACTGTGACCCAAATATCTGACAAAACCAACTTAGAAATGGAAACATTTATTTTAGCTCATTGTTTCAAAATTTTTCATCCACAGCAGGTTCCATTGCTCTGAGGTGAGACAAAATATCATGGCAGAAGGGTGTGGTATAGAAAAGCTGCTCCACTCATGGCAGAATGGAAGCACAAAGAGAGAGAAGGGCCAGAGACAAACAAAACCCTCCGGAGGCATTCCTCCAGTAACCTGCTCCCTAATACTAGATCCCACATCCAAGTAACCTTTCCAGCTATCAATTCATCAAATGGATTAATCACTTACGATGTCAGAGTCCTCATTATTCGATCATTGTTTAAACATCCCACCTCTGAACCTTGCTGCACTGGGGATTATGCTTTCAATACACATTTCAGTGGGTTTCATTTTATTTTCTGTTTGAGGCTAATATAAATAAATAAAACCAAGTAATATGAACATTTCCATACAAATTTTCTTGTGAGCTTATGGATTCCATTTTTCTTAAGCATCTAAGAATTACTAAGTCATAAGTAGGAACACATTTAACTTTATACAAAATTGCTAAAAGTTTTATCAAAGTGATTGTACCATGTATACTTCTGCCAGAATGTATAAAAATTTTAGTTGTTCCATATTCTGACCAATATTTTGTGTTGTCAGTATTTTTAATTATAGCCATTCAAATGTGTATGAAATGGCATCTCAAAGTGGTTTCAATATGCATTTATTTGATATCTAATGATGTTGTGACTTTTACCATGAGGTCATTGGACTTTTGTATACCTCCTATTCTGAAGTACCAATTCAAATATTCTTATTTTCCAAATAGAGATTTTTGTCTTTTATTTTCTTGAGTTGTAGGAGTTCTTTGTGTCTTATTCATATAAATATTTTGTAGATATGGTTTTTTAAATTTTTTTTAGATGTTGATGGACCTCTATTTTATTCATTTATTTATATATGTTGCTGGGAATTGAACCCAGGGTCTCACACATGCTAGGCAAGTTCTCTTACCACTGAGCCACAATCCAGCCCCTGCAGATATGTTTTATAAGTGTTTTCTGACAGTCTCTGACTTGCCTAATCATTTTCTTAATGATATCTTTCAATGAGCAGGAACTTTTAACAAAGTATATATTATAATTTTCATGTTATTACTTTGCTTATTCTTTCTAAAAACATTTACTTTCACAGATTATGAATTTATTCTCCTGTGTTTTCTTATAAGAGGTTTAATTTTCAAATTTAGGTTTTAGATCTCTCTTAAATTATTTTTTTTTGTGTGATACAAGGTAAGGGAAACTCTGTGTGTTTTAAACAGATTTTTTATGATTTTGAAGGAAAAATTCTAGAAATATTTTCATTCAGTGTGTTTTTTCTCAATAAAAAGATATTTTGCATAACACATTATTGAAACCAACTCAAACTTGGTTGAGCAAAAGAAGATTTATTTATTCACTCTTCTGAGAAGAATAATATGTATCTTAGAAGATTCAAGAAAGTTACGCAGGGCTCAGAACTTAAGGGGCTAGAACTTGGATCCACATTCCAAGGCTCTCTCTATTCTTCTCCCATACCTGCCTCTGTCTACATTGCTTCAGTCTGTAGACAGCTTTGCTCTGTAGGGCAGGGAAGATGTATGCTGTCAATCTTGATGTACATCTTCCCCCATCTTTCTATAACCATCAAAATGGAAGGGTTACAGGGCCCTTCCTAAGTCACATGCTCATTCCCTGGGCGCATCACTTCTCCTGTTGAGCTCAGGTCATGTGAATAATCAAGTCCAGATCTATTACTACAGCAGTGGTGTAGTGGTACCATCTATAACAATATGGCATGAGGGAGAAGGAGACATTTGTGATCTCCCAAAGCTCTGGACATCACAAATAATACATGTGCCACCAAACTACCTAATTTTTTAAAATGTTGTTTTTAATATATAGGATTTTCACTGAACTCTGTTCATTAAGTGTATTCATGTGTAAAGGCAATTTTTTTTGTCACCTAAAGTTAAAGTGTGAATTAATTATTTTAAAGCACTAAAACTATGTTCAATAAGGGGATCTCAGCAAAGGCCACAGTTTAACTCATCAAAGTCCACCATAATGTGAATAATTCTGAATAAAGTAGAACAGCAGTCAGATCCTGTTTTTTTTTTTCCACTTTGACATCATCTCCCTACCATCTTCAAATTCTAATGAAAAAGTTGTATTGTCAGTACCTCAATATAATAAACAACTGGGAGAGTAACTGTGGTTCAGTGATTAGGACAAGATTTATATACTTAGGGAGAGTAGTAATTTTCCTAGGCTTATAAAGCAACCCTGATGCTGTTCAACCCACAGGATTAATTGACAAAGAAGAAGCAGTCCTTATTGGAAATCATTAATTGCCTCAGGGCTTTCATTTGAAGGAGAAAACCTGAAAGTTCATTCTAGACAAATGACTATCTCAAAGTTACCCACTTGTATTTTCTTTTAACTGTGGTCAAATAAAATCTGGTCCCACAGACAGGCTTGAAATGATAATGTAATTGACAACATTTGATTTTCTTAGTTGGACTCTCTGAATGTAGTTGATATTGAAAGTAGTGCTTCATAAAAGCTTTTATCTAAGCTTAAAAATATGACCATCAGGGGACAGAGATGGAGGGGTTATATCAATGGTAGACACAAAGGCCGTTTCCCTATTATGAGAAGAGGACCCAGCTGAGGTGGTTTGTCCCAGCTGGGCATGACCATCTCAGCACCCCACAGAATTTGCCTTTCTTCTCTCCATTCTCCCCACAATGTGCTAAAGCTTTTTTTTTTTTTAATTGCTCTCCTGCCCTCTCTTCCTTTGAGTAGCATAATTCATTACTTTTCAGATTTGGGAGTGGAAACCCTCCTTTGTTTGAAACAACTTTTCAAAAATGATTGTTCTGGGTGAGAGCGAGGAGGGCCATATAAGAGCTTAAAACATGAGATGTTTAGAAAATCAGGTTTCTGATACGATTTCAAAGAGTCTAATCTTAAATTAAATTAAATAACATAGAATAAGGAATATCCAATTCCTATTTCCTTTTATTTGCTTTCAGTTTTTCTTTGTTTTCCTGTGGTCCTACAGCATGCAATGATATTTGCCATCTTCAAGCTTTCATGAAATGATTAGTTCTTGCCATGAAAAGATATTGGCTTTCTCTTCTGTTATCATTTCAAATGGCATTCCTTTTGAGGAATACCTGAGTTTTGATTTGACATTTAAGGGAGATCTTTAGTTCTTGGTTTGTTTACAGAACTGAAACAACCAAGTCTTCCTTTCCTTTCCATGTGTGATTGGTTGACTGATTCTGCCTAGAGTGTCATATTGAGAGGGCATCAGGGGTGTGAGCACCAGGGCGATTAACTAACGATGTCTTCCTGACCCAGAAGAGCAACAGTACAATTGACACAATCTGTCAATTCTTTATTAATCCTATCAATGTTAAGTCTTTGTTTTAATTTGGAAATTACAATAGCTGTTCTTTTCACTTATGCTTCAGATAGTGATGTGGTGATTGGAAACACTTTGAAGTATATATTAATATACCTTCTTCAAAACCTCTTTCAAAAGGAACAGATTCTCTCTGCAAATATGAGGCATTGCATATACAACAAAAACAAAGCAAATACTTAAGATTGGTTTCTTTTTGTATGGTTGGTCCCATTAAGTCATTTTGATTTCTTACTAAATGAATGTGGAAATATTGAAGTCTACAATATGAAATATAGATTGAATGAATTGAAAAATGCAGGGGTAGCATGCTGGCAAAGGTAGGCAGGGATCATACTGGGTATTCTAGACCATGACAAATAATTCAGATTTAACTCTTATATAAAGGAGTAATCATTGGAGATCTTTAAACATTGTAGTACCAAGACCCGATTTGCTTTATCAAATGAGTTCTGCTATTTTGGAAAAAAATGTATAATATTATTGTGGTAAAAATGGATTCAGAGAGAAAGTAGAATAGTATTAGTAAAGGAAAGAGATGTGTTGAGTCTGTATTTGTATGAATTTTTTCCAGAATATTCATTAAACTGTAAAGCTATGATGAGTGTGTGTGTGTACACATGCACTTGCACTAGTGTGTGTGGGGGAGAGAGATACATGATTTTGTTCAAGTTTTAACCATATACCCACATTATATTGACTTTCTTTTCTAAAAACAAAATTCTTGAGGTTAGATATTATAAAGAAAAGAGATTTATTTAGCTCATGGTGATGTAGGCTGAAAGTCCAAGATCTGGTGGCCCCATTGGTTTGGCCTCAGGTGAGAACTTTGTAGTAAACAACATAACATTGGTGGGAGCAGAAGAGAGCAAAAGACATTACAATCCAAGGAGATTCAGGAGCCAGGTTTGATTTTTTTACAACCACTTGCTCTTGTAGGAATTTCAAGGTCTCTGGAGACGTTTGTGAATTTTTTTCCATAGGTGACATTCCCAATGGTCTAATTACCTCCCACTAGGACTTACCTCTCAAAGGTTCTACTACCTCCTAACACCACCACACTGGAGACCAAGATTCTAGCACATGAAACTTTGAGTGACACAATCAAAGCAAATTCAAATCAAAGCATACATTATTTAATATCTGACTCACGACAGAACATAGAGGTATAGACTTTCATGATGGAACTATTTTTCCCTTACTCTCACCTATTCTGTCTCCACCTCCACTTTCATCATTCATTTGCATTTCTCTCATTCATACTTGTTCTGCCTTGTTGCATGGTCCTGCTACACTTTTGCTTTCAGCCTTCCATAAGCTAGGAGATTGTATTGACAAATTTACTCTACTTATTCTTGGCTTACCCACACCTGAGAAGCTGAGTATCAGGGGTGGCTTTATTGGGACTTGGAAAATGGATAGAAACTTGAAGGCAACGGTTAGTCTTGTCATATTTGGTAAGAAAGAAATGTCATTAAGCTCAATGTTGAACTATTACCATTAGGAAGGAAAGTGAGGGTACTAAAATTGGAGGCACCTGCAACTTGGAATCATCATCGAAGGCCAGTACCCTCAGGAGCGTGAGGGAGAATTGTTCAAGTAATTTACTAGGAAGCTCTCAGAAGAATGGAAATGAGGGAATTAGCATAGATGGGGAAATAAAGTGAAGTGTAAACTAGCTTTGGCCTAATCTAGTGGAATAACTCTGGAGCACAAATTGTAGCACAGATTTAGTCTTTCATAATTCAAGGATCCTGACTACCTTTTGTACCCCTTTTCCAGTTAGTCCTTGGCTAAGGATTTTGGAAGAAGTAGGTGACAGAGAGTTTCCCAAAAAACTCCCCTTTAGTAAAGTCAGTGTCCAAGAAAAAGAGTCTAGGCTGTGAGTCCTGATCAGTTAACATAGAAACCTTCTGATGGGGTGGTCATTCTGCTCTATAGGAGTCTATAGACTGGGTGGCTTAACTAATAGAAACTTATTTATTTCTTAATTTTTCTTTTCTTATTTTTTGTATTTTTTTTTGTTTTTAGTTATACGTGACAGTAGAATGTATTTTGATATATCATATATACATAGAGTATAACTTCCCATTCTTGTGATTGTACATGATGTGAAGTTATGCTGGTTGTGTATTCATATATGAACATAGGAAAGCTATGTTTGATTCTACTGTTTTTCCCATTTCCATCCCCCTACATTTTCCCCCATTTTCCCTTGTCCAATCCAGTGAACCTCCACACCTCCCTCCCCACTGCCTATTGTGAGTCAGCATCTGTATATCAGAGAGAATATTTGGCCTTCGGTTTTCTGGGATTGGCTTACTTCACTTAGCATGATAGATTTCAGTGCCATCCATTTACTAGAAAATGACATAATTTCTTTTTCTTTTTTGCAATTTTTTTTAATTTAAATACAACAGCAGAATGCATTACAATTCTTATTATACATATAGAACACAATTTTTCATATCTCTGGTTGTATACATAGTATATTCACACCAATTCATGTCTTCATACCTATACTTTGGATAATAATGATCATCACATTTCACCATCATTAATAATCCCATGCTCCCTCCCTTCTCCTCAACCCCTCTGCCCTATCTAAAGTTAGTCTATTCCTCCCATGCTCCCTCTCCCTATCTCAATATGAATCAACCTCCTTATATCAAAGAAAACATTCAGAAAATACCATAATTTCAATCCTGTTTTTGGCTGATATTCCATTGTGTATATATACCACATAGGGCATCTATGTGGGTTCCATAGCTTAGCTATTGAGAATTGAGCTGCTATGAATATTGATGTGGCTGTGTCACTATAGTATGCTGATTTTAAGTCCTTTGGGTATAAACTAACGAGTGGGATAACTGGATCAAAAGGTGATTCCATTCCAAGTTTTCTGAGGAATCACCACACTTCTAGAAACAAATTTTTAACAGTTCTGGAGGCTGAAGTCCAAAGTCAAAGTTCTGGCAGGGAACATTTCATTCTGAAGCCTCTTCTCTTGGTTGGTACAGGTGGTCACTATTTCACTGTGTGCTTGAAAGTCCTCTTATTTTCACAGACACAGAGAAAGAGTAAGCACGTTCTTGTATCTCTTCTTTTAAGGGCATTAATCTCATCAGATCAGGGCTCTACCCTCATGACTTCTAATGCTAATTGCCTCCCCAAAGCCTCACTTCAAAATGTCATTACATTGGCGATTAGGATTTCAACTAATAAATTGGGGGTGGGGACAAAATCATTCAGTCCATAGTATCAGGAAAGAGTTCCACATAGGGCACCAACTTCTGCCTTAGATAGGGTTAGGAAGTGAGGATGGGGGCATCCAGGGCAATTCAGATGAAGTTAGAAAATGGAGAGAGGTTTGGTAGGATTCACCATTCACATTCAACATCCATAGCTGAGCTGAAGTAGAAGAATGGCTGTTGTATGTCAAGCACGGGGTGACTGACTCAGATGAGAAAAATACTACTAGTGTTACTTTATCCTGAAATTATTTAAATATTTAGAATACTAAAATAATTTGATGTTCTAAATTTGATGTACCATTACAGTTGTTGGAGAAATGTTTTAGGAAAGAATAAAAATAACCCTTAATTTCACAGATTGACTGTATTACTAGCACAAGCAGCTTGCTTAATGAACACTGTGTGGTGAAGTTGTTTTGTGTTCTTTGCTTCGTGAAAGAATATCAGGATCTGTAGACATATACTTACATGCTTTCCAGTGCCATGGCACTTAATATTTTAAAGATGATAAAAAATATCAGCAAATATTTTGCCTTTAAGGATTTTGTTTTCTAGGGAGAACACACACAATGCATGTAGACCCACACCTACCATATATCTGCATGTATATACACATATATGTGCATGCATGTGCTGTCTTATTCTTTGTGTTCATAATGTGAATCCTTCTAGATAGAAAAGATATATACTAGCATTGAGGAATACAGCCAATAGAATGTTTGAAAACCATCATGTTAGCAACAGCTAGAAAACAAAGTGTTTATTTGTTTAATAAGAAAGAGAATTCAGAAGAATATTGACTGTAGTTTAACAGTGCATACAGAGGAATCATATCTTACAAAGAAGTTTGATTCTAATGGATTCTAATGCTGTCACAGAAGGTGACTATAGGATGTGACCCAAATTACTCCAGTCCTATAAATCTCTCATAAATCACAATATTCTACCAATATTGCTTGTTTTTGTTTTCTTCCCCAGCAAAAAACAGATTACTGTTCTTACATTGAACAACTTGAGTAATTGGTGTTGAGGAGCCATGAGGCATAAAATCATGTGCACCCAAACTCTAAGGCTACATTTGCACAGTGAGATGTTCATCCTTCCAGATGCCAGGGAATTGACACTGATGGAGGTCTGCAGATGCACTTCTTCCATTTGGCACTACTGTGGGGGCATACATTCATTGAGTGGCTTGGAGTCATCGAAGTGTAGTTGCTTTTGCTAGTTCAGTTGCTCTCTTTCTTCTCTTCTGCTCTAGTTCCCTTTGTTTCTTAATCTATTCTGTTTGTTGACCATGTGTAGTTGAATCTATATAAATTTAAATGTTTTGCAACTCTTTGATGTCAGGCATTTTATTTATATTCATCTGACCTATAATATTCAACAATATTCTTTGTTGAAATGAAGTGTGTGCCTTTTGAGGTGAGAAGATTCTGTTAGGAGCATATATTTTATTTTGATTGTATATGCAATGCTGTTGCATTTCTAGTCTCTGGTTGCCAAAAAAAAAAAAAAAAAAGGAACTATATGAGTAGATGCAGGAACTGGTTTCCACCATTTAAAAATAATTCAAAGCTACAAGCCCATCAAATGATGGGAACTTTCTAAGCCATGGCATGGTATAATAGCCCAAATTAAGGCTTTTTATTCAGAGTGATGTGACCACACAAATTAATTCCTCAATTTCATTTTTGTTTCATTTTGGAGTAGCCACTCATTTACGTCTTTATTATATTGTCACTGTTATGTTCATTTGGTAATGAAGAAGGTAATTCTGTTTTGTAATCTCATCTACTACTCAGCTGCCATGCCCTGACTACAGTGAGAGAATTTTCCTGGTATAGATTCAGTTGAATCATTCTCTGAGATTTTAAGTGAATAAATGGTACTTGTTTTAGTGCTAAACCAAATTGAGTATATACATTTACTAACAAGGCTAAAAAGTCTACAAGTTTGAAAATTATTATTTTTTTTTTGTAAAGGACAATTTCAGGTTTATCCAAGTCTGATAACTTTAACATTGTATTTAAGAACACTTTATATGCTAACTGAAATCTATGTCAGAGGAGAAAAAAAGTCCCATTTATTAAAGTACACAGTTTTTTTAAAGGCATTTAATAATATTAGAAAGAAACCTCAAAAATGTCCTTTTAGGAATTCTATTATGGTTGTTATCTAGTTTCATGTGTTGATTGAGTAGATGTGTACTGAGTATCAAGGAAACACTATTAAAAGTTCTGGTGATACTATAGTGTGAAAAACCATGTCCTTGACTTGTGAAGCTTATGGTCTTCTGATGGGGTGATAGACAAAAAATTAAAAATTTAAAAATACAAAATAAACAGCTAAAGAACTTGAAATTTAGGGAAGTGTGAGGAAAACAGAGGATACAATTCAGGACAGAAAATAATGAGAGATGAACTAATTCACAGAGTGACTAATGAAGGCCTACTGGAGAAGGTAGATTTTAGGCTGAGACTTTAATGGAAAGGGGTAGACCATTCAAAAAGCCCAAGATAGTGGTTTATGGCTAGAGATCAGCAAATATCAGGCATCAAAGCATAAAGCAGCTTGGGTCTCTCCATAACTGAAAGCAGTCTAGTGTGGTTAAGCATGTATGTGTGTGGGGAGTGGAGGAGCAGGGAGGAGGTGGTATAAAATTAGGTTAGAGAAGTAAACAAGCTCCAGATGATTCAGAGCCTTCCAGACTCTGGATTTTGAAATAAGTACAATGGGAAAGCAATAAAAATTTTAAATGTAGAGAGTCATTATCTCATCTGAATTTTTAAAACCTTATTTTGGCTGCACTTTGAAGAAGGAAATACGTGTGAGCATGTACCTGTATGTTTGTGTTTGTGGTTAAGTACAGAAATAGAGAGACCACTTGAAAGGATATTAGAATTGTCTTCTTAAACAGTTAAATGGTGCCATAGGGTGGCAATGGAGATGAAGCCAAGTGAAGAGATTTGTGACATTTTGGAGGTGCTGTATTTTGGATGTATAGATTATGATATTCAAGGTAAGGGAGCATCAAGATTCAACTTATCACTTTTTTTTTCTTTTTTGCAACTGGCAGTATCACAGTCTCATTTTCTAAGATCAAGTTTGGTAGATCTTGTTTCAGAAAGAGATCGTGTTTGCTTTTAGATTGGCATTAAACCTATTGTAAAATTGATTAGTTCATCAAACATAGATTGAAATTCACCATACACCAGACAAATATGGGGGATACCTAGTGTTCCTACAGTTGTGGGATTTCAGAGAAAGATTTCAGAGTGCTAGAAGAGACCATGAAGTTACAATCGATCTAGTTCATTATCCTTATTTTAAAGATGAAGGGTAAAATTTGAACCATTTAATTTCTCCAGAAATATCATGAATTCTCTATAAAAATCATGGTTATTTTTGTAAAAGTTAAATTTATTCATCCAGAGCTAGTTATGGCATTAATTTTCTTTAGCAATGTGATTAATCTATTTTCATTTGTTTTAATGAATCATTATAATTAGCATTATTAAAATACTTTCTGATGTATTATAAAGTCATGAAAATACAAGTAGCTTAGCCAGGATTTCAATGAGGAACGCTTTATTGACTCCAACCAGATTTATTAATAACAGAAACATGCAAAATCATAAACCATATTCTAATGTACACATATTTTCTTCACTATGGCATTAATAGTAGACAAAAGGGAAATTGGCCATTTGTGTTTCTATATGATTGATAGTAAGTTGCTAATTACTTTGAATTATTTTTGAGTGAACTTTTTAAACCTAATATAAACCATGAAATTGAGAGGAAAGGGAAAAAAAAAGAGGCCCCCAAAAGTTTGTTTTTCCGTAATACATACTAGATGTGCATGTATAGAGATGTGTGTGTGTGTGTTTGTGTGTGTGTGTGTGTGTGTGTGTGTGTGTATTAAAATATTTGTTTTGCGGCCCTATTTAATTTTTATAAATTATGATGTTTGGTCAAGAATAAGTAGTGAGGAAATGCATTGTACAGATTTGAATAATTTAAATACCAGGAGAAGAAAAAAGAAGATTATTTAGGGTGGTCTAAATAAACAAGCTTATTATCTAAATTATATTACACCATTTATTGTTCATTTAGAGCAGAATTTTCTTGGCTCTTTATACTAGGTCAAGTACTGTGAATGAAAAGAGATGAAAGTTCTTGCCCTAAGGGCATAACAAACTTAAAACATCAGGCATGATCCAATCTGCAAACATACCAGCACACACAGGAGGACAGGCTGTTTCCTGCAGTCAGTGGTACTGCCATGGGAATGCCCCATATAGCAGAGAATTTCATGATATTTTGTAGAAATAAGGGGTGTTAATTAGAAGAGCATTTTAGTATAAAAAAGGATAAAAATAGATATCAATAAGACAGACAACAGTCCAGTGTCCTACTTGAAGTTTCAAAGGAGTTCAGAGAACAGAAGATTTTGAAGGCAAGGAAGGAGATAGTTTGGAATGTGTGCCAGAGGAGGAGGCAAAGCTACTGAGAAGATGGGTGAAATTATCAAAATAAAAAATAATTAAACCAAAGTTCTGCCTCATGGCTGAATCTGGAATGGCATGATTACATTCAAAAACGCTATGACCAATATCAGAAGGTTTAACCTGCCCCTTCAAGGAAAAAAACATTAATAACCAAGGGCTGACGACAAAATGCATGAAGTTTATCACCAAGATTGTGAACACACAAATTGGTTAAAAAATGGTAACAATAAAGAACCGTCAAAAAGGTAGCTTGTCTCCTGGAATCCATCAGAAATAATAAAATAGGGGTTTTGTTTGTGAATATTTCCAAACAACAATATTCTGTTTTATTAGTTTACTGTGTCACTGTATCCTTGTCAGGGACACAAGGGTGAGCTGGGCACAGGGGTCCACAGCTGTAATCCCAGCATTTCAGGAGACTGAGTCAGAAGGATTGAAAGTTGGATGCCAACCTGGGCAACTTACTGAGAACTTGTTTCCAAATAAAAAGGGCTGGGTGTATAGTTCAGTGGTAGAGCATTCCTGGGTTCAATCTCCATTACCAGGACACACACACACACACACAAAAAAAAAAAAAAAAAAAAAAGAAGACCTAAGAGAGAGAGTGCATGTCTCACTTCCTGAATAAATGTTTAGAAATAAACCTTCACAAGAATTTGGAGGAAGCCTTCGAGGCAGGAAAATCTGTCTTAATTCCTAACCACACATCCCTGGATCTTCCTGTCAGCTCACCTCCACCAGTCCTCCTATGGTAGTTCAGTTTTCTAACTGTTGATTAATATTTTCCCTATAACTAGCTTCTTCTCTTGCTATGTATACAGTATTCAGCCTTGCACTTCTTCACATATCACGTTAGAATATTCTTCCCTATGTCATGGGCAGGGGCACCCACTCATTCCTGAAGGCTGACGGGGAGAGTGGGGTAAAGGAAGGACAACTGACCAGGCAGGGTTTTTGTTTTTTGTTTTCTCCCATACTTCTTTGGCTGCACTAATTTCCAACCAGCCAGAGAAACTCTCGAGAGGATACATCTTGAGAAATGTTCACATATGCAAACCAAATGTCTTCCAATGAGGTTTTTTTTTTTTTTTTTTTTTTTAAAAAAATCTCTTTAAACATTAACACATGTGGAGCTAGAGCTTGCTCAGGTAATCCCAGGCCCGCACAGGCAGGCCCCGTCAGCATGCACCAGATACACAGGCCCTCATCTTGAGAATTATGTTTTTGTTGGTCATTTTCATAAATTGCTTCTTTACACATTACCTCTAGAACTTTCCCATTCTTAATTCTACTCAGGAAAAAGAGGTTCTCCTCATTCAGCAGCCAAACTCATTTAAGGAGGCAGGGAAGCATAGCAAGCTCTCTCCAAGATGCCTCTGGGCATGTTGTTGTCAGGTCTTCCTCCCTCCCTCCCTCCCTCCCTTCCTTCCTTCCTTCCTTCCTTCCTTCCTTCCTTCCTTCCTTCCTTCCTTCCTTCCTTCCTAGAATTGAATATAGCACAGCACCTTAGTCTTTCCCTTTCATTGTGTTTCTCAAACAGGAAAGTCCATCAGCTTGATCATGGAGGAGAACAATGACTCCACGGAGAACCCCCAACAAGGCCAAGGGCGGCAAAACGCCAGAAAGTGTGGGTGGCTGAGGAAGCAAGGAGGCTTTGTCAAGACCTGGCATACCCGCTGGTTTGTGCTCAAGGGAGATCAGCTCTTTTATTTCAAAGATGAAGATGAAACCAAGCCCCTGGTAAGTAGGAAAAAATAAAAAACATTGCAGGCCTAAGAAAGCCAAGAACAAGTGGGATTTACTAGAAACTGATGGAGACTAAAGCCAACTCAAATTCCTTCATTTTCTAGCTATCCTTCAGGCTTCTTCACCATTGTTTGCTTTAATGTGGAGCCGATGAACTTGCTAATTGAGGCCAACAAGCAGATTATACTTGTCTAATGTTAATTTCCTTTTTACTAAGCTGGAAAAGAATACCTGAGTCCCTCAGGCACGCTAACTTCATGAGAGATATTTAATGCACATCTACTAGAAGATACACTTTGTAGCCCAAACATCTTTCTTTTGGGGGGGAATAAGTTAAAAGGACAGACTTGAAGGCAAACTGTAAACCCGACTGACTTTTAGTAATTGCTGAGACATCTTCAAGAAGAATTCTCAGAGGCATCGCTCCACCTTAACTCTTATAAAATATGGATATGGTACTAAACCAACACATATAATATACTCCTCCGGGAATCATTTCTGTGTTGCTTTGTGGTTCCTTAGCAGTCTTTTATTTCCTTATTTTCTCAACCACAAATCTCAAGTCTCCAGTGGCAGAAGAAAAATCTCCAAACTGCATTTTGTAGCTACAGCAGAGGGTTTCAGCTGTGATCATTGCTCATTAATTGATGGATGTGAGCTGAGGCATCACCCTGCGATTTCCCCTCATCTACATCTGTGGGATGTATAAATCAGAGAAGAGACATTGTAGATTAGTTTATGTAAACATCCCTGACAGTATGTTCTTGAGGCTATTTCCTCTTGTGTTAAAGTTCAAGAACTTAATTAGGAATTTGGATCAAGACTCTGCTTTAGTATTTTAAATTCCTGAGGCATTATAATTTCACAAGGTTCTCATTCCTTTAATTGAATTACATAAAAATAGCAAAGAAAGTACAACTATAAACCCAAATAATTCTCTCTTTTTTTTTTTTTTGTGGTTCCTACTCATTTTTGAACATCCACCAAGGCTATTTACACACATTTTCTTTTGAAATACTCAAAATAATGGTCTGAGGTAGATGTCATTAATCCCATTTAGCCCTAAGAAGTCAAGGCTTAGGTGTGATTCATAATCCAAAGTGCGAAAGATGATGGGGCCTTGATTTTGTCTGGATACATCTGAGTTCATATGGCCAGAGGAATGTAACTTAATAAGCTGGTCCCACATTAATATTATGACAGTGAGAGCACATTTCTGCATCTGTTATTTTACTTGACATAGCAAACCTGTGAGGAATACCAGGATTATTTTAACAGATCAACACATTGTGGCTTAGAGCTTATGAAGTGACACGATCAAGATCACATAGAGATCAAAGGCAAAGTAGTGTCTGTGATGTTACTTAAAATCGTACCCATTCAGGTGGAACAACTCAGTCCACCTCATACCATGCCAGAATGAGAGTCCATGGGATTGGACACGGAATCTTATTCATATTTCTATTTTATTTGGTGAGCTCCTCCATATCCGTCTCCACTCTGATTCCCCATGTTCTATGTTTTTCACATTAACTTGATCCCTTTCACTGAGTTTGGTAAAATGATTTTGTTAAAAATAATATCTGGATATCTTGTGTTCAGGATAATAACTCACAATCTTATTCTGAGTATTGTATGATAAAGAACAAGGTGCCCTTTTCTCACTACACCTTGTAATTAAACACCAAAAAGAGTAGACCTTCTTGAAAAATGTTATAGCTGGAAAAAGATGATATCTATTTGTATTTGTCTGTTAACAGCCAAAGGGCTATTGCTGATGAATGGCAGATGAGAACTAGAATCACAGTTCCCTGCTCCTGATACAGTGTTCCTTCGGTTTTGCCTTTTGCCCTCCCAGTGAGATTCAACTTTTCTTTAGACTGACTTTTAGTAAGAAGTATATCTTGGTTATGTTCATCTTCAGTGCTTCTAACACAAGGATGCCCTGGGCCTTTGTATGTTTTCATGAAGGATACTTCAATAATATTGGAACAAACAAGCATTATTAAAGAAATGAAAAAAAAATTCACTCTTTTAAGCATTCCTAAACAGCTAGAAATGTACAGTAAACATAACCTCCTTTTGTTTTCTTCTCTCTTACAAGGCATTTACTAAAATAGGCACATAAAACCCCTGAAATGTGTTTCTCTCTTGTCCGAGAATAAGGATCTTAACTTACTTATGGAAAACTGTCAGTGAGTTTCTCCTAAACTCAATAAAGAAAATCAAACTGTGTCATTATCTTTATTATGAAAAATGCTCACCTGCTGAGGAAAATATATAAGCAAAATTATAATCACAATTGAGTACTATGGAAATGTTAAATGCTGTGAAAACCCAATGTAATTAACACCAAGGAATGAGTGGTGCTCATCTGGCAGGGTTGGGAAAAGGTGCACAAGGTAAAAGATGACTCCTACCTGGGGTGTTGGAGATTGGTGGAGGTTTTCCAGGTGGATAAATTGGGAAAAGGAATTCAGAGCTGGGGGAAGATATAGAGTTGTATAATAGATATCTATTGATAGAGTGTTCCATAACGAAAGGGTGGAAAAATGGCAAGAAATGTCATTAGAGAAATCAGTGGGGTCATAATAGATAGGATCTGTATGCAGAGCAGTTACTGCATTCCCTTGCAGGCAATGGGAAGCTATTTCCAGACAAGCTGCACAACTATGTTAATCTTGAAAAGAATTAGGATAAATGTTTCCTAGTTTAAACCTGAGTTAATGATATAGTTTTCTCAATTAGGTTTTTCTTCCATTAATAACTTCAATTTTCATCTCTCCAAGAAAAATATGTATATGTGTGTGTATATATATATATATATATATATATATATATATATATGCATAAATATGTATATATCTGATTTAGTGTATTACAGACTTAATCACTTGAACTTAATATTGATATTTTTATGTTCTTTTTCTTTTGTACCAGGGATTGAACTCAGGGGCACTCAACCACTGAACCACATCCCCAGCCCTATTTTATATTTTATTTAGAGACAGGTTCTCACTGAGTTGCTTAGGGCCTTGCTTTTGTTGAGATTGGCTTTGAACTTGTTGTGATCCTCCTGACTCAACCTCCCATGCTGATTACAGGCATGCACCACCGCGCCTAGCTTATTTTTATGTTTTTATTCAGATTGAACCTTGCCTTCCAAATATTCAACAACCTGTGCAAGTGTGAGGACCTAGAAAGTTTCACCTCCACTTTTCTTATTTTCTTTTTTGAGCCAAGACAAAATGCCTCTAGGTTCTCCTCTCTAGGGACAGTATCTGATTGTAAACAATGACTTTCCAGTGCTTAACCAAGGTTCCCTGGCAATATATTAGCTGCTTTTCTCAAAATATAGCTATTTCATATTTAAAATAAATCAAACATTATATTCTTAGTATCCTGTGATTTTTTTTAAAAGAAAATTGAAATTAAATCCCATAACTAGTTTACCATGAATAAAACTTTCTCCAGAAATCATTGGCTACAAGTGTTTGCACTTATATAGAAATGTATTTTATTCACAACAGATTTAAAAACAAAAGGCGATTTTTGTTGTTTCTGAAAAACACATACACACAGAAAAGTGATGTATATGGTCAACTTATGAAAATACATTAATATATCTATAATTCTGTGACTCACAGGCCACTACTGTAAACATTCTATATGGTTGTATTTTTCCATTTTGAGGTAATATTTTTATTTTTATTTTTTAATTTTATAATAAAGTCTTATTTACTTTTAGAGAAAAAATTTAGAAATCATACCATGCAGAAGACTGAAAAAAAAAAATCATCCCTATCACTGCATACTCCTAGGACTTTGGAATAGTGATTTTTAGAAAGGTTTTAAAACAAAGTTGCATTAAATTCATGAAAGTTTCTGTGTGGTCATCTTTTATTATTAATAGTGATGACAAATGACTGAGGCCTTAATTATAGATACCATAACACCGAGGGAGCAGATAAAGCATGAATGTTAGTTATCCTAAAACTCAGGCAATTTTGCTGGTTTTGTTAAATGGATCCATTGATAAATTTTGAATGCTCTTTTGGATCCATTTATCTTAATTCTATCATGAAGTGTATTATTACTTAAATAAAAGCTGAATCTCAACTTGGGCTATGCTAGAGAATATTTCTGACATACTATCATGCTAGAAGTGGACAGGAGAAAGCATCGATTTTTTGGAGCCAGTTTGAGACTCCTGATAAAATGGCTAAAACCTAACAGGCACCAACCCAATTAATTTAGTCTAGACATTCTACAGCAGTTATTGATCCAATTGTGTGGGGAATGTTTTTTCTGGACATGATGAGAGTGACACTATATTAGATCATAATAGATTTTTTTTTAGGGAACAAAATGATTTTGAGTGAATTATAACCTGAGGGCTGACCACTAAATGTGCAAGCATTGATTGCTGATTAAGAGTAAACTCTAATTTTAAATATTTAATGAAATTCATGAGTTCATGAGATCTAGAAATCTCTAAGTCATTGCTGTTCTCTGTTATAAAATATGAGCCAGAAGGAGTCAAAGCCCCAACTAAGTGCTTAAAATAATACTGAAAACACTAAAACTTGGATTTCATCCTCAAATCCAAAACAGATTTCTACATGGCATCCAAACCTTTGGGTGTTTAAAAAGACAGATAAAATGGTTCTCTATGTCATCATGAAATTTAAGAGCTCTTAGTGCTTTCCTAGAAATGATCAAGACAGAAAGTATTAATATAAAATATTGTACTCTACTGTTAGTTGAATAATGTGGCTTATCACTGTATAGCAATATAGGCATAAGATGTATGTATTCATTTCAGAGTAAATAAAATTAAAATTATTTGAGTTGAATTTTGGTTTATCTACTTACTAATTGAGATTCATTGGACAAATGTGATAGCTTGCTTAAGCTTTAATATACTCATCTGTACAATGACATAATAATAGTGCATACCTCATAACATTACTGGGAGGATTAAATGAGAATTTATGTAGATGATTTTATAGAAAGCAATGGCATCAAACAAATGTTAGCTATTTTTATGTTAGACTATTGTATTTTAAGAGACTTATACTCCTCATTCATTCATTTGATTATTTAAAATTTCCAAATGTATTTGTAAGTTTCTAATATGTCTGTGGGGATTATGCTAGATTTGAAGAAATATAAATGTGATATATATTACAGAGAAAAGTGATATGTGCAGCCAACTTTTGAAAATACATTAATATATTCATAATTTTGTCACAGGTCACTACTGTAATTGTTTTACATGGTTTTACTTTTCCATTTTGAGATAATATTTTTTTTCTATTTTGAATATTTGATCATATGATAACATTACACACACACACACACACACACACACACACACACACTCCCAAATAAGTATTTTAAAGAAAAAGCTTATTTGTTTCTCAAGTGAAAAATTCAAATAAGCAAGGGAAGCCTGCTTCAAAAAACTGTTTAGAAACGCAGGCTGCCAGTGATTTTGCATTTAAGTTTTAGCTTCCAAATTCCTTGAGTTATGCTTTTAACTGTTACTCAAAATGACTGATAGCTTTTGTGTTTGGGATGCAATTCAACATACAAACCAGATAGTCCATATTTTTACTAACTTATTAGCAGAAACAGGCAAATTTCCATTATGCAAACTAGTAGAGAAGAGAAGTTAGGGATAAAAAAATGAGTAAGAACAATGTTAAATTGAACATTTGCATTTTTGGTGTTACAGAACAATTTTAAAAAGCTACTCTCCCCCCCTAACAAATGAAATATTTCACAGCCATTTGGTATTTATTGTCTTTTAGAGTTTTTTGGACAGTAGACCTTGTAGTTTTCTCTTCTTTAGCTTTATCCTGCCATAATCCAGTTGGTCTCTATTTTTCTAGAGTTATTATGTTCTTTCATTCAGTGACTATTAATCAATATAAACTATACAATTTACATTATAGCTTTAAAAACAATTTGATCACTTTTTATATACAAAGCAGTAAACCCAGATGCAAAAATTATTATTTTCACTATGAATTCTGGCTCCTTTATCTTACTGTAATGTTTTTAAAGCTTTTTGTAGTAGGCATTAATATTTCATTTCTTATTATTTCTTAGTAATATGCTATTGTATTAAATATACCACATTTTGTTAATACATTTATCAGTTGATAGTTATTTGGGGTGCTTATGCTTTGGGGCTATTGTGAATTGTACTGCTATGAATACTCACATACAAGTTTTCCTGTGGGACATAGGTATGCACTTCCATGCCTATCTTCATAGTAATTAAAAAGTATCTTTCCATTCAAAATTACGAAATGCAAAACTCATGAGATAGGACCTGGGATGTAGCTCAACAGTAGAGCACTTTGCCTGGTATGTGCCAGGCAGGCCCTGGGTTTGATCCCCAGCATCTCAAAAAAACAAAACAACAACAAAATGCATGAGGTAAAAAACTTGCCTGAAGTTTTTAAAACATAAAACTGCCATTTACTGCTTGAAATTCTATCAATTAATTTCTTTTCAAAGAATTGTGGGTACAAAGGAATCCCTGAAGAGACACCAACATTCCTTTTGTCACTATCCAAACAGCTTGCAGAAGGGTCAATTTAAATATTAAGTTTAACCTTTCAACTCTTAGTATTATATATATTATTATTACTAGGTGAAGACCTTCAAGTACTTAATTATGGATCTCTGCTAATAGTTGAATTGACAAGTCTCACCATATTTTAATTAAGATATTTTGGGTCACATAAATTGATTTGATCTTGGAAATAATACTTTGTAGAAGCAATTTTTTTTTTCTTTGAAAAGACAAAATGTCTTTGATTAGCCTCTTCAGCTGAATTGCATGTTTTTTCCTTCACTTTATAATCTAGTTTGGGACATAGAATTTGTGTAGCACTACCTCTGAGGACTTCCATTCTCTGGCATTCCACACGACTGATACTTTTCTAACCTTCCTATTTTAATGCCTATCTGAGAATTTCAGATTTTCTCTTGTGAAATATATTATCAATTTTACTGATGTCCCAGAAAATAAAATAATAGTAAGCTTTCTTATTTCAGAATTTAACTCAAGTATTCTTCAGTTTCTATGTTTTTAACAATGACAATTAGAAAGAGTTCCAGCTAATAGAAATTGAAAATACATTTTAAGAGGTGATCACATTGTTTACTGTGATTTTCCAGGAAGATAAAAAAGGAATTAACATTCATTATGAGCTTTTATGTCTTATGTTCTTGGCTCAGTACTTTACATTATTTCATTAATTCCCACAATAACATTTTATGCATAGATTTGTTTTTATATCAGAAAATGAAACTTCAAAAGGCATAAGAAAAAGTGATAACCCAAGGTGAGCTATTGGCAAAACTGGACAGAATAGTGAAAAAAAATAAGAAAATGGTCATGAAAGAAAAAAATAAATGTTCTTTGGAAGTGGGCAGGGTTCATCTAGTGTTAAGAGTTTTCTGAGCACATTTATTTATCAACTAAGAAAGACAAAAGAAGGAAGTTGATACCAGATTTAGTATAGAGGACTAGAGCTTGCATAAAGAAAACTTTATTCTCAAAATAATGATGAGAATGTAGAGGCATGCTGGAGATTACAGAAATTATATTAATAACTCACTATTTTTGCTGAGAGTTCTTAGGAGAGGAAATGTTGACCTTCTCTAGACCATAGTTGACAATTTGGGAAGAATGTTCAGAGTGTATCAAGATGAAATAGAGAACCTGGTTTTACCTAGATACCTACAGCTAATGCTCATTCTTGGGTGTTATTCATGAAATGAACCTCTTTAGGCCGTACAAGAGTTTTACACTGTTAGTTGTGTTACATTTTGCCACGCTGATCTATCCACACTCCTAACATAAACCTGAGTTTTGTTTCTGGCTGTCTTCACAATGAAGAGGACTCATGGACAAAAACAGACCGCGGTGCATTCTGTTTCTGACACAAGACAAATTGGATACAGAGCAGTGGCTGATGACTATGACTGAATTTTTAGACATGAAGTGGAAGTGGCTAATCAGGAAATGTGTCATGGACTGTCTTCTTGGTCATGTGACAGAGGACTGAGAACAGTATGCCTATCATACCTGCTTTTGCCACTCACTTTTGTGGATTCCCATGGGATTATGCTTCTGGTAGGGTGAAGTCCTAGAGAGGAACCTGAAAAAATATAGAAAAGGCACTCTTTTTAACTGTATTTCCATTTTAGTGTTATTACTAGAAGACAAATGATATGAAGATCTGAACAGTTGCTGATATGATGATGCTGGAAAATAGATTTGGATATTTAGGGCAAGGAATGAATGAAACTTTTATAATATCATAGAATTTAAAAATGAGCAGTATTCACCTTCTCTTCCATTTCGTTTATTCTACCCCAAGTAGAGGAGGTTCCACTTTGGTAGTTGGGCTTGCAGGCTTTGTCACTTGCACTGTCCAATGATGGTTTCCAGTAATGGATGAAAAGTCCAATCCAGACATACCCCCCCCACACACACACACTCTTTGTTCCCCTACTGACTGCTATCCAGAAGGAAGAATTGCCAGTTGTCTTCTTTATACTTTGCATCTAATTTGTTCTTGGCCCAGTATACAAAAGATTTGGTCTTGATCCTTAGTTGAAGAAACAATTTCTGAATTCTGAATCCCTTTGCTTTTGCATCTCTTTTTGCATATTTACATCTCTCTTGTTTTTCACTCTTTTTCTTCATTCTATCTCTCAGCAAATAATTGCAGACTGGTCAAGTAGAGAGTTCCATTTATTGAGACACTACTCTCCCCATGCCATCTGTATTTCATTCTTTTTTTAAATTTTTTTTTTTAGTTGTAACAGACACAATACCTTCATTTTACTTATTTGTTTTTATGTGGTGCTGAGGTTCGAACCCAGGGCCTCACACATGTAAGGCAAATGCGCTACCAACTGAGCTACAACCCAGCCCCTCTCTTTCATTCTCACTCAAACTCTTTGAGTTCAGTTGCTGGGACCAGGTCTTACATCACAGTGTAGTAGAAAGAACTAAACTTTGGATTTGGAATTTGGGTAAAAATAGAGGAAGGAAGACATTGTGGTGGTTCAAGGCTACTTATAGTTACTTTTAATAAGGAAAAGGAATTTTCCCTTGTCAACCTAGTATATCAGTGGATCTGTGCAGAAGCTTTGAACCAAAGTCTGAACTAGTAAATATATGAAAACTTGTTTATTACTATTTTGCATATAATCTCATGGTGAAAGGGGATTGGTTGAATGAAATTTTCAGATATTCCTGTAGCTCTGCAAAATGCCACTGTGAGACTGTCTCTGTAGCATGCTAATTCCTATAGCTCAACAGAAAAGCTTGGATAGCAATATTCCAAGCATATCATTTAATAGAAGAGTAAACTGAGAGACAGAGAAGATTATAGATTTTTATAAAAGTTCCCCATACTTAATAAAATAGAGACTTGCTTAGATTTACATAATAGCTAAAAATAGCTCATGTATTTGATCAGAGTTTCAAATCTAGGTCTTCTACCAAAAGCACTGAAGCTGGAGAATTAGACCATAATCCTTGATGTTCCTATTTCTCAAAATGGGAAATAGGGTTCTATCAGACTTATAAAGTACCCATAGTAATTTTTTTAAGGTGCTAGGATTGAGCCTAGGACCTGGCAAGTGATAGACAAAATATTCTACCACTAAACTAGAGCCCCAGCCCTTTAAAAAAACATTATTATAATTATTTTGTTATTTTGGAGGCATGTTCTTCCTAAATTGCCCATACTAGCCTTGAACTTGCAATCCTCCTGCCTCAGCCTACTGAGTATCTGGGATATAGGTGTGTACCACTATACCCAGCTTCATAGTAATTTTAAAAAATATCTTTAAACTATTATAAAATCAAAGACTGCCTCAAGTTTTCAATAGCTATGTTTCATCTGTTTTCATAATGACATTGGCCCTAAGTGCTATTCCTTAATTAACTTATTAGAAGAATAGAAATATACTTAATAAAAATGTTGCATTTCCTTAAAGTGAAGGCCAAATGACTCACCATACAGTACTTTCTGAACAAAGGTTTCCCAGTATTGGAATAGATATAAGTGTTAGGCAAATTGTGGTACCAGATTCTCCTGTGCTATAGCAATCAAAACCTAATTTATATTTAGTTATAATCATTTTTTAAAAAATAGCATCATCTGACAGATCCCATGAATGTGGCTTGTCATTTAGTGCTAGGCATGCACATGATTGAACCATTAACAAAAGCCTCCAGTTGCTTTTTTATCCTGTGTTGATGATACTTCCTGCTTACTAAATGCCTTGTTCTGCTCTTTCATTCAATAGCCTTTGTTTATTTAAGAGAAAGTAAAATCATGTTTGATGTCCTTCTGCCCTTCCTAGATTCCTTCTTTCATTGTCTTTACCCCATGGAATATGGGGTTGGAAATAAGTAGGGTTCTCAGGTCAATCCCCATAAATATCTGACAGCAGTTGCCATGTAGGATTGCTTCTCTCTCTTATTGGTGACCCTCCAGTTCAGAGACCCTCTCACTTAGCACAGTGCATTCACTCAGTATGTACTCAAATCATGTCCATTGACTGAGAAGTACCATAAATTCATATTCAACAGGAAGACATGATTTTTTTGAAGTTCAATGAAGATACAAAATTCATTATTGAGGTTTATGCACTTTTCAAGATGACTCCTGAGATTGTTTTAAACTAGAAGTTAGGTGGTTAAAATTAACTCAATATTTATTTCATTTCTGAAGTTTCAAAAATTTAACCTTCTCTTTTATTACCAATGCAGTTTGTAAAATGTGTGGGGAAGAGTTTAAAGGCAGGGATTCCTAAAAACTTTGTACCTGGAATACTCTGACCCATAAACCTTTGGCCAGAGATGTAGAAACCTTCCATTTTTTTGCTTTCCCATATCAAATTGGCTTTTTTTCTTTCTTTTTTTTTGGGCGGGGGAGTGTGTAGGCAGTGCTGGGGATTGAACCCGGGCCTTGTGAATGCGAGGCAAGCACTCTACTAACTGAGCTATATCCTCAGCCTGCAAACTTTTTATTTTATTTTATTTTTTTATTCTCTCTTTTGATATTTTTACTCTTGGGATTCAGCTAGTGAGTTATCTTTACCTGGAGACTTGGGTTGGAGAGAGTGGTGGATGGGTTTGCCTCAGGAAAGCCAACTCAAGGGTTCCCTTTGTCAAATTTACTACAAGGGAACTTTACACTTATAATAGAAGCATAGTGTATGAATTTTAAAATGAAATTTTGCATTTTGCATTTTTTGTGACTTTCTTAAGGTACTATTCTGAGACATCTATCATCAAAATACTTTAATAAGCATATATAGCTAATACTAATCCTATATGTTAAAGAAGTCTTTCAAAGTAGACTCAAAAATTTAAAAAGTAGAAAGTGGGTTTTCATTTTGCAAATGTTTCTCTCTTAATTATAAGTCTGCAAATTAGCTCTGGTATTTTTCAAAGGCATTGCCGCAAGTTACATACCATGCCACATTTATTCTTGAAAAATTACTATAATGTGCATTTCATGTTAATTTAGATTATCCCTTTTTTTAAGAAAATAAAGAGAATTCACTCTTAAAGGCTTAATGAGTTACTGCAAGACAGTGAATTGGTAACACAAAGATGTTAATGTTTTTAGAAAATGACTATTTAACGTAAATGCATTTTAATTTGTTTAGAATGAGAAAGCTACCTTTATTCCTTTCTCCCTCCCTCCTTTCTCCTCATCCTCATCTTTCTTCCTTCCTTCTCTCTTACCTTTTATAATTAAAATAAAACTCATTGAGCTGCTATCTCCCACGCCTTTTCTGCAACCATAGAGTCAGCCGTTCATGTTCACATATTCCTCATTCTCAGATTCAATAAACCTCAGATCAAAAATGTTATGTTGTTAATGTGTACTATGTAGTTTGTCTATCATGTGTTTTTCTATACTGCATGTACGTAGACTATCTTTATTATAATTATTCCCTAAACAATGAAGTATAACTATGGTACATTTATATTGTATTAGGTATTATAAGTAATCTAGAGATGATTTATAGTATATGAGAGGATGTACAATTGGTTTGTAAACACTATGCTATTTTATATAAGGGACTTGAACATCCTTGATTGTGATATCCATGAGGCATCATGAAACCAATCATTCTACCCCATACTCTGATGGATTGTGGTATTGTATTGTATACAATTTTTCCTGCTAGAAACAC
Organism: Callospermophilus lateralis; assembly: GCF_048772815.1. Lineage (NCBI taxonomy): Eukaryota > Metazoa > Chordata > Mammalia > Rodentia > Sciuridae > Callospermophilus > Callospermophilus lateralis. The sequence continues at coordinate 66,206,488 of NC_135312.1, forward strand.
CCTACAACATTTATCAGCATTTATCAAAACGATAGTGTAGTTTTAAGTAAACTTAGAGATGTGTTTATTTAAATAAATACCTTACTTTTTTCAACAATTTGCCACGATTTGTAGATATGCATATGGGGAAAAATCAAAGAGTAGTTAAAAAACAATATAAATCATTGGTCTAAGTTATCATTGGTTTAATTTTTTATCCACTTAAGGAAGGACAAAAGTGGTTTTTAATACTGTTCTCATGCGACTAACCTGCCCATCCCATATATCACGACTATTAGATATGTAATTTAAACTGATTTTCTAGAAATATTTGATAATCACACTTTTACCAGTTCTCATCTACATTCCACTTTTATGAAAGCATGCATGTCTGTGACATTTAATTTGAAATTAGGAAGGGAATGAATCTGGAACCAAGAATGGACACGTGTACTATGAAGTGCTCCACTTGAGTGTCTACATGCTCATGTATCATAGCCATTAGTTAAAATCACAAGTCATTAGTCACAAGTCACATAAAGTCACAAGCCATTAGTTCAAATATTAAAGCTTGAGAGAATTTTACTTTTATAAATTACAGTGGGTTTAAGAATTTTCCCTATAAGACTCAATTGTACACTGACATTTTCTTTATCAGAAAGGAAAGGGAGGAAATTGCAACTAGAGCTCTGAGAATTGACAAGTCTTAACATAGCTATGCCAAAGGAATCTTGTGAGCATTAACTGTGTTGTTGCATAGAAGATACTTATGGTACTTTGCATACAGAAAATGCTCAGTTAATGTATAATATTGCTACCAAACACAACCAACTAACCACTACCAACTACAATAAACTTTTGTTATTACTCTTACTATCAATTATGTGTAGCATGATAGAATTAGAAACGGTTTAAAACCTCTAGCTTAATATATACTTAACGCTTGGTCTTGGGTTGGATTGTCAGCTGTGGCCCTATTGCTCCTTCTTTCCAAGGCAGACTTTCCTCCTCCCGGTATCCCACTAGACTGGAAAAGAACTGTGAAATCCTCACATGCATTACAGGGAATCACAAGAAGTGGGTCAGAATTACCTTGAGAGATCATCCCTGTCTTCCAGCCTAGCCTTAGATTCAATAGCCATTGAATTAACCCTCTGATCAGAATATTAGGAAAGGAACCTCATTTAGCTTTTATTTTTTCTAAACCCAAGGATAAAAACATCAAGAGCTCATAAGTAAGTAATAGTGGGTTATTCCCTGTATAGTATGTGGTAAAAGGAGTCTTTGTAGCCCCACAAAAGCCACCTTTATTCTTTTTGCCAGTTCCTCACCAATGTCACCGATGCCCCCAAATTAAAATATAACCAAACAAACCAAACCAAAATGAAATATTGTTTAAAATATATGAGAACTAAAAGATGGACAAGGTAGAAAAAAATTCATTTTTCCATTCATTTGCATGATGGAAAGTAATATCTGTTTAAAAAGTGCCTTCAAGTAGAATAGACTTGGCCTGGCTGACAAGCACTGCAGCCCTATTTGCTTTCTTTTCACAACAGGCTTGTTCTGCTTCTGTTCTTCCCTTCACTTCCATCTGCCACCTGCCTCCATGCTCACCACAACCCATCCTTCCTTTTCTCCAGGGCTTGGACAAATGTTGCACTTTGCAAATTGAACAAACGTAGTAGAACATGAAAACTTCCTTCTACTCGAATAACTCAGAATATGCATAACTAGTAGCCTAAAGGGGACAAGAGAATCCCATTTCAAGGATGATGGAGCACATGAGGCACTGGAAAGCTCCTTTTCATTCAGAGACCCATTGATGGAGGTCCTATTCTAAACAAGTATCTCTTGGTAGACCAAGAGATTCTCTTTGTTTTGTGCCCAGTTCATTTTGCACCTGGAAGGTGATAACATAAAGTCATTTTGCACCTGGAAGGTGATAACATAAAGCAATCACCCTTAAGAATATCTGGTGGTATCAATAGTTATCTGGTAGACATGAGGCAAGGTTGTGAATTTCCTTTAAAGAACCAAGCCAAGCTTACCTAGGTTGGAATTCATGGTTTAATTTTCTTGCTGAGTTTCAGTGTATAGCCTTTGCTCGTAAATGTAAAATATCTCTGCTGAATTAGAAAATCAGTTCCTACTTTTCCTCTGTGGATTAGGTAAAAAGACTGTGGGGAGCATAATAGAAAGCTGCTATTAAATAACCGGGATGGATAGAGAGGCAAAAAATGGCTTGTGAAAGAAGTCTAAAGGAAGAGGTGGTGTGGGGTAAAATCAGGCCTCACAAGATGGTTCCAGGGAGACTAAAGTAATCAAAAAGGAAACATTCCAAACACAAGTGTAAGATATGAAATATGTGTACTGTATTCACTTCCCAAGGATCTGATAACTAATGCTAGATGTAGGTGTCACACTGCAACTGGCTCAATTTAATCAATAACACTAAAAGCACTAGCAAAATGTTGGGGTTGACCTCGTGATGATGATCTGAAAGAGAGTATTGAAGGTGCCCCTGTCTGACTTTTCATTAAGAACGAACAGCCCAAATCTTAGCTCCTGCCTCCATGCCAGTGCCTAGCATACATGAAACTTCTCTCATCAGGGAGCTGGTAGCACTTTCCTTTTAGTTAAAAGTCACTGTCACTTTGCACATGAAAACTTAGCTTTCCCTCTCTATTCAGGTGACCCTGAAATGCTTTTTAGTATAGACAGAATGTGATATAACAAGTAGAAACCAAATACTGACTAGGAATATGCTTTGATTTTCTTTGGGGAAAACTGGAGTTCTTTTCTAAATCCAATTTTAACTCAAAGATTCTAACTCTCACATGCCTTGTGGTCTTTTTGCACTTTGGGGACTGGAGCCAAGATTGTGACAGCATTGAAGGTCAAGCATCAAGTGAGAGTGGGCAGCCAGGGACATCAGGCAGTCAAGGTCCCCAGCTGTATAATGTGGCTGTTGTTTAAAAACAGCTGATGTGTGGGCATTGCCCAGTTTTCATTTTGCCTTCCACAGAAAATATTGTTGTCTCAACAATGTTGGGATAGTGTTGGATGAGGTAAGAAGAGAGCAAAGAGTTGGATCTTTTCAGGGGTTGAGAAATTCTTTGGAGATGCCTGTGATTAGGAGAAAGGCAGTTAAAATCCTTTATGCAAAATTTTCTTCTTGCAATCTGACTTGTCTCTTAATTTTAGGACCACCTCTTCTAGAATAGAAAATGGCAAATGCCAAGAACTGAATCCTGAATATTCTTTGGACATACAAATGGAATGAAATTTTTACATGAAACAGTTAAGCATAAGATCAAAAACTTATCCTAGGTTTTCTAAAGAAAGAAACAAAAGAGTTTATATGACCTAATACCAAGTTTCTCTTTTAGATCTACAATCAGAAATATGGGATCAATTTTCAAGCTTACTGTTAACTGCCTTACAAAAGAATTCAAAATGCCTATATTTTATTCTACATTTTAGTATTTGAAGTCTAGGTATCTTTTGAAGTAAAATTACTTCTAAAATATATAAAATCATCATTTGGAGAAAAAAAAAAGACGTCCACATAAAAGAAACAAGAACTAGTAGATTCACTCAGAGACATGAACTGAGCCTGTAGTGCAAAAAATGATACTGTTTTTCTTTTTTTAAAACTTTTCATCATTACCTTTGCTATTAGAACATAATTTTCTAAATTGCTTTCATGAATAAACTACACATTAGAAGTCATGCTTGGTAAATCTTCTTTTACTGATCTTAAGATATGAGATTTTGTTAGTTTGACCTGGTCATTAGAAATGTAAGAGATAAATTTGTTTATTTTTCTTTCTTCAATAAGGGAAATTAACACAAAGGAGAATAGAGCAAGTTGATTGGAGAAAAGAGAAGGGGTGAAAAATGGAAGGTACTGGGGAATGGATTGAGCAAATTATGCTATGTAATGTATGAATATTGCACAATAATCCCACTATCATGTAAAATTATAATGTACCAGTAAGAAAAAAAACGTGAGGCAATGTATTAGCTTTTCATTGTGACCAAAATATTCAACAAGAACAACTTAGAGAAGGAAAAGTTTATTTTGGCTCACTGTTTCTGAGGGCAGATTACTTTGCTCTGGGCCCAAGGTGAGGCAGAGCATCATGGCAGAAGGCAAGGTACAAAAGAAATGTTTACCTCATGGAAGACGAGAAAGAGAGACCCCACAGAGAAGATTCACCCTTCCAGAGCATGCCCCCAATGACCTCGTTTCTCTAGCCATACTATACCTGTCTAAAGTTACCACCCAATCCATTCATTCAAACTAGTTTGGACTCATAAGGTTACAGCCTCATCATCCAGTCATTTCAGCCTTGAATATTCCTGCATTAATATAGGAGCTTTTGGGGGCCACTTTATTTCCAAACCATAATAGATATACCTTCCCCCTTTCGATCAAATATCATCCAATACCTTTCCATTGTGCCTAAGAACTGAAATAAGTACTTGTTAGGGTTAAGGCCTACTAACTGTACTTGAGAACAGCAAACTGTTATTGGAGAAGAGATAAGTGGTACATAGAGGAAGCAAAGCTGGGTACAGGGGTGGAATTAGGGATTGGAAAAGGGTCAGGGAGCAAGGTGCATAGGAAGCATTACCTTTCTACGATCTTATCTATGTTTTGATCCTTTATCCTCAGTCATATAAGTCACCAGGAAGATCTTTAAAGTCATTTTACATGAACTGTCTTTGAAAATATAACTGTTTCGTTAGGGCGGTAACTGTCTTACTCTGTGTAGACAGTGGTGTTTGGAAGACACTAAATGAATGCCTGCTCAGTGAGGGATTAATGTATATAAAGAAGTAGTCTATTTTTGATAGCCAGTATCAGAGGATTCTTGATAATTTCTACTTGTAGAAAGGTTGAAAATTAGATAATATTTAAGAATATATGAAATTAGCTTTCAAAATATCATGTGAGTGGAGTCTATATTAAGTTAGATGTAAAAATGAAATTAACAAGCAAATTTCTCAAAATATCAATGAAGATATATGAAAATCTGCAAATCTCTAATTATGATAGGCCATAATGGTACTAAGGACAGTTCACGTGACACATAAGAGATTCAAATTTAACTTTCATCCTTCATTTTGACTTAGAGAATGATTTCAAACTATCCTAAAGAATGGAGATGTCAAAGTTAGTATATCATACAATGGAGTTTTACTCATCCATAAGGAAGGATGAAATTATGGCATTTGCTGGCAAATGGCTGGAAATGGAGAACATCATGCTAAGTGAAATAAGGTAAACACAGAAACTCAAAGGTAGAATGCCTTCTTTCATCTGCAGAAGCTAGAGTAAAATAAAGGAAAGGAGAAGGAAAGGACAGGATATCATGAAGATAAAGGGAAGATCAGTGATGTAGAAGAAGGAGACTGAGAGGCAGAGTAGAGGTATGGAAAGGGAAGGTAATGCAGAATGAATTCTTAAAAAATCACATTATCTGCATACATAAATAATCCACAGGAAACTTCACCTTTATGTATAATCCAAATACATAGAAAACCAAAAGGAAGTCTAGCAGAGTAGAGGAAAAAGAATGTGGGTGAGAGGAAGAACAGGAGGGAAAATTAGGGGACCATGAACTGAAATTGAATTCTATGCATGTATGAGTTTGACTGGTTGAACCCAACTACTATATATGACCATAAATCTCTAATAAAAAATAAAAAATATAAATATAAAAAAGGTTAGTATATCACAAGAATCCTTATTCATTATATACCCACCCATATGAGAGAGAGAGAGAGAGAGAGAGAGAGAGAGAGAGACACTGAGACTTAATGACTTCTTAGTTTGGTATGAATTCATCATTTAATTTTAGAAACTCAATTTTTTTCTTTTTTATAATGAGGCAAAATTCTAGCTGTATTCTGTGCATTTGATAAATAAATAAAGAGAAGTTCTAGACATATTGAAAAGTGTCCGAAAGTCTAAATATGAAGTTATTTTCACATTCTATAGTTATATTCATTCTAATTAGACACATTATATTTGTAGACATAAGATTTATGGTTACTTTTATTTTCATTTTTCCTAAAATTCTTTTATCACAACATTTATATAGAAATGAAGCTCAGAGGGTGAATTTCTTGTCCTAAATTATTTCGCAGAGTATTGAAATAAAGTTTATGTGTTTTCCTAACTTCCTGTTCGAATTCTAATTTAATCTTCATCTATTGATCATTGTTTTGATAATATATGATAATTTCTTGAGATTTATGAAAAATGAAATTATTATTAAGAATAAGATGAATAGGATCAATCAAAGGGTTGATTAGTGTTGCGGATCTCACACAGCATTATATTGACATTTAATAATAACCCCATTTGATTGGTTATATGATTCTAGATTTATAGGAACTTATGTATTAAAGTTTGAAGAAATTTCTGTAAGCTTTTTAAATAATATTACCCAAGAAAAATAAAATTGCAGACTGAACACACTAAATCAAACTTCTCAATAGGTATATAATATTGGTCACAAATGCATGCTATGTGAATACTGTAAAATTTTCCAGTTACTTAATTAGAAAGAATAGAATGAAAAGGTGAAATTAATTTTATTTATATACAGTCATGCATCACTTGAGCACTGATCTTGTCATACATACATCATAGAGTACTTAAACTAAGGGCATCACTAGGCAATATAATCTGTGGAACAACCATGTGGTTCATTGTTGGCCAAAACGTCATAATGCAACACATGATTGTATTTTTTAAAGTCAATATATCCAAAATAGTATAATTTTAATATGTAACCAACATAAAATTTAAGATATTTCACATTTTTTCTACTGTCTCCAAATGATATGCATTTTACACTTAAAGAACACTTGAATTTACTGATCCACATTTCAAGTGTTCAATAGGCACTGTGGTTAGTTGCCACCGCACTGAAAAACACAAGTTTGTCACCATGCTTCCAGCATTGAGGGAGTGGAGGAAGCCTTATAAAGAGAGGCCATTAGCAATCTTCCTGTGGAGAGATATAGAACAGGAGGATTTGTATAAGTTGTTTGACTATATGAAAGGTCATCATCTCATTTCACAAGTGAGAATATTGGGGCCTAGCCATGCCGAGCAATCTGCCTAAAAGGTCAAAATTATAGAAGGGGCTGAGCTGGACACATCTCAGTTTATCTTGTACATTAGTCCTTTTTCTACAATCTGAATAGCTGTGACAATAAAATCAGTAAATAAAGCCAAGAGAAATATTCTTATATAGAAAAGTTTCATAGAGCATACAGGCTTTTTTACCTTTTAAGAATGTCCAGGAGTATTTGAAGGCAAACTTCTATTTAATTTGTTTGCTCAGGTGAACCCCTATTAATGGATGTGTTACGTTAATGGCCACACTTTGGTGACAATGATGTCATAACATAACACATCTTGATTTTATTGAAAGGAAATATGTTTCCTTGAGAGACACATGTGAATTATTAATTGATCTGTTAAATTTTAGTTGATGCAGTACACTTTTAGGAAATGGATCATGATTCCTTAATTGAAACTTCAAGTATATCTGAAAATGACTCTACTATTATTAATACGTAGTATGTAGTATTTTATAATGTTACTTATAAACCCTATTATTATAGAAATTGTAGATGTTTTCCATATTTTAGCCTAGAAAGATAATACTGTTTTTTAAATAAAATGAGTAATTTTGTTTATTTATTCAGTCTATCATTATCTATCTGTCTGTCTATCTATCAATCTATCTATTTTTTTCTCTGTTGGCAATAGAACCCAGGCCCTTGTGTATTCTATGCAAACATTTGACCAGTGAGCTACAGCTTCAGCCCAGTTAATTCCTATTAAACCCTTACTATAAATCAATCTGTGTTTGTTACTGGGACTAGCATTGAGGAACAAGTATCATGGTTTGAGCCTTATAGAGCTAACATTTTATTTGTAACACAAGCAATAAGTAGCTAAAAATACATATATTTATAAACCATGTGAAATACTATAAAGATAAAACAGTGTGCTGAAATTAGGAATTAAAGGATGGAAATGGTAGATTTCCTCTAGGTAGAGAGGCCCAGTATAAGAAAAGGGAATAGCAGGTACAAAGGCCTGGAGTAGAAAAGAATTTAGTGTATTTTAGACACAGAAAGGAGGTCAGTGTCGTTGAAGCATATTCACTGCATTCTGAAGAGCAGAAGAACTTGAAGCTGTAGGCAGGGTCCAGACAATCCAGGTCCTTCTTGAGAATTTTTTTTACTAGCATGTAGTGGAAAAATATATTGAAGAGTTTTAAGAAAGGGAATGATATGAAAAATTTTATGTCTGGGTAATTCACTGAGCTAGTATATAGAAAATGGGTTTCAGGAGAGCATGAAAGAAGGGAAGCTATTTAGGGAAGCCATAACATATTCCAGGTAATGAGAAAGGATCGGGGAACTTCATCTATCAAATTAAAAAAAAAAAAATCTAGAAGTCACAGACCATTCAGATTTTGATACAGAATAAGCTTTGTATTAAGGTACAGTAGAGAAATCTCTTACCTTCACATGGATAAAGCTGAAAGCCCACACCTATTTTAGGTCACAAATAATTAATTTTCATTCTAGCATCACTGGGCTAAGATGCTCATTTGAAGAACTTTTGCTGCTTCTCCTTCATGATGTGGTTTCTGTCAAAATGCTTTGCATGCAGGCACATGGAATATACTATACTTATTCAACCCCATAAGTAACTCCTGTGGAAATTTTAAAATAACATTCCTGGGGCAATGTATTCAAATTGATGCATGCCTTGAGAAACCTTTTTAGTTTTGCATTCTGGTCATCTTTTACTAAAAGAGCCTAAGAAATGGATGCTGAAGCCAGACTTTCTTTTGCAGCAAGATCATTGGTAAGCAATGGGTAAAATTTGAATATGCTCTCAGGGTAGCTTTTATTACACAAAAGAATATACTCATTTTGACCAAACCCTGAAGTGATATTATGACATTTTGGGCATTTTTATTTTACTCATTTTTGATAAATTCTTCTCAACATTCTAAAGAGCTTTTTGTTTCTTTTTTATGTCATTCACCAGACTAATGTTTTTAATTTATTACATAATTTTCCATTTTTTCAAATGAAATGCAACTGCCTTGGAAGTGAAATTATATCTGATAGGTGCAACGTTGTATCCCTAGGAACTTATCGTTCATGGTGCACAGTATATGTTTAATAAATATTTGGTAGAGCAATGAGGGTCTCCCTCCATTTCCATGCAATTTCCCTTTTCTCTCCCTTTTGCTATACAAAATTACATATAAGAGGTTGTGAGGGAAATGGGAAAATAAACAAGGAGAGAAATGAATTACAGTAGATGGGGTAGAGAGAGAAGATGGGAGGGGAGGGGAGGGGGGATAGTAGAGGATAGGAAAGGTAGCAGAATACAACAGTTACTAATAGGGCATTATGTAAAATTGTGGATGTGTAACCGATGTGATTCTGCAATCTGTATTTGGGGTACAAATGGGAGTTCATAACCCACTTGAATCTAATGTATGAAATATGATATGTCAAGAGCTTTGTAATGTTTTGAACAACCAATAAAAAAAATGTTTGGTAGAGGAATGAATGAATGGACACTTGGAAATAAAACTGACATTATATTTCAAAATGTATTTGTAGAAAAACATTTGCTTGGCATTACATTCACTAACATCTTCTATTTATACCATGCTTTCACTTACTTTATTTCAACTCAACTTTAGTGACATTAGAGGCTGTGCAATTCTTTATTGTATACACCCTAGCCATCCTACTGTGTTTGGCAGCCTCCCTAACCTCTATGATCTAGATGCTACAGTAAACCTCCTGTTGTGGTAACCAAATATTCCTCAGGTATTGCTAAATTCCTCCAGTTGGGAACCATACTACTAAGAGATTATTTTCATAGTATTAAACGAGCAATGTTGAAAATACCTAGCGTTTGTGCCATTGAATACTGAATTTTGACATTTTCTTTTCTTTCATTTAAACAATTAGTTAACTAATTAAAATATTTATAATAGATTTAATCCAGAAGGTAAACAGGGAAATAATCTTTTCCTTGCCAACATTTGTCCATTTGGAAAATTGATTTCAAAAGGGCTCACAGATCCTCTAAGCTGTTAATTCATAGAAAACAACAAAGGGCACACATTTCAATAAGACTCTTCTTTGCTGGCAACAAAATATTATCATATGAATCCAAAGTCCCAAGAAGAGAATATGGGCAGTCCCACAGATGTAAAATTGGTTCGAAGCACAGTCACTAGAACTATTACTTTCATAGAAAGGAGAGAGAACAGTGTTGAGTTAGCAACTCACCAAGGCCTCTGAGAGTTTAGGAAGATAACTGGAGTCTTTTGATGTGATAGAGTTTTTGGTGGGATGTTTGCATTTCTATTTCCAAAATTTTATTCTTTTCTATTGATCAAAGTAAACCATGTTACAGATAAAACTCTGCACAGAATATGAAAAAGAAAGTATATTTGAAGGGGAAAAATATATTTCTTCTCCCATAATTTCTTGGGTAAGAAGCAATAATCAAAGCAAATGACCAAACAGACAGTTTGTAATGATTCTCACCTTTTCTGAAGAAATCATGAAAATTTAGGGGACGTTTTAGGTGGCAGTAGAGAGAAGGTAACTTCAAAGCTCACAGAATGATTAATCACTCCTCTGCCAACTATTTTCTTTTACTCAGACAAGAGTGATAATTGGATAAATTAATAAAACATAATCCTATTTTAGGTAGAAGCAGTAGATATGTCACCAGTATACAAATGACCCATTTTCACTAAAAAAAGTAATGATTTTCTATCTCAGCCTTCCACTCATCACAATTCCACTTTTATTAACTTTACAAACTCTATATTAAAATTTATTTACTATTCAAATTTCAAATTAAGAATATAGAATGAAAGCAAACAGAACAGAAATGCACTAATACATCCAAAGTTATGTAATGTATGGTTTTCTACTAAATTCTCAATGGTTTAAATTCACTTATGCTGGGGAATCAAATGGTGGCCTCTCTCGTCCTGCCAAGGACATCTTTGAACGTTAGTCTCCTGATGTCCTATTCTAAAGTCCTCCATCCTTGATGAAAGGAACTTTCATCTTAGGTCCCACACTTCGACTTTAGAGAAAAATCTTAAAATATGCAATTTGAGATAATGTGGAGAAAATTATCTTTGATTAATCATTATTACATTACTGCATCAACTTGCTCTATTCTAATGTCTACTAAGTTAGGGATTATATTTTGAGCTAATAAAAACTCAGCTTCAGTGAAAATTATGAGCAAAGATGCTCTCTAAAATGCGCTAACCCATTTATTTTGTTCCATTGTTTGATATTCTGAAGAAATAAACTGCTTAATCATTTTAAGAAAATGAGTATTTTTCATTCTAAGATGAAACTGAAGTTAAAATTTTTTTCTTAATTTAATAGCCTTGGGCCGTCTCTTTATTTGGGGGATAAGAAAATCATATATTAAATCATGTTTGATAAAGATCATTTATTTGAAACGCTGAATATTTAAGAACATATGGAGATAGTTGACCACCTTGGAAACTCATCTGTATAGGGACGGTTCACCTATGGACTCCCATCTGCTGTTGACAGTTGCAGCCTAGGCATGTCTCACTTATCATCCTTGACATCTTCCCTATATTAACTTTATCTTTAATCATAATTTAGACATAAAAAGTGTTCCTTATGTTTTTCAAAGCATCCCTTAAAATGGTAAGTACTGAATGTCGTTATTTTTAAAACATAGATATTTTTTGTGTTTCCAAATAAGAAAGAGGAAATCAATTAAGGTTTTCAAGATCATCAGAATGTTATTATTAGTCTTTTTGCTTGCTCAGTTGATGGTCACACTGAAACAAATCAGTCATCAGTGGTACAGAGTAGGTGACATGTGTTAGAAAATTTGGTGAAAGTAAATGGAAGAGAGAACCTATTTGTTCATTCTTACTTTCATTTTGTTTTAAAATATCAACTTTTTTATATGTTTCTGGCACTATGCCAGGCTACATTTGTGAGGTTACACTAATGGTTTGTTAAAGTGTATGCATTAATGGGACTGGTAATTTGGTAGCAGAGATACATGTAAGTTCATGCACAGAAAATGCTAGCCATATTAGGAAAGAGGATTTCCAAGGCTATTTTGTTTAAAATCATAGACTTTATTTCTTAGAGAAGTTTTAGATTCACTGTAAAATTAAAGGTACAGATTTTCCCATATACCTCCTAACCTCCCATTCCCAAAGACACAATCTCCCCTGCCTCCACTATCAACACTCCACACTAGTAGAATATTTGTTACAGCCAATGAAGCAACACTGGCATGTTCTCGGCTGAAGTCCACAGTTTACAATAGAGTTTAATCTTTGTGTTATATATTCCATGGGTTTTGACAAATGTATAATGACATGTATTCACCATTATAGTATCATACAAAATATTTGTAGTGCTTTAAAATTGCCCTATGCTTTGCCTTTTTCTTCCCCTCACTGATCTTTCAACTATGTCCATCATTTTGCATTTTTCAGAATGTCAAGTAGTTTTCAAAATTTATTCTAATTAATTATACATGATAGTAGAATCCATTTTGACACACATACATAAATGGAGTATAGCTCCTCATTCTTTTGGTTGTACATGATGTAGAGTTACACCAGTTATGTAATCGTATATGCACATAGGGTAATAATTCCTATTCATTCTACTCTTCTTCCTATCCCCAAACACCTCCCCTCCTTTCTGTCCCCTCTGCCTAATCCAAAGCAGCTCTATTCTTCCCTACCCACCCCTACCCATTGTGAATTATAATCTGTATATCAAAGAAAACATTCTGCCTTTGATTCTTTGGGATTGGCTTATTTCACTTAGCACAATATTCTCCAGATCCATCCATTTACTTGCAAATGCCATAATTTTATTCTTGCTTAAGGCTAAGTAATATTCCATTGTGTATATATAGCACATTTTTTTTATTCCTTAATCTGTTGAAGGGCACCTAGTTTGGTTCCATATTTCAGCTATTGTGAATTGACCTGCTATAAACATTGATGTGGCTGTGTCACTGTAGTATGCTGATTTTAAGTCCTTTTGGTATAACCCGAGAAACGGGATAACTGGGTCAAATGCTGGTCCATTCCAAGTTTTCTGAGTAATCTCCATACTGCTTTCCATAGTCTTTGCATCAATTTGTAACCCACCCCCCCCAGCAATGTATGAGTGTACACTTTTCCCCACATCCTTGCCAACATTTATTCTTGCTTGTGATCTTGATAATTGCCATTTTGACTAGAGTGAGATAAAATCTGAGGGTTATTCTGATTTGCATTTCTCTAATTGCAGAGATGTTGAACATTTTTTAAATGTGTTTGTTGATCTATTGTATTTCTTCTTCAGTGAAGTATCTATTCAGTTTCTTAGCCCAATTATTGATCAGGTTATGTGTTTTTTTGGTATTAAGTTTTTTGAGTTCTTTATATATTCTACAGATTAATGCTCTGAGGTGCATGTGGTAAAGATTTTCTTCCATTCTCTAAACTCTCTTCAGATTACTGGTTGTTTCCTTTGCTAAGAAGCTTTTTAGTTTGAACCCATCCCATTTATTGATTCTTGATTTTACTTCTTATGCTTTAAGGGTCTTGTTAAGGAAGTCAGTTCCTTTGCTGACATAGTGACAATTTGGGCCTACTTTTTCTTCTATTAGGTGCAGGGTCTCTGTTCTAGTGTCTAAGTCCTTGATCCAATTGAGTTTTGTTCAAGGTGAGAGATAGGGGTTTAGTTTCATTTTGCTACATATGGATTTCCAGTTCTCCTAGCACTATTTGTTGAAGAAGCTATCTTTACTCTAAAGTATACTTTTATCAACTTTGCCTAATAGGAGATCATTGTATTTATGTGGGTTTGTTTCTATGTCTTCTGTTCTGTAGCATTGGTCTATGTGTCTCTTTGGTACCAGTATCATGTCATTTTTGTTAGCTCTGTAATATAATTTAAGGGCTGGTATGGTGACGCCTCTTCATTTTTCTTGCTCAGGATTTCTTTGTCTATTCTCTTATTTTTCAAAATGAATTTCATGTTTGCTTTTTCTATTTCTAAGAAGAATGTCATTGGGATTTTAATAAGAATTGCATTAAATCTCTATAACGCTTTTGGTTTTATAGCCATTTTGACAATATTAATTCTGCCTATCTAGGAGCATGGGAGATTGCCGCAGTCTGGCTGGGCACAAAATCATGAGCCACTCACAACCTTGTAGATTCAAACAGCAACTCTTTATTCTCGAACTCTCACCGGCACTCTACACGCACGTTCTGGGAAAATACACACCCTCCACCAGGCTCTGCATACCAAATACTCTCTGAATCCTGTGAGAACTCAACGGGAACTCAAGGAGTGGGCACCTGAGGCAGCAGGATATGCCCTATTCCCGGCAGGATCCACCCTAAACCCGGATCCACCCTGGTCCTTGAGCAGGGTCACCTTTCAACCAAAATTCTCAAACATTCATGCAATGTCACTGCAAATGACCTGGGTCCAAGGCAAGCCCATTTCCACAATGGAGAGTCCTCCCTCTAAGCAACATTGGGTAGGCTGACAAGGAAATTGCCATGCGTCATTCCTACTTGGCTATGGCTCTCAGCAGGAGATCTTTCCATCTTCTGAGGTTTTCTTCAATTTCTTTCTTTAGTGTTCTGTAGTTTTCATTGTAGAGGTCTTTCACCTCTTTTTGGTAGATGGATTTCCAAGTATATCATTTTTTTGTAAGAGGGGTTATTGTGAATGGAGTAATTTTCCCAATTTCTTCTTCAGTGGATTCATCTCTTAAGAATTGAATCTCACCTAAACTGGGAAGTGAAGGATGTGTTAATTAAAGAATGATATTTAAGTTCAGGCATTTATGAATAGGATGCAAACTTGAGAAGATAGGGTGACAAGTAGTTGAGGTGCTGTTGGTTCAATACCATTCAAACCAATGGAACAGTATGTGAGGAAAGCCTCATGTTTGGAATTACTAAAATCAGGCTGGTATAACAGGTGCAGAGTGAGAAAAAATATAATCTGTGATTATTTGAGAGAACTATGTACAATAGCTCATGTTAAATAAATTTTATAAAAAGATTGTTCTTTATTATGATCACAATGGGAAACTGTCATGAAAAAGTGAAGAGTTTGCAGATTTGGAAGTTCATGCTGTCTGCATAAGGAGAATGACCTACAAAGAGGGGAAGAGAAGAGTGTGGAAAATTTCAGAGACCTGGACACATGGAAGGTATGAAAAAAAGGAGCTTAACTCTAGATCAGGCAAAAAATAAAAGTCAACAATATCGACAGGTGGATCCAATAGAGTATTACAAAAGGGAGGTTTGCAGTCTGTGTGACCTGATGACTTTGGTTCTACATTTTTAGAAATGGAACATTGGAGAAGAACCAGTCTCTGTGTTTGCAAAATCAGGAAATTAGTTAGGTCACTAGAGGATGATAGACTTGGCTTTCTGTCTCAGATTTGTATCCATGTGGTGATTACCAACCAACTCTTATGTTTTCATTTCAATAATATGCAGAGTACTACCCAGGATGCTGCCTGAAAAGAGAGAGAGAGAGAGAGAGAGAGAGAGAGAGAGAGAGAGAGAGAGAGAGAGAGACTCTTAACTTTCCCAGGATTTTTAAAACTGTTAAAAATATAATTTGGCATGCATCTTTGCAAATCCTGAGAAAGCTAGTAAATATCACATTCATTGGGCAAAATGAAATCTGTAGAACAAGATATTGCCCTATTATAGAAAAGTCAATGATGTCAAAACTGGACTGGAACTTGAGATTTCCTGTTTTCCAGTAACAGTCTTAGATGACTCATCATGCTTCAATGAGCTGCTTTGAACTGCAGTGACTATAGTGAGTTTCCTGTTTGCATGGTTAGGAGATATGTGCCTCCTGGCCTGTAGTTTATCCTTCCTAACATAGAAATTTCTAGTTGTCTATTACTTGGAATAAAACTATGGTATATCTTTTCAAAATAAGATCTAGATGAGAAAAATCATCAAAGAATCATCCATGGTCAGTGAACATATGAAAAACCCATTTAATATAAAATAAACTTGACATGATTGGAATTAACCTTAATAGTTAGCAATAAGGGACTTCGAGAGATAAATTCTCTTTGTATATTGGAACACTAAGCAGCCATTAAGATGTTCTTGTGGGCTGGGGATGTGACTCAAGCGGTAGCGCGCTCGCCTGGCATGCGTGCAGCCCGGGTTGGATCCTCAGCACCGCATACAAAGATGTTGTGTCTGTTGAAAACTAACAAAATAAATATTAAAAAAAAATTCTCTCTCTCTCTCTCTCTCTCTCTCTCTCTCTCTCTCTCTCTTTAAAAAACAAAGATATTCTTGTACATGAATAACTAGTAAGGAAGAAATGTCCATGATATTTTTGGTAAAGAAGCTGTATGTATCAATTGATGTTAAAAATTTGATTGTATTTAGATATATTTGGCTATGGGCTTTTATACATGCACATGAAGAACCAGTTAAATGTGTTTATTTTTAAGTATTAACAGTGCCTGTTTCTGTGTTTTAGAATATGGTTGACTTTTAGCTTATTCCCTTTTCTTGTCTACAGTTTTTCTTATTTTATGTAATGAATATGTTATTTTCTCAAATCAAGTTACAGAAAAATAAGTGATGATTTTTTACCTATCAAGTGGGAAAATATTGATTGATTGATTGATTGATTGATTGATTGATTTACTGGGGAAACTGGGAATTGAGCTCAGGGGTGCTTAACCACTGAGCCATATCCCCAGCCCTATTGTGTATTTTATATAGAGACAGGGTCTCACTGAGTTGCTTAGAACCTCGTTCTGGCTGAGGCTGGCATTGAAATCAGGATCCTCCTGCCTCATCCTCCTCAGTCACTGAGATTACAGGTTTGTGCTACCATACCTGGCATATTTTAATCACTATATTTTGGCATAGCTAGATGAATATACTTTTAAGGAGAGTTTACTCTAATAAAATCCTTCTAAGTGGAAGGTCTACAATGTGCCTCAAAATCTTAGTGTCTGCTTTTTGAGCTAACAATTATACAAAAGGAGATTTATTCTAAGGAAGCAGTCAGAGAATTTTACAACACATCCTTATATGATATGTGCATGATTTGTTTACAAGTAAATAAAATTTTGTTTACAAGGCAATAAAATATCTACAAGTCTGGGAATGGGTAAACAAGTTGGTTTGCATTCATACAAGAGCTATGTAATCTTTTAAACTCATAAGAATGTTCAGGGAAATGGAATATGCTTAGGAGTTGTAATTTTTTATAAGCAGGTAAATACAGTACATATAAAAGATCTCAGTTTTTAAAATAACCATTTTTATGTATTAACCATATGCATGCATATAGTGGAAATGAAATGACATACAGAGGCATGTTTATAGTTCTATTTCTTTTGATCAGTGTGATTGCATACAGGAGATTTAAATTTTCTTCTGTGTGTATGTGTTTTTTTTTCTTTTGTGATTTTCTAAATCTCTACAAATAACATGTACTAAGTTCAGCATCAAAAAACAGTATATCTCACTCTGCAAAGGTTAGAGAGGAGGATAGGTTTGGAGGTGTGTGCAGTAATCAAAGTGACCTTAGGGATTGCAACGTATTTCTTCAAGAATGAAACTAATTTTTTTTTCAGTCACTGACCTTTTCTAATTCTTCATGGAATTTCCTCAGGAGTCATTTGTATTTCCCTTTCTCCTCCCCTCAAAGGATTTCAGACAAGTAGAAAATCATAACATTGATGTAGAGGCCAGTTTTCTCAGTTACTCAGATTCAGATGTAACATTTATTGAATACCTTCTGTGTGCCAAACACCTGGTGAAATATATACACCCTATGGGGTGTCAGACCTTGCAGGAGCCATTAGGGTTCCTGTAGGATGATAAGATTTCTAAGATAGAAGTTGGAGTCTAGGCTAACACCAAATAGCTCTATAAATTGATCAACTCGTACTCTTCTGAGCCCTTACATGTACTCACTTATTCATTATTCACTCATTCAATTTAATCCTAAGTATCTACCATCCAGCAGTCACCATGGCAAGTCCCAGGGATAGACCAGTCCTTTTTTGACATTACATGGACACATAAATGCATAATATGCCAGAGAGGTGGGTGCTGTGGCAAAAACATAAACAAGCAAGAGAATAGGTCGGGCTGGAGGGCAGCATGGAAGATGATTGCTATTTTATGAAGAATTGTCAGAGAAAGCCTGACATGGTGACAATGAGAAAAAACTTGAAGAATGTGAGAGACAATAATAGCAACAACGTCCTCTGCCTGTTGTTTGAGTCATTTTAAGAAAGGGCTCTTAGAGACGTCATATTGTTAGGTCTTACTTTTTAACCCAATCTGCCAGTCAGTGTCTTTTGATTGATGAGTTTTGTCCATTAACATTCAAAGTTATTATTGAGATATGATTTGTCCTTGTCATTTTGAGTTATTTCTGGTTTTTAATTTGATTTAGTTTCTCCTTTGGTTGACTATTTCTCCCTTTGCTGATTTTCACTGCATGAAGTTGGAGAATATGATGCTAAGTGAAATAAGCCAATCCCCCAAAACCAAAGGTCCAGTGTTTTCTCTGATATGTGAATGCTAATTCACAATAAGGGGAGGGGCAATAGGGAAGAATAGAGTTACCTTAGATTAGGTAGAGGGGAGTGAAGTAAGGGAAGGGGAGGAGATATAGGGATAGGCAGGATAGTAGAATGAAACAGATATATATACACACACACATACATTGGTCATGCATATATGTGTGTGTGTATGTATATATACATACACACATATGTATGCATGATCAATGTGATTCTACAAATGTATAATCAAAAAAA
Source organism: Callospermophilus lateralis (assembly GCF_048772815.1). NCBI lineage: Eukaryota > Metazoa > Chordata > Mammalia > Rodentia > Sciuridae > Callospermophilus > Callospermophilus lateralis. Next base: position 66,225,425 of record NC_135312.1, read on the forward strand.
TTAGAAATTATACTCCATCTATGTATGATATATCAAAGTGCATAAATGCATTCTACGGTCATATATAACTAATTAAAACAAATTTTAAAAATTAAAAAAAAGAAAGGACTTTGCAAATGTGAAGGTGTGTTTGTAGTTCTATGAAGTTCTGTTTGCCTTTGATAAGAAAGAGCCTGAGTTCACTTCTTTTTATGGAAGGGCATTCTTCCTTTGGAATGGAATAGACATGATAAATAGATAAAGTGAGAATAATAGAGTCTTTCTCAAGGCCAAAATGGTCAGACGATTTCCATTCTGTCTAAATGGAACTAATGAAATATAGATTACAGCATTCCCCATAGAGTTGTGTATTCTGCATTAAATCCCTTTTAAGCCTCTTTTATTTTAGCCATAAAGATTTTCCACAAAATAAAGAATTGGCCAAACCAAAAGTAAACACCATCCAGTATTTTACTGGTATCAGTTTATCAAATGTCACTAACAGCATGTCACATGCAATTGTTACTGTACCCCTTCCCTGATAAATTCAGTTCATTTTCAATTCTTTCAGGTATTTCTCTCTGGATTTTTTAAGTATTAACCTCTATCACAGCCACTTCTGGATGAATTTTAAATCCTAAGGAAGGAAAAGAAAAGTTTCTGAAAACTGTGGGTCATTAATGTGGATCCTTCCTCTTTTTAGCCCAAGTGTGGGAGCCAGAGCCACCAGGTGCCAGGTTTCTCAGGGGTTAGTGCTTTGGTCTTGTGCCTTCCCTCAGGTGTTGCTGGGGCTCTAGAGGGTGGAATGTAAGAGTGCATGATTTCTGGTGCTGGCTGCAGACCAACCAAAACCTCTGGAGCCTAGTGTTTGTTCAGGTGTGCCTCCTATGGTCTGTGGATCTGCAGTTAAGAAACAGAAGCTCCAAAGTGTACCAGAGATGGGAGAAGCTTAGGCTGAAATGAAAATTTCTAAACTCTAAAGATTTTCTTTCAATTTGTGAACATCTGTCTTCAACAAAGATTGTAAGTGTGTTGTTCACAACCAACGAGCAGAAAATATCTTGTTCTGGTATATGCTTCGAATGTGAATTGAATGAAAAGAGAGATGGAGGAAGAAAAGACAAAGGAAATGAGAGAACAGACGGAGAGGGAAGCAGGCTCTTGTCATATGTGACACTTCAGGACATAAATATGACATGTTCCTGTGGAAAATTTTTTAAAATATTTTTTTAGTTGTTGATAGACCTTTATTTATTTATGCATGATGCTGAGAATTGAACCCAGTGCTTCACCCATGCCAGGCAAATGTGTTACCACTGAGCCACAGCCCTGCCCTCCTATGGAATTTTTTAAGAAGGTGAATTACGTGATGCTTTCCGATTTTTGTCAATAGAACAAGTTGAGGGTTACAGTTAGGGTTATTAGCTAAATGGTTTGTATGCTGACCAGCCTTTCCTGGTGTCATATATGTAGCTTAGTCTCTTTGAAACCTGATTGTGATTTTTATTTACATATAAACATGTAAACAGTGGTGTTCATCTCTCTAGCCCTATGCTTACTGTAGAGCTTTGTTGATAGCACTCACTAAATGTTTTTAAACATGAATCCATTAATATAATCAAACCAAGGATTTTCTTTAATTTACAGAGTAGCTAGCATTAAGAGATGGAATCTGGTGTTGGACTAAAGTTTGAACTCTGGGTCTCCACCTACTGCCTGTGTGACCTTCAATTTATTACTTAACCTTCCTGAGGCTCAGATTTCCCTATCTCTAAATAATTTTAACTATAGCAGAAAAGGGATGTGATTGCTCTCTTGATTGTGTATATAAATGCTTAGCATATAGTAAGTACTAGAATAATATTTTCTATCATTTAATTAGAATTGGATAAGTCCATTCTCCAAAATGAAAACACTTTAAAATTATCTACTTTGTTAAATGTAGACTGAACACTATAAATGGTGGGTAGTGGGTGCTGCCATCAGGTGAACTCTTTTCACTGAGAAATGAGGGAATACCATAGCCAGCGGAAAAATGGCATTACTTCTGCTCTAGTTGGATGGCATGCCCCCATTTCCATTGTCCTGCTCCAGTGGATTCTCTTCAGTGTGCTCCATCCACACTGTTCTGGGATACTTTGTTCCCAAACTGAGTTTTCTGCAAATGCTCCAAGATCACTATCAGTTGACTTTCTTTTCCTTTAGCATATTATATTGAATATATGCCCTTACTTTTGTTGCTGTTATTTTAATTAGCCTAGGGATGCTTTCATTTCTCTTCTAATATTAGTGTTCCTTTGATTTTTGTATATTCTTTGTTGGTCCCATTACCATACCGGGGAAGGGGATAATTTTCGTTTATTGAGATGACTAAATATTTGGTTGAGTTAAACTCAATAAGAGCATCTTCACTGCCTAGCACTGTGGCACTTTCAGTCTAAATGTCATCAAACTTCATGTCAGGAGTAGCTTACCTTATTTTGAATTATAAGCAAAACCATTTATTGAATATTTAATATTGGGGCTCAAGAAAATTTAGTGAACATGGTTTATCTGTATAAGTATGGACTCAGACCAACATGCTGTCTTACCTGGGAGCATGTGCTCAGTCTGAATCAATTTCTTGTCTCTCAGGTTTAGAGAAGTGTTGGGCTTTGGTATGTTCCATCTAACTGAAAGGGTAAACTAGCTGAGGTGGCCCAAGCCTGTAATCTTAGTGGCACAGGAGGCTGCAGCAGAAGGGTCTTGAGTTCAAAGCCAGCCTTTAGCAGAAGCAAGGTGCTAAGCAACTCAGCGAGACCCTCTCTCTAAATAAAATACAAAAAAAAAAAAAATATATGGTTGGGGATGTGGCTCAGTGGTTAAGCACCCCTGGATCCAATCCCTGATAACCCTTCCCCATCCCTACCCCTCCCCTCCAAAAACTGAAGGGGTAACTTCAAAACATGAAACATGCATTTTTAGAAAGAATCCACTGGTTGCTGAGAATAACTGGTATACTTTAGTGGATTTGACTCATTTTCACCAGCAGAATAGGTTTGTTACGAGTGAAGCTGAGTTGGAAATGTTAGCATGTTAGAAATCATTCTCTCAAGGCAGTGTTCAGCCTCTTAGCATTGATTCTTGCTACTGTGGTAAACAGGTATTCCCAGTTGAAAAGGTTTTATGTTTGTTGGTGGCTCCCAAGGTTTCCATTCAGGTCCATCAAGAGTCTTTTCCTGTCTCTCACTATCTTTCCAGGACCCCCAACAGTGGTGCTTTGATTTTAGTGGTTCTTACATTTTCTCTTGGAGAATTAAGCTCTTACCACTTGAAAGCATCAATTTAATCTGGAATTGTCTGTTATCTTGGTGTGGTTTTCTGTGGGTATAAAAGAAACAAAGAAAAAGACTACTTTTTAACATCAATGTGTATATCTAAAAACCAAGATAGTAATAACACAAAAAATGTTTCCTGTTAAAGAAAATTGGATATGGAAAAAAAAAGAATATGTGTTGAAAAAGGACCTTGAAAATATAGTTATGCAAATAAGTGTACTACATCTAATATAAAGCAAGTCAAAATTGCAACCAAGGGCTACTGGTGTATATTAAGGTGGGAAAAGTATTTGAGAACAGACTGATCTTACAGTTGACTGTAAGATCATTGTTTTATATTATAAAAACCTTTACTCCCCAATGTGAACTCTTACATGTAGGAACTTGGACAATACAGTTTCACATAGAAAAAACTCCACCGAAGTTATTGTATGAATAAACTAATATGCATAGATCACATTCATACTATTGGGTAAATGATATACCCTAATACCCTAATATGCATCTCCAGTAGATCCCAAGGCAGTTTTCCACCCAAGGAAGATGCTTGCTCTAAAAAGGTCTGTGCTTTTAGTGTTTTAGAAAATGTTTTGAGCTTCTTCACTTTCATTTTTTTCTGTTCATAAAAGACGTTTGAATTAATCAACATTGCAAAAATCAGTAACTTATACCCTGAACTGTTCATCAGTAGTCCCCATCACCACCACCTCACCCTGAATCCATGACCTACACTCTTTCTGCCACAATGCACACTCCTAAGAAGAAGGAGACAGATACCTGAGCTTCTCTCAGGAAACAGTATCATTGAAAATTAAGGTGATCTTTTAAATTGATGGCAGACATCTGATGAAAATATGTACTGCTTACTTGTTGCAACTTGATGGGATAAGCAAGAAAAATGTGAGTACAGTTTGCGTGTTTTCCAACTCTTGCCTGACTTTGTGTCAGGCACATTTCTTTCTTCATTCAGATATTTAAGAATAATCCTCTACTTGACCTGTACTTTTCTCCAGGTTTGGTTATAACCTGAGTGGGTGTGTGGTAACTGATTGCATTCACTGGCAAAGAGCCCTTTAAAAATTAACTGGTGCAAATATTTAGTCTTGTATTTCTTCTTAGGTAGTCAGGAAAATATGTTGATAAATTGGGTTCTCTTTCATTATGATACACAAACATTATAAATATAGAGCAAGGTGGTCTAAATATCAAAATGCATAATTTAACACTTAAATATTATCTTATGGACCTGAAATTGAAGCTTGGTGGTAGAACATTTGCCTAGTATGAGCAAGGCCCTGGATTTAATCCCTAATATTACATAAATAAATAAATAAATAAACAAATAAATATTATTGATATTATTTTTGTTGTGTACTAAAATGAATTCTTTTTTCCACTTAATGATAATTTTGATTTTAATTATGAAATATTTCAAAAACTCAGAGAAGTAAACTGAGCTTTTGAACCTCAGATGCTAAAAATAAAGCAATTTAAAAGATATCCATGAATCCACCACCTACATTTAATGGAATTCATATTTTCCCATATTTTTTAGACAGCATTTTTGTAAGGTAATAAAATCTTGCAGATACAGCTAAAGCTTATCCTTTCCCTTTGTTTTCATGTTAGCTTGAACCACCATCTTGAAGTTGATATGTCTGATGTCCACTTATGTCTTTACACATTTTTACGTATATGTGTACCTATAAACAGCATAACCATATGACACACTGCGATCTTTTGAGGCTAAATAATACTGTGAAGTCAACTGGTGGTGCCCATACTTCCTTAAACCCTAACTCGGTGTCAGTGTTGCACCTTTATTTTGACCAATCCCAGGGTGTTGTACTCTATTATTTCCAGAATAGTCCAGATCTCTCAGGGCCATCCAGCCTGAGCCAGCTAGGTGGCACAATGCATATGAACTGATTCTGAGCATAGGCACCAACCACAAAGTGAGTTATGCATGTCTGACCCATTGCTCTTCATTTTATAATATCCCAGGGTGAATTTCAATGTCTTGAAAGTTCTTAAATATCACATTAACTCCTTTTGATAACATCGTATATTAGAAAATTAATCATCCTGTATAATCCTGCCATTATTAAAAATTGCTTATAGATCCTGTGATTAAACTAAGCCATCAAAGTCACGGAGATACTTATTAATAGACTGCCCTCCTCCCCCATCACTGTGTGGCTTTTGTTAAAAAGTCATTTGACTTGGTTTCGTGTGTCTATATTAAGATACATTATAAGAAAAAGCCTTGAGAAAATTGACTTGTCACTGTATTTAGTGTAAGGATATCTTCTATTACATTATACATTTTTAAAGATAAGCCATGGAAAAAATTTCTCTTCAATTTTCTTTTAAAGGGTTACATCAGGTTTCTTTTTGCTTTACAAATACTGTCAGTTTTATAAACATACCTTAATTTAGACTGAGCACCCAAGATTTTAGGGAATGCAATTTATATTCTCACCTCCTTTCATATTTATTTTTCCCTACCCTTAGTTTTCAGATCATCTCAGCCTTATTGCCTTTCTTTATTTTATTTTCCTATATTCTTTATAATAAATCATATCTTAGTTTAAATCCTTATTAAAACAAAGGAAGATGAAATTAATTTTATGAGTTATTACTGGAAGATATAATAGTCACTGAGAGACTTCCTTGGTATTCAGCTATGATAAATATAATTACATATTCAGCATACCTGAGAATAAATAAGCCTCACCAAGATATACCATCTCACGAGGCTTGCTGCTAGCCTAGTCTGCAAATCATAAGTGTCTGGATCTTTTTCCACAGTTCTTAGTTGATTTGAGACATGTGTTACATTTCATGTGTACCATTAAAATTATAAAATGTCATTTTTATAATAAAATATAGAATTAACATGTTATAGAATTAAATATGTTGTAACTATGAAATTATTAAGCAAATATAAACTAAAAAGAGCAGACCAGTGATTACACAGTGTTTCATATTGATTATCAAACCTTTCCACAAGGAATTAGTGGAAACCTTATTTTAGGGAAACTATTTAATCAGTCAGGAAATGTTTTTAACTCTTGTAAACATTTCTTGAGGGGCAGGAGTTGAATTCTACAAAAGTGTGTGGACAGTATTTTTTATATTATTTTTCCTGGAAAAAATTATCAAGTCTATTTTAGAACTAGATCTTTGGCTAAATAAATAATAAAGTTTTGAATAAAGTTTAGTTTGTATATTTGTATTTCTTTGATACTGGAAGAGTATGTATTTTAATTATGTGGCTCAAAGCAGATCAGGCTCAGGAGAATTAAAGTTTTAATAATCACAAACTGGTACCTTTATAGGAAGAGAGATTTTTATACCTTTTCTGCATCATTAGTTTCTTCGTTTCATTTTTCAGCCTGAAAACCAAAGTCATGAAACTATATTAACCCAGCTGAGAGGCATATTTAAAATAAAGGATTTGAAATTATCTTAGCAATAGCTTCCTGGAATTTCCAAGTAGTTAATATTGTGATGAGAATGGCTGGCCAGCAGTTAAGTAAAACCTAGTCCATGAATTGCAGAGAATTTTTCAATTTATTACTGAAATTGTTTCTTTTGCAACATGTGACAGTTGAAAGAAAACAATTTTAAGAGTTTATGATAACTTTTTATTACAACTCTCTTTTTTATAATATCTTGATTTCTCATGTTGAAACCTCTTAATATCATTGACTCTAATTTTATTGTTGATCATGACTTTGGGTTCATAAGACCTAGAGAATTATATATTAAAGAAGATATTAAGTTATTTATGTATTTCTGTATATGTATTTTTATCTACTCCCAGTTTTGTAAAGGATCTTCTTATTGCCTGTATTTTTGCTCCCTTTTAGAAATGGAGTCTTTCTCTCTAAATCTCACATTATAAAAAATAAGCCTTTGTATTTACTTACATAACCAATATAACTAATAGGTTAAAAAAATCTAGTTGTATCACTTTATTAAAAACATTTAACTAATTATCTATATTTATCCATATAAACATGTATGGATTTATAAGTTTACTTATAAGTAAACTTATAAATCTATATGCATATTTATTGATATAGGGATACATTTCATGTATCTGTATATCCATATGTGTTTTTGCCTATGGTTATATAGATGTATTTATAAGATAAGTAGAATTATAAAGTTTTAAGAGTATATGGTGAAATACCTCCTTCCTACTTCTGCTATTCAGCCACCAGTTGCCATCCCAAAGACAGCCCCGTTAACTATTTCCTTGTGTAACTTCCAGAGATATTCAAAGCACACACAACATACGTTGTATTTTTCCTCATTTTCATAAAAATGCAACTCACTACCAAATTTATTCTTTCTTATTTTTATTTACTCCAAAAATGTATTTGAGTTTGTATAAATAAATATACATTCAGAAATTTATATGTATGTCTGCACAAAAAGACAACCATTTTTATAGCTACAACATAGTATTCTAGAAAGTAGCCCAAATTATTTAATCAACTTTCTGTTGATGAGCATTTACATTTTCAATCATCTATTTCACACACATGTAATGCAACAATGAGCTGAATTATTTAAAGTAGAAAGTAATTTTTAATTATGATAGATATTGGAGAATTATCCCTGTATTAGGTTTCTGTTACTCTAACAAATACCTGGATAAAAAATTTATAAAGAGAAAAGATGTATTTTGGCTCACAGTTTTAGAGGTCCTGGTCCATGATAAGGTGGACCTATTACTTTAGCCCTGTGTTGGACAATCTGAATGGCAATGGTAGGGAGCTTGTGGAGCAAAATTGCTCACCTCATGGCCACTAAGAGAAAAAGAGAAAGAAGAAAGGGTTTGGGTCTCACTATCCCCTCAAAAGCATACTTCCAAATCTTCCCATTTCTATAACACCCAGCCTGTGGCCACCACTGTTCTGTTCTCTACTTTTTGTGAGTTCAACATTTATTTTTCACATATAAATAATATTATGCAGTATTTGTCTTACTGCGACTTATTTTACTTAGAAAAATGACTTCCAGTTTCATCGGTTTCTACATATGACATGATGTCCTTCTTTTTTAAAGGCAGAAGACCATTGCACTGTGTATGTTTACCACATTTTCCTCATCTTTTCATCAGCTGATGAACTGTTAGATTAATTCTATATCTTGGCTATTGTGAATAATATTGTGGTGAACATGGAGTGTAGATATTTCTTCAAGGTACTAATTTCATTTCTTATAGATATGTATCCAGAAGTAGGATTGCTCCAACATCTTATTTTTAATAATTTAAAAAACCTTCATACTTTTCCCTATGATTGTACTAATTTTCATTCTTACTAACAGTGTATAAGGGATTCCTTTCTAAACCTCCTTGCCAACATGTGTTATCTTTCATAACTTATCTTTTTGAGAATAAGTGTAGGGTGATATCTTGCAATTTTAATGTGCATATCTCTGATAATAGCTCATTTACCTATTTAACGTAACATATCTTCTTTTGATAGGTGTCTATTCAGGTCCTTTGCCCAAGTTTTTAACCAAATTATTTGTTTTCACACTAATAAACTATTTGAATATATATTTTGAATAGCAATACTTTATAAAATATATTGTTTACAAATATTTGATCTCATTTTGAATTTTTAACCTATTGATAATTTTCTTTGCTATACAGAAGGTTTTTAATTTGATGTAATCCCGTTTATCAATTTTTTGTTGTTATTGCCTATGCTTTTTAAGTCATATTCAAAGAACTCTGTGCCTACATCAAGGTAATAGGAATTTTCTTGATTTCTTCTAATAAGTTCTTTTTCAGGTATTATGTTTATATCTTAACCTGCTTTGAGATGATTTTTATATTTGGTGTGAGAGAAGAGGATAATTTCATTCTTCTGCCTGTGGAAACCAAGTTTATCCAATGACTTTTCATGAAAAAAAATTTTTCCTCCATTGTGTCTTACTGTCATCTATGTCAAGGGTTAACTGACTGTAGTTTTGTCCATTTATTTTGGAGATCTATATTGTACTTCAGTTGGCCTATGCATCTGTTTTTATGCTGGCACCATGCTGTTTTGATTGTAATATATATTTGTAGTATGTTTTTAAATCAGGTAGTGTGTCGCTTCCAGTTTGGTTCTTTACGTTGAAGATTGCTTTGGTTTTTCAATGTCAATGTCTTTTGTGGTTTCACAGAATTTTAGGATTATTTTTTAATTTTAGTGGAAATAGGAGATTTGAAATTTTTTATAGATATTCAAATATATAGGTTGGTTTGAATAGTATAAATATTTTAATATTTTTAGTTCTTCTAATTCACGAACATGGGATATCTTTATTTTTGTTTGCATCTGTTTCAATTAATTTTATCAGCATGTTATAATTTTCAATGTATATATCTTTCATATTTGTGGTTAAATTTGTTTAAGTAATTTTTGACCCTATTGTAAGACTATTTTCTTGATTTTCAAGTGTTTTCAGTGTATAGAAATACTACTGATTTTTATATGTTGGCCTTGTTTCCTAAAATTTTTCTAATTTCGTTGATCATAACTGTTCTTTGTTAGAATCTTTAAAGTATTCTACATAGAGATAATTTTATTTCTTCCTTTTAAATTTGTATATATTTTATTTTATTTTTCTTGCCTAATTGATGCATTAGGACTTCCAATAGTATATTGAATAGAACTGGCAAAACTGGGTAAAAGTTTCTTTTTCCCGATTTTATTAAAAAAGGTTTATATTTTTTCACCAGTTAGATGTTAGCTGTGTCCTTGTCCTGTATGGCCTTTATGATGTTAAGGTCCATTCTTTCTATGTCTCAACTTTTGAGAATTGTTATCATGAAATGATGCTGAATTTTTTAAAACATCTTTTTCTGCACCTGTTGAAATGATTATATGATTTTTATCCTTCATATTAATTTTTATGTTATGTTTAATGTTTTGTGTAGTTTGAATCATCTTTGCATCCTAGGTATAAATTCCAACTGGTCATGATGTATGATCTTTTTAATGTGTTTTGATTTTAATTTTCTGAATTTTTTATATGTGTTCACCAAGGATATGGATGTATGATTTACTTTTATTTCAGTGATTTTTATCTGGCTTTGGAATCAGGTTAATACTGGCCTTATAAGAATTTATATATCCTCCTCTTTAAATTTCAAAATAATTCAATAAATATTAGTATTGTTTTTTATTTAAATGTTTGGTGGAATTCAAACATGAAGTAACAGGTCCTGGGCTTTTCTTTGATGGGAAATTTTTACTTATTGATTCATTCAATTTCCCTGTTGATATGTTCAGATTTTTTTATTTCTTCATGATTAAGTCGTGGTGAGTTGTATTTCTGGAAATTTATTCACTTTTTCTGGATTATCCATTTTGTTGGTACATTAATTTTCATTGTTCTAAGGTATTTTCTGTTTCTGTGGTATTAGTAATATCATTTCCTTAATTTATAATTTTGTTTGAGTTTTCTTTCTACTTTTCTTAGTCTAATTAAAGGTTTGTTGATTTTTCTGATCCTTACAAAAAACAGCTCTAGGTTTTATTGATCTTTTTCTATTATTTCTACTCTCTATTTTATTTATTTCTGCCCTGGTTATGTTATTCTTCATTCTGCTAACTTTTTCCCCTAGTTCTTTCAATGATAACATTATATTTGTTTCTCTGGGATCTTTCTTTTCTTTGATATGGACATTCATTGTGTTAAATTTCCTCTTAGAGTTGATGTTACATCCCATAAGTTTTGTTAGATGGTCCATTTTGTTTTAATATATTTTTAGTTTCTCTTTTCATTTCCTCTTTGAAATATTGATTATTCAGGAGCATGTTGTTTTATTTCCATGTATCTGTGAATTCTCTGAAATTCTCCATACTATTGATTTACAGTTTAAAATAATTACTCAGGAGAGATACCTGATGTGGTTTCAGTCTTTTAAAACATTTTAAGACCTTGTGGCGCAAAATATGATCTATCCTAAAGAAGTTCCATTAATGCTTGAAAAGAATGTGTCCTTTGCTACTGTTGGATAGTGGCAAATGATTGCATTTGTCATTTAGGTTCATTTTAATCCATAGTGTTGTTCAAGTCTATTTTCTTATTGATTCCTGGGTAATCTTTCCATTGTTGAAAGTGGGGTAGCAAAAGTCCATACTTTGTATTAGATTGATGCTTATGTCTTCAGTTGTGTTAATGTTTATGTTATGAATTTAAATGCTCTAATTTTGGCTATCTCTATATTTAAAAACTATTAAATCCTGTTGATAAATGAACACCTTTATAATTTTGCAATGATCACATTTTTCTCTTTTTTGGTTTTTGACTTAAAATCTATTTCATCTAATAGAAGTATACTCACATCTGCTCTTTATTGGAACATTTGCATGAAATATCTCTTACTATCACTTTGTTTTCAATCTATGTGTAATTTTAAAGTCAACATGAGTCTTTTATAGGTAGTATATTGTTAGATCTTGTTTTTTAGTCATTTAGTCATTCTATGCATTTTGATTGGAGAACTTAATTCAGAATAAATTTCATTTACACTTGAAGTAATTACCGATAGGTAAGAAGTAGTGTCTCCAATTTTTTGATAGTATTCTGTTTTGTAGTTCTTTTGTTCCTTTCTTTTCTGTCACTGTCTTCCATCTTAATGTGATGATTTTCTTTTGTAGTTATGTGCTTTGATTCATTTGCTTTTATCTTTTGTGTATATACCACAGGTTTTTTTTTTCTTTGTGGTTACCATGGGTTGGTTACAGTTGCTCAATTTTGTTCTTTGATGGTATCATGTTTTTCTTATTATTCATGATCTTTGTGGTCTTTTATATGTGTGTGCTTATTTGATGTAGTAGACATTGCTTTCTTACAGTTTTTGGCAGGTAAAGCCCTTTATCAGCCAGTATCAGGGGAGGCTGTTGCAGCCTTCTTCTGGAGTCCTTGTGTGGACTATCATAGAGCCTATATCTGCAGAGAGGTGCCATGAGGCTGTCAGCTGGGACCAGCCTGAAGCCTAAGTTCTCAGATGCCAAAGATATGAATATCATTTTATTTATATCCTGTCCAATATTGTGCATTATCCAATATTTTTATTTTTTGAAATCTAATGAAAAATTATTTTAAGATATTCTATTTACATTTTTCTCTTTATAAGTATAATTAAGCATCTATCTACATGTTTGCAGATTGAATTTTCTTTCTAAAGAACATATGTCATAACTTGTTGATTTCTAGGAGATTTTAATCTATTCAAAATTAGTCTTTGCCTGTAACATATTACTAGTATTTTACCCAGTTTGCTTTTTATCTCTGATAGTGCTTATGCCACCTACTACTCACTTGTATGTTTGTATATATAAATATATTCTATGTTTATAATGTAATGTATATTATATATAATGTATGTTATGTTTTCTGGTGATATGTAAACACACACACATAGATCACCATATGTATAGATGAGAAAAGCAGAGACAGATATTGGTGTAGTTTGCATAACCAAAATTTTTAGTCTCTTCTTTTAAAGAATTCTGTGTTTTACCTCATATTTTAGAACATCTTTCAGAATCTAAAGTTATTTTTAAACATTGCTCTTAGTGTCTTTTAGTGCCTTTCACTCTAATTTCTACTATCCATTTGGGATTTTATTTGGTTATAAAGAGGGAAGTATAGATACTGATTGAATTTGGATATTGATATTAATAAGTAGAGGTTAAAATTAGTTTATCTAGTAAGAAAAATAATTCCATTGCTCTTTTTATTGGAAAGAAATTAAAATTTTAGATTAAATTAATGAAAGTTTATCTTGACAACTTAAATATTCTAGGTAGGTTATGTTGAAGTCCATTTTGCTATCTCCAAATGTTTTAAACTTTTTCTTAAAAGAGCTTCCTTTTTTAAATTTCACATTTATTGTAGATGTTTTTCAGTTTTGTTGCAATTTTTTGGAACAGTATCTTACTAAATTCTTACCCATGATCTCTTATGTTTGTGAATGATATTGATTCTTCTAATTAATTTTGTACCCTTAATATATTCTATTGTCATTTTTCATAAAGTTTCAGTTGGTTTTCTTAGATATTACATTTAATCAATTATCTGATTATAATTTTTCTTGATAATGAAGTTGGTACAAGGAAACTGTTGAAATAAACACCAAATCTCATTGACATGAAAAAAATAGTTTTATTTTAAAATATATTCCAATACAGTATGATGGGATAGGGCACCTCTATTCGAGGAGTAATTCAAGGACAGGGTTCTTTTATCTTCTGTTTACATCTTCTTGGGAAAAAGGTGATCAATTTTTTTTCTTTACTTGACCAGACGTTGAATACTTTAAGTTTTGCATACCTTATAATGTTGACTGTTACTATTTAATTATTTTAAAACAATCAGAAACAATACATAAGTGAATAGGCTAGCTTTGTGCAATAAAACCTAATTGGCCCATGAGCCTAGTTCTCCATCTCCTGTTCCAGAACATCATAATTCTTCACTGATGCTCCATATCCAGCTGGAAGGTACAAGAAAAAAGGAGTAAGACCACTTGTAATGTTTTTATTAGATAGAATTTGAATTAACAGTCTTCAATTTTGCCCGTGTTTTACTTACAGAATTCAGTTAGGTAGCCCAGCCTATTGGGAAATTTAAAGTATGTATATACACAAAAAATGTAAAAAATAGATGTGGTTCATCTAGCTGGTGTAACTATATTTCTGCTTAACAACTTTTAGGAGAATCATTTATAATTTGGTGTCATTATTTTGGCCATTATCATCAGGGAGTATGAGACAAGAGTGGTAATAGTAAACACCATTTTATTGTTTCTTATTTAACAACCCACTAGAAATGGTCATTAATTTTGATAATTCATTTTAAAACTATAAAATAATTTGTAATATCGTGAAGAATTTGTGCTGTTCATATTTATATTCCATAATATATTTGTATTTCTTTTAATCAGTGTGAGGTCTGTGTTGGTAAAGCCCATGAGCTAATAATGATTTGCATATTTTTAGAGAGCTGTCATATATAGAGACCTGTGGAAGCTAAACATTAGAACTTTGACACAATTTACATATTGGGTCATATAATCCCTTGATGTAGGAAGACTGCTTGTGTATTGCCTCTATTTATCAGATGCCATTATCACTCTCCCACACACGTGCTATAATAAAGCAAAATATCTCAAACCTTGGAGATATTTGACAAAACACCCACCTGTCAAGAACCACTTTTCTAGAAACATGTTTGAAATACAAACTTACGTCCTCATCCCAGATGTACTAAATCAGAATCTCTGGGGTTTGGATCACTGGTCTGAGTTTTAACAAGCACTCCAGATGATTCTCATTCATACGAGGATTTGAAAATCACTGATCCAGAGCAGTTTAAAGAATTTTTGAACATCTGTCCTTTGAAGGTTTGGTAGAATTCTCTGTATAACCACAGGATGCTGTTTTTAAGGCAGCACTGTGACTACAGTTTGTATATTTTTATTTAATTTAATGTTTTGAGTTTCTATCTTTTCTGTGGACATTCAATTATATTATCTAAGATATTTCTCATCTAACCGAGATTTTAAATGCATTTTTATGCAGTAATTTATGAATCTTTCATTTTAATTTCACCTACTGATTATTTATTTACTTAATTATTGTATTTTAAGTGTGGTTTCTAGTAGTTTTATTTTCCTATTTTTCTTACTTATTTATTCCTTCTTATATTTTCATTAATCCCTCAGTTCAGCTTTCTTTGAGCTTTTGCATTGTTATTGAAAGTACTCTATAAGTAATTTTAAGTTTAGTTTTGTTTGGGTAATATGAATATTTTAAGTAAGAGTATCTTCTATACTCATTCTGTATCTTCATGAGTTTTTCTATGTAATTTTAATACTGATTTTTTTTACCGATTATAAAATTTAGTTTTAATTTAGTCTTTGATGCATAGGTTTTTTTTTAAAGAGAAAGTTGTCTATTTTAAACTCCTAGTTACTTGACTGTTTTTCTTATTTTCTTATTAGTTTTTTTTATTCTTATTTTCTTATTAGTTTTTTTGCCTACATCTTTGTTGGTAACAGGGACTGAACCCAGTGGGGCTTAATCATTGAGCTACATTCCCGGATCTTTTTAATTTTTTTTTTTTAATTTTGAGATAGGGTCTCACTGCATTGCTTAGGACCTTGATGAGTCGCTAAGGCTGACCTCGAACTTAAGGTCTTCCTACTTCAGCTTCCTGAGCCACTGGGATTACAGACTGACACCACTGTGCCCAGATTTTATTGGTTTCTAATTTTTATTGCATGGTTATCAGAAAACACTGTCCAAACTGATGCTACCCTTTTAGAATACTGAGGGATTTATGTAGTTGATTTTTACAGGTTTTTAGGTCTATATCTTGGGTTCAACATATAATTTTCACTTGTTTTCCCCATTTGTTAGTTTATTTTACAGATTGATTATGGCACCCTGTAATATGTGATACAATGGAAGTGGTATTTGTAATGCTTGTATTTTATGCCTTAAGGTTAAATAGGACTTTCAAAAAATATTAACGTTTTTGGACTTGTGATTCCTTTGTGTGTTTTATCCAATGGAAATTTTTACTCAGGAAGATGTCTTTAAACTAGAAATTCTTATAAAATCTTTAATTATTTATTTTTTACATAATATCTGCTCACTCCCTAAAAGGAGCAATGATTATGTTAGCTTAATTTTCTTACTACTCTTCTTTTATCACACCAAATTTAGCTGAGAATGTTGGATTTCTAACATATATTGTTAAATGGAAACTTCTCCAATTAATCAGCTTTAGGTGGTATAGTTTTTCCAACCAGCTGTAAGAAGAAGTAACCTCACATTTAAAGATTCCTGCAGGCTTCTACATCCCCTTGACCACTTTGTTAGATTGTTATATTGCCAGGATGTATATAATATCTACCAAAAGTTCCTCACATATGTTCTAGTTAAATAAATTCAATATTTGCTTCTAATCATTTTCTTCAGTTTTCCTATTTTTCTTATTTGGCAAAGATTATGACTTGAGATACTTCTTCAAAAGCATCTCATAACAATATTCCTTAGTTATGTTTGTTCAAATGTATTGAGCAATATTTTGGGTGTGTGGAATATTTTTGGATCATATTTTTCTTTTTTCTTGAGATATCCATCATAATTTTCCTGATTGTCTACTAACACTGTATATTATGATAGAGAAATTTGAGATCAGACTGATTTTTAGCCCCTATATAATTTATTCTTTTTGCCCAGCTGCCCAAAGAGATATATATATATATATATTATATATATATATATATATATATATATATATATATATATATATATATATATATATATATATATCTGACACACACACACACACACAAACACACACAAACACATATATATGGTTCCTGACTTCTTATGGTTTCAATGAAAGTTTTCTGACTTCATAATGATGTGAAAACAATGTATATTTAGTAGAAACCGTGCTTTGAATTTTGATCTTTCCCAAGCTTGTGATGTGTGATATGATATTCTTGCAATGCTGGGCAGAAGCAGCAAACTGCAGCTCCCAGTGGATCACATGAAGCCACAGGGAACCAGCCAATATTTTGTGGTATACCACACCATGTTGCTGAGCAATGATGTCCAGTAGGTTAGGTATATTTAAATACATGTTCAACTTCTGGTATTTTCAACTTTTGATTGATTTCTTGAGACATACCCTTGTTGTAAGTTGAGGAGCATCTGTAGTATAATATAACCAGAATATGACCCACTGTGAAATGGTCCTGAGATATGGTGTATCATTTGTATCTATATGTTCAATTCTTCCTTTATTTCTGGAAAATTTCCATGCACTTTTATTATAATATTTTTTATGTTCCTTTGTCTGATTTCCATGCCTATTATTTCATAGCCCATTAAAACCCTTTAAAAACACATTTTATCTTCTCTAATCATATCTATTTGGTTATCAACATATATTTTATGCTAATAGTCATTCTCATTAGAGTGTGAGAGCTTTTTGGATATGCAAACGTAATGTTTTATGTGGTATGTGAATGTTGATTGTACATGCTTATTTGCATGGGGTTGGACATAAATGTTGATTAACATATAATGCGCTGATGATTAGGTCTTTGAAGTAAAATCTGGTTAAGAAAGATGTACTGGTTAATGTGAGGCTTCCAATGAGTGAAGAAGAGATAAGTGGTAGAGCTTTGGTGGTGTGTGGTAGGTGTTTTCATTTTTTTCTTCCATCTTTTCCTGAAGTCTGTTAGCTCAGTGTTCATCTATTTTTGCTTTCTTATCGATGTAGTCTGTGATGATTTATTTGTACTTATGCATATGTAAAATTGGCTTATATCACTCTTTAAAAGGATGAGAAAATATATGTTGATAACCAACTAGCAGTTTCTGCCATGCATAAAGTCTGAACTTCTTTAGAGAAAAAAAATGTGCTAAAATGTGTCACATAACTGGGGAACTGGAAACATGTGTTGCCCAAAGTTGGTAAAAGAATAAAGATGTTTGAGGCAGGAGGCATTTTTCTTGCATTTTCTTGGGGCAAGACTTCAGAACTCCATTTTGTTGAATTTTGCATAACAGAACTGGTGGAATATATACATTGTTAATAGAAATATAAAAGAAAAGAATTCTTGAGATCTCACTGTACCTATAGCCTTTTATATCCCATATATTTGGTGGGGATTTGGGATTCGATTTTTTGTTAGCAGGTAGGCAATTTAGCTGCCAAGTCTGAATTAATTAATAGCAAATTAATGTCTAATAGCAGTGTCCGATAAAATACTTGCCTCTCCAAGCTCCATTTAGCTTTGTGATTGCAATTACCTTGTGCTGTATGTTTCTTCCCAGCATGAGGATGTCATTTGCAGGTTTATAAATGTTTTAGAATATTAGGAGTTCAAATTAGATTTTGTTTTCCCCAGTGAGATAACAGATGTTTTAGGATGCTAATTACCCTAGGAATAGTATCATTTACTTAAAATATATTAGACTCATTAAAATTTTTTCTTTTGGTTTTATTCCAAAGGATAGTATTTTTTTTCTATAATATGTACAAGGAAAAAATAAGGAACACATTGTTGTCTAGTGCCTACTGTTTTCAACTTTTAATGATACCTGGCTATTAAAATGCTTAGTATATGTGTACACACAATGTTACTAGGTAGCACATATGAAAATGTTGGCATCTCTGTTATTACCAATTCCTCAGAATGACTGTCTATATTTTCTCTTCCTTTTTTTCACTGTTTACCATTTCTTTGACTTCTTTTCTTACTCCCTTTTCCTCTCAGTGTGTATTTTTTGATTATCTGCCAATCTAAGTACACATAGGGAAGGCATATGCTTCTTGCGTTGTTAGATTATATTGGAATATTTAGAAAGTTATATAGGACAAATAAATTTTAGACCAATAAGCATGTAGTCTTCTTTTTTCTTATCAAGTATTTATTTCATGACTTCTTTTGGTATAAAACTGTGCTACATGTGCTTAAATTGGAAACTGTCTTATAACTGTAGGAATCTGCATGATCATAAAATTTTAATGATTATCGCTCCTTGAACTGGCCTCTCGATTTATTTTGCCCAATATAACACACAAAAGTTCTTGCCAAGAAGTTCTTCTAGCAGAGCAATAGCAGCAGTCTTTGGATATTTTACCTTTTTACCTTATATTTCTTCTCACTCACTAAGATCCAGAAAATTAGAATATAATTTTAGATTAAGACTTTAGCCTTTTTCTTTTTTAATTAACAATTTTAAATTAATGTTCAGGGAGATATTTTGTGAAAGATGTTACTCTTATATGCTTCCCAAGTAATAGTGGGAGTCTATTCTTCTTCTCTCGAAAGTTAAGCTATAGATACTAGATTGGTTAAAAAACCAAGGGTTTCTGGTTGTGGACTCCAGTGAATCAATTTTCTTTTCCCAAGTAAATGTTCCTTTGATTTTTATCATAGATAAGTCCTTAATTCTCTCCCCAACTACATTCTGCAGGAACACTCTCCTTTCTGAAAATACTGATTACTATTTTTGCAGTTTCTTCTAAATGACTTGACATTACACTGGAATTCAATTAATATAACTGATGTTCTGCATGTAGTAATTAGTCCAATGTAACTATAAGGGTAAAATTATCTTACAAATAGTTTGTCCCCATTCAGTCAATGAGTGAGTATTATATACAATGATGTACATATTATGTAACAGAAAAATAAAAGATGCTTTCTCTTTGTATTAACAGTTTTGCTGATGAACTGTATATGCTAACTATTCCATAGAGTTACTCAGGTCAGTAAATTTGTCCCCTCTCTAATTATCACTGATATTCTTTACTCATTTTTAATTTCAACTTGGAGGCAAATTGAAATCATGATAATAACAAATATAGGATTTCTCTGGTTCAACTTTTTCTCAATTTTCTGGAATTTCAGATTTTCAAATATATCCTAATACTGTTGGTCATTTTAAGAAAATGTCTATAGTCTGTTCAATTATTATTCCCTTTGACTTCCAAATAGAATTTGTCATTTTTTTCTTTCATTCTTCTTTGCTTTATCTCCTCTGTTTCATTTTTTTTTCTAGATACAAAAGATCTATGATTTTTTCTTGCTTAAACTAAAATATTGCTACTAATATGTGAGGTACTAGATTTGACTCCTATGCCTGATAATTTCTCCGCGTTGATGAGACTGCCACTTATGTCAGCTCATGTTAGGATTTAGTGCCTGGGCTGAAAGATTTTTTTCAGTGACTATTGCGAGTCTCCAAATTATTATTACCTTTAACTCTTGTTGACTCTCTTTGAAAGGATATTCTTAGCTCCCCTTGTTCTTTCTTTATTCTTCAAATCAGTATAACCCATACCTTATTCATTCTGAAGGCCTACCCAACCATTCTGGAATCCTTGGATGAACATAACTTCAGATTGGTGGAGAACCCAATCTCTGCTGACTTTAAAAATAGTATTTCAAATCATTATTGGATGTCAGTTATCCATTTCTGCTATCTAGACCAGCCTATGCTTTTTCTTTCATATTGCTACCAATATATGAGATATTGAATTTGACTTCTTTGTGTTAAATTATATGATAACTATTCTCAATTGTCAACTTGGTTAGATTGAGGGATGCTTAGAAAATTAGTAAATCACATTTCTGGAGGTATATGTGAGGGTATTTCCAGATACAATTGGCATGAGGGACAGTAAATTATGGGTAAAAGGCCATCCAAAATGTGGGCAGCACCATCCAATGGGCTGGGGCCCCCAGAATGAAAATAGGAGGAGGAAGACCACG
Organism: Callospermophilus lateralis; assembly: GCF_048772815.1. Taxonomy (NCBI): domain Eukaryota; kingdom Metazoa; phylum Chordata; class Mammalia; order Rodentia; family Sciuridae; genus Callospermophilus; species Callospermophilus lateralis. Next base: position 66,246,056 of record NC_135312.1, read on the forward strand.
AATAGGTGCAGCCTTCATTCTTCTTGAGCAGATGTGTCTATTGCTGCTACCATACCCTTGGACATTAGACTGTAGCTTCTTCACTCTTCCAATATGGAAGTACCAACAACTCTCTAGGAACTGGATTTTGGACTGGAATGGGGCTATATCATTGATCTTTCTTGTTCTGAAGCTTCCAGTTTCTTGGACTGAGAGCTTCTGGTTTATCAGATTCTCCTGCATGCAGACAGTGATTGTGGGACTGTCCAGCCTTTGACTGTGTAAACCAATCTAATGAATTCCACATATACACTATTGATCCTATTCCTCCAGACAACCCTAACTAACACAGATTTCAGATACTACTTTTTAACTAATGTCCAAAGTCACCTTCTTCCATTTTGCCCCTCTGGGTTCAAAAACTTTGTACAGGAAAATTAAACTTTTCCCAATATTCAAAACCCATTTTATGTTTTACCTTTGGCTCTCTCTTCACTCTTTCAAACTTCATTCTCTTTAATTTTCCAAGGCCACTTATTGGACCTTCACTCTGAGCCGATGTTTTTTATAGTCTAAAAAAGTACATTTTCTTCCCAAATCACATGGACTATCCCGATGGCAGTGATTTGTATCTTCTACTACTAACCAACTTTCTATTCTTCTATCTGTGCTTGAGAAGGAAGTAGCTTGGGGGAGCTTACTAATGCAGTCATCTTTAACCATTTGGTGATCTTGTTTGTAAATGAAAACTTTAAGGGGGGTGTTGATATTTCTTTAGCTTTTGTTATACTCCTCCCTTTTGTTGCAGCATACCAAAGACCACAGCTTAGTCTCAGACCAAGAGCTTATTCTCATTGCCTCCTTGATTTATCCTAAGAACTGTCTTCAAATAATATCAGGCTCCATTTCCTTCTAAGTAGATTCCATAGATTCATTTTACCTTCTTCTCCTTAATCTTCCTGCACATTTGATGTAACTGTCCATCAGTCTTCCCTGCCTGCTTTCACCATATGGCACTCTCCTTTTCCTCATGCACCACCTCTCTTTCCAACATTCAGGGAATGCATGTTGGCCTTCACTATTCTTCTTCTTTGAAGACCTTTGATAGTAAATTAATTGTATAAGTTTAAATCCCAATATTTCCAGTCCCAACCTTAGATGAAAGTTTTAACCCCATAGTTCTTGGACTGTTAAATGTTCTACAGTTATTTTGAATTCAAAATGTTCAATTCCAAATTATGATGTGCCTTCCTTATCTGTACACTTTAGTTATTTAGCCTGTTTTCATTTTTTTATCTATAAAATGGGAATGTTTTGTAGTATTTACTTCATAGGCTCTTTGTGAATATCACACAGACAACACACACACACACACACACACACACACACACAATCAATGATAGTCATCACTATTACTCTTTGACATGAAAATGGTAATTGCATTAAGCTGTTCTTACCACCACCCACTGAAAATTCTGAGAAAAGGCTTAATTTCATTATTTTATTAACGCTATTTCTAGAATCTGGAATTGCCAGTCCAACCTCATTATCCTTGTAACTCATTACAAGTTTTAATATCTCAATGAAGTCTCTCTTGACAAATCCAAGGTCAATTAATTTCTTTCTCTTTTTAAATGCCACATTTTACATTAATCATATACACTAATTTGATTGTATCTTCCTCCAAACCAAACTGTAATATCTTAGCAGCATGAATTTATACTTCTATTGTCTTTTCCTTAGTCCTTTGTCATCTATGAACATTAGGCACTTTGTAATAATCTTTTGAATGGATGAATGATCATATATTCATAAAAGGCTCCAAAGTGTCACTTTTGTGGATATAAAATTATTTTAGATGTAAAAAGAAATGGCATTTGGAGCTAAGTGCAAATGGGAAAATACACAAGCCAAATGAATTGAATATTTGATATGCATAGAGAGCCACTGCTATTTTGTGTTTAGTCCTAAGAGTATAATTATGAACTGACGCGTGCTCATAAGTTGTTTAAAGCTGGGATGAGTTTCTCTGGATCATCTCACTGGATAGTGTAGAATTACTAAATCATAGTCCAGAGCCACTAACAAGAAAGCTAATCTGAGCCAAGGTTATAGTCCAGACATCTTTCATATTGACTTTTTGATTTCCATAATCCCAAATTTTGTTATTCCTCATTAATAGATTCCAACATCTGGATATGTATTGTCATTAGCTACACATTATAATCTCTAACCACATGTGGCTACTTAGCATTTGAAATGTTAAAGTTGGTTTGGAGGAAGATACAATCAAATTAGTGTGTATGATTAATGCACATTTGGAGCATATCTCAATTGGGAAATATATACAAGTGCAAATTGGAAATATATATAAGTGCAAAATATACTTGATTTCAAAAACTTTGTACAAAAAAGAAAATATTTCATTAGTATTTTCAACAGATAATCATTCTGAAATGAAGGTGTCTTGTATCTGTTTTATTAAACAAATTAAAATTAAACTCACCTGTTTCTTTTTCTTCTGGACACAACTACTAGATAATTTTTAATTAAATAGTTAGCTCAGATCTATACTTGCATTAGAGCTTAACCAGACCCAAGAGATATTTGAGGTCGTTATGGAAAAAAAAAAAGTGAGGAGATGGGTGTAGTCCAAGTGCCACACAGGCTATGGAATCAGGGTCACTCAGATGAATTGGGCTGGCAGGACCGAATCACGCAGAGATAGAAAATACATTTTTCTTGGGACATTTCAGGACAGCTTCTCTGCCTCTAGCTGTAAGCTCCCACAAGGGGGAAAAGAGAAAAACATGGGAGGCTTGGAGAGAGCATGAGCATGCTCTAAACCCTGGTTTTTATAGAAGAGAGCCATTGGATAGAACATTCCATCCCCAAAAGGTAAAGGGTAGTATTACAAAGGAACAGGAAGGCAGCCCTCTCCCACTGGGTAATGCCCACTCCCAGAGCCTCACTTCCCTGCCCAGTGAAGGTGGGATCTATCTGTTTCTCCCCAGTGGAAACTAGTCTCCTCAACTCTACCTCTCAAGGCAGAGGGTGCTCAACTCCTATATGGCAGCTCCAGAGAAGGTGGGACTTAAAGTAACAAAGGGGAATATTGCTAAGAACAAGAACTGTGGTTTGCTTTTCTGTTCCCAGGCTTCATTCAAAATTGGTGCTTCTTTTGCCTCCTGTCCTGAACAACAGCTTCTACACCACATACCATCTCAGTCACACCACATTCTCCTTCTAGTCTGTATCTTTACAGGGCAGACAAGGAATGTGACATAACTTTGTAATAACATCTCTCATCTGTACCAACATCTCACCTATCATGATGGTCTTATATGTTCATGGCTATGGCTTAGCCCCTGACTTAAGGAGAATTGCTATGGTGATTTATCTGAAGAAATATTTTTATAATAGTCTTCTGGTACTCTATTTTAGAACCAAAATACCACATTCAGTGATAATTATTCCACTTGTACATGTTATATGATCTGTCAGTTTCAGAGTAAGATTCTGTCTGACTTAGTGGTTTTAGTTCAGCTGTTCCAATGAATTTAGTGAAGAGCCTGTTGCAATTTAATACTCTTCTTTCTTAACACCTTTTGGCACCACTTGAAAAACTAAAGGGACACATTCTTCAAATGACATGTGACTTTTTCAAAACCCTCTAATGGTTATGGGAAGAGAAATTCTATAAGTGACAGCAGCTCATTTTACACCTGAAAAAAGTCCCATGACAGTTTAACGATCGAGGAGTGTATATTCTTGCTCTTCTTTCTTTCTATTGTAGTATTTATTTTGGGAAGTGGGGTACTGGGGATTGAACTCAGGGGCACTCAACCATTGAGTCACATCCTCGGGCCTTTTTGTATTTTTAGTTAGAGGCAGATTCTCACTGAGTTGCTTAACACCTCTGATTTTGCTGAGGCTGGCTTTGAACTCGCAATTCTCCTGCCCCAGCCTCCTGATCTGCTAGGATTACAGGTGTTAATACTGTAGTATTAACATCAACTTTAATTGTGTGTGTGTGTGTGCAGCCATTCCCATAGCTTGGTAGACATCATGTTGCTCTGGATCTGTGAGAAAAAAGAGTCAACAGAAGTATTTTTAAAACACTTAAGTTACGGTTTCCATTTAATTGCTGGAGTATACTATTATGGGAAGATATGGGATTCTTCTGCTAAGTTAATAATATTTCCTACTGAAAAGACCTCTTCGTGAAATAAAAATTTGAAGATAAGTACACAATTCCCTTAAAGAGAGTCTAGTAATCAAAACACTGTTGAGTTAAAGAGAAGAAATGTTGCTGCTGGTTCACTTCTTTAAGCACTGACTTCAGTCATTGAATAACTTCCAATCTCACAGCCAATGATTATCCAAGACTTCTGTTATTCTATATGGACATGGAGCTGAAAAGCAGAGATAAATACTTTTTAGATAGTTGCTTCTAGTATATATCTAATGAAATGAAAAATCCATTTTATTATTCAATACCATGAAATTCTATTTTTGTTCATTATTTCTAAAATTTTCCTAGGGTCACTGAGAAGAAGAGACAGTAGCCCATGGAATTGAGAATCATATATATAACTACTGTTATATTTAATCACAGTTGCTAAATTGTCTAGGGCCTTGCTAAGTTGCTGGGGTTTGCTTTGAACTTGTGATCCTCCTGCCTCAGCCTCCCAAGCTCAGTGTGGTTTTTTGAGTCAACAGCAAGCATTCTGAATGCTATAAAAAAAAAAAAAGTCATCCAGAGACTGTAGAAGCAAAGACACCTGATCTAAATGTCAGGCAAAGAAGGAAGAAAAATATGATTTGAATTTCTTCATATCTTGCCCAGTATTCAGTGAGTCTAAATAGGTAATGATCTTTCAAAGTTAGCTCCCAAGACTTGGCATTCTGGAAAATAATTGCTACAGTGTCCTTTAAGTCAATGAAGAATTGATACTTTTAAAAGATCTTTCTGTGAGTTCTTTTTCTGTTTTCTTTTTAGTTTTAGTTTTTCATTTATGAACAAACCCTATTAAATATCTGTGTTCCTTTATTGGAATAATGAATGTTTAAAAAGGGAAAATCTGGCTATTGGTTTCATTAAGTGGCCCTAAAAGTATGAAATATTTGCTAAGATTCTTGCAGGTTGTAGTGCAGGTATGTATCAGTATCAACGCCAAAGATAAGAAAAAGCTAATGTTGCCTTGTTAAGAGACCAAGGGGGTCCCAAATATGGTTCAGTTTGTTAACTAGTAAGAAAGAGGCAAATTACTAGAAATAAAGCAATTCCTATGTATTGACCATGGTTTTTTATTTTCTGCATTCTGATGTTTGGCTTTCAGGATTAGCCAGTTTCTAAAGACTAAAAAGGACTTGCTCTAGATCAGCCCTTTCAAATGCAAACTAACCAGTGCAGAGTCTGAGTCCCTAACCACCTTCTGTATCAGGAGCTTACACTCCACAGGCTATTAGGCAACAACCTTATGTTTCCTGAGCCAGGTACCAAACAAATACTGATAGCCCCAATTCCCTGAAACCCACAGAAATTATTCAAACCAACTGGTTGCGAACTGGCTTCCCCTGCCCTCCCATTCCTTCCTGTGGAAATCACAATAAAAGCTTCTGTGCACATTTCTACCACTGTCCCCATCCCACTCCCCTGTCTGCTGATTGACCTGGTGCTTTCTCACCTGGTCCCTTCTTGCCTGGTGTACCCTCCTCTTAGGATCTATCTTTTTAATGGCAGTCACTCCTGATAAGAACACCTACATTTTAAAACAACCACTCTTAAAGTTTAATAAAATATTTTGGGGGGTGCCAGCAATTTAACTCAGGGACACTCAACCAGGGAGCCACATCCCACCCCTATTTTGTATTTTTATTTAGATATAGGGTCTCACTGAGTTGCTTAGTGCCTCAACATTGCTTGAGATCCTCCTGCCTCAGCCTCCTGAGCTGCAGGGATTACAGGTGTCTGCCACGGTATCCAGTGACTGTAATAATTTTTATAATAAACTTTTAGGTTTATTTCACAACACTTATTTGTTGAGACCCTACTAGGTTATACTCAGTTTCCTATTGCTTTTCAAGATCAATACTTTATAGTCTTTTTCCCTCAGAGAATTGATAATCTAATTGTGACTAGTGATTTTTTTTCAACTAAATAATAGAGTAGTGATTTTAAATATGTTATTGTTGTCTCCTTTTATTCTACACATTAAATGCATCTTGCTTTTGCAAAAAAAATGCGGTCAGGATTTGATTGGCACAAAGAAACTGCAGTAAAGTAGCTTACAGCAATTGAAGGTAATTAAAATTATTTATACTGATAAAAATATAGAAGCAAGTTAGATGAGTACAAAATAAATCAGGAATGTGTCAAATGGAGAGGTTACTTATAAATCAAAACTCACAAGAAATTTAATAATTTCCTAGTTTACCTTCATGCTTTTACGGAAACTTTTTTGTTATTGGTTCTGCATTGTTTTGCAAATGAATGCAAAATATGAGCCACTCATCTTTATATTCATTCTCTTTCTTTCCCTCCACCCTCTCCTTCTCTCTTTAGTACTGGGAATTGAAGGCAAAAACACTTTACCTCTGAGCTACACCCTCAGTATTCCTTTTTTTAGACAGGGGTTCCCTAATTTACTGAGGACCTCCCTAAGCTTCTGAGGCTGACCTAGAACTTGTGATACTTCTGCCTCAGCCTCACAAGTTGCTGGGATTACAGGTAATCACTACTACACCTGGCTTAATCTTTATATTCTCTTTTAGTTTGCTAAGGCTGCCATAACAAAGTTCCACTAATGGGGTGGCTTCAACAATGGACATTAATTTTCTCACAGTTTATGAAGGTTAAAAATTCAAGATCAAAGTATTGTCAGGACTGGTTCCTTCTTAAAGCTTTGAGGAAAATTTTGTTCCATGAATATTTTCTTGGTTTATAAATGGTCATCTTCCCCCTGGGTCTTTATATCATCTCCCCACTCTGAATCTGTGTCTATGTAATTGTGTCCAAACTTCCTCTTCTTATGAGCATGGTAGTCATCCTGGATTAGGGCTCATCCTAATGACTTTGCTTTAAATTAATCACATCTGTGAAGATTCTATCTCCAGATAGAGATGTTATGACTTTGATCTGAATTTATTTGTGTAAGGAATACAACTCAACCTATAACATTTTATATACCTGGTTGTTGAAATGAAACTAAGAGGTGAACCTCATTCTTACTTTTTATTTTCTGTTACATTCTAGATTGTATTGCATTTGAGTTAAAAAAAATCAAAATCTTGGCAAAATAAACTGACAAACACCAACTTCTCCACCTCTTCCTTTTCTTCTTTAAGAAAAGTATCATTGAATCAAGGAAGGTGATAGTGCAAATATTTTCTGAGAATAAATAGAACTTGTGCACACACTGCTACATTTCTCAACTACCAACTACCCAACTCACATCCTGCTACTTCTTTAGTTGGCCACCCAGCCCTCAATGATTCTTCCTTTGTCTGAACAGTTATAACTGTTTCGTCCTTAAAAGTTCTTTTGTTTTTCAAAGTATATCATTAAGTTCCACCAAATATGAAACAATGTCTAGCATATAGATACTTTTATTCATCAATTCAACAAGAGAAAATTATTGAACATTTTATATTTATCCAAAACTTGGGTCTGAAGATATCAAGATACATAATTTATAAGCTTTTCTTCTTTAGGCCCCCAAATTGAGGATAATTCTAAGTGAAATTAATAATGAAAATGTAAACATGAATACTAGAATTCAGCTTTTCTCACCCCCACGTTGCAATTCCACTGATGTCAAGACAAATACCACCATAATACTAAGTCCAATGGTCAGTTTTCATTCCTCATCTTATTATATCTATGAGCTGAATTTGATGCTATTAATGAGTTTCTCTCCCTTAACAAATTTTCTTCACTTAGCATTCAGGTCCCATAAACTCTTGTTTTTCTTATATCTCACTGTTTACTTTTCAGTTTTCTTTTCTACATCTCTTTTATCCTCGATCTCTTGTTCATCCAGTGATATTTGAGGATCTGGCAAATGAGTCTTCGTGCTCTTTTATTCTTTATTCATTTTGTTTACTATGGTCCAGCTAGTTATTATATATATGTGTGTGTATGTATATATGTATGTATATATGTATATATATATATATATGTATGTATGTATGTATGTATGTGTGTGTGTGTGTATATATATATATATATATATATATATATATATATATATATATATAAAATCAGTGACTCCCTAGCATGGATTTCTAGTCCATCCATTACTCCTGGACTTCCAAACTTATTCATTCAACTGCTTCCAACTAATCGACTCAGTGACTGGTAGATGCCCCAAACCCAGCTGGCCCCAGATTGAACTCCTGCTCTTTAATTATAAACCTGCTTCAGTGACAGCCCCCTCTTCTATGTTAATGACAATACTGTCCTCCTTAGTTTATTCAGACCAAAAACACTTGAGTCATGCTTGAGTATTCTCTTTTTCTTATATATCACATTCATTCCATTAAATAAAAACCTTACAGGCTCCATTTGCAAAATGTATCCAAAATGTCTCACTTTTTACATTTCTAATGCTGTCACCGTTCTTGGAGCCACTCTCATGTCTTTTACAGATTACTCCAAAAGCCTCCTTGCTCATCTCTTTGCTTCTGTCCTTGCTTCACAATAGTTCATTTTGAACATAATAGCCAGAGTGTGTCTTTAAACCTTTAAACCTATTGCTTAGAACCCTGCAATATTCACCGGATACTTAGAACAGCAGCCAGAGTCCTCACAAGGGCTTCCTCAGCCCTTTACCCCCTGGCTCCCTGGTGTAAAGGGACTGTCTTTCCTATTTCTCTCCCTTGATCATTGTCCCCAGCCTAGGATAAAAGTCCCAACCATAATCATACTCTGTGGCCTTTACAGTAGCTCTTCTCTTCTTCAGGTGCCTTTGCTCCATATAGCTCCATGGTTAACTCTCTTCCTCTCATTCAGGAGGATGTGTTGTTCATCACTCAGATGTCAGTTTTCCTTCATTCATTATTCAAATATCTGTTTTCAACAAGATTCACATTTATCTGGAGCACATTGATTTAAAATGCAAAATGACCTATGCCCCATGCTTCAAATGTTCCTTAACCAAGTTTTTTTGTGTGTATAGCATTTTTTTTACCCTTTAACATATTGTAAAATTTACTTTCAATGTATTTATTTTCTACTGGCTATTTTACCATAGAGTGCAAGTGTCAAGAGAGCAAATATCTCTATCTTTTTTCTGCAGAAGACTGATTGATAGTAGGGAATGGGCAAATGAATGAGTCAGTGTGAACTCACATTATTTGTGGGTGGATTTGAGTTTCCCAAATAAACCTAGGAAAGATTAGCTTGAAGACTGTTTTGTTTAGCTTTAATTATATTATTATTATATAATCTAGAAGTTAGTCTAGATCAAAGATGATGCCGGATACACGGCAGGTGAAGTACTCACTCTTCCCTTGTCCTGTGAGGGGAAAGGAATGTATCTGTAGAGCACATGCAATACCACAGGGTCTAAAGCAAGTGCTCTGAGCTGTTGTTACTGGGTTCAGGAGAGCTCAGTGTCTTATTAGGTATGTGAAGGGCAAGTGACTTAAACTTTGCTGCTTCAGTTTCCTCATCTATAAAATGACAAAGGGAGAAAAATTACCTGACAAGTTATTGTAATGATGAAATGAGAGAAGAACTCAGAACAGGGCTTGTCACATAAGAACCTCTTAATAAGGATGAAATATTGGTAGGATTATAACCTTGGAGAATTAGCTTTATTTAATGAATAGAATATTGTGTTAGGTTTAAGTCTGGGATCTAAATCTGGCTCCATAACTAATTAGCTGCATAAAACTAAGCAAGTCATTTAATGACCCTTATTGTGTTTGAAAACAAGAGTAGTACCAGACTGTATCTAAGACCTCTTTCACTCTAAGAGCTTATCACTCCTTGGTAATAATAATGATATTTCCTTAAGATGCCATTTATCAAATGCATAACTTTTTTTCTGTAGGAAATGAGTTTTTGTTTTATTTATTTTCTAGAGAAATTAGAGGTGAATAAACTGATATCATTCATTTATATATATATATATATGTTTTTATGACTTTATTTTATTTATTTATTTTTATGTGGTGCTGAGGATCAAGCCCAATGCCTCCACATGCTAGGCAAGCACTCTACCATTGAGTCATAATCCCAGCTCCGATATCATTCATTTTTATGTTAATCATTATTTAATATAAAATAATTATTAGGATTATGAGAATAAGATGGATCTATAAGAAATACTGATTAATGATGGTGGTACTCGGTGTCTGACATCTTACAGATGTCCACTGTAATCTTTCAAATAACATATGAAATGCCTGCTCATAAACAGATATCTTTTCTTTGAAAGAAACTAGCAGACCTGAGAATATTTTCCATTTTAGTCATATGATGACTTTATATGGATGATATAAGATCTGGCAAAATCATTTTAAATTGTCATCATTCAGTTTTATAAGTAGGGAATCATGTACTTCTAAACTATGGATGATATTAAGAGGAATGAACAACTTATTTTCTATATGCTTTTGGAAAGATCAAGCTTCACAGATATGAAAAGAGTCCTAAACATTCTGTAACTTTAATTTTAAAAATTGAATATTGGTAATAAAAGAATAGCCTGTTTAACAAAATTACAATTAAACAGATTTTTTTTGATAACTTTTGGTTATGATCAGAAGACAATTGTTTATTTTTGTACCTTAGTATTTGTTTTCTTTTGACTTGAGCTTATGATAAAAATTCCAGAGAGTATAATAACAAAGAATAAGTTCATCACTTAAAACAAGTTCCTTAGCCAAACTTTCCATATAACAAAACTATTTTCATACTCTGGTCATTGGCACATTTAATACAAGCACAGTTTCATAGAGAAGATTTCCAGAATAAATAATGAATCTTGGTGGTTTTGGAAATGGAACTTGGTCCTAGTCATTTTTCTCTTCTTCCTGTCCTTTTCTTTCCTTTTGGATCTGCTTTTTTTTAAAGTCTCGCTTGAATATAACACTTATATTATTGTTTTATAGCTAAGAACGAGAGAATCTGATTGATGATCAAAAGGGACAATTTAGAACACTTTTTGGTTAAAATAAAATTAATTGGTATGCAGATAGAAAAATGTGAAGATTTTATCTTAATACTAGGAAATACTCTTTGAGCTTGAATGTCGTCTTTGTGTAAGGTATGACAAACTTTTTAAAAAGTAGGTACAGTGCCAGGCACAGTGGCACACGCCTGTAATTCCAGTGACTTGGGAGGCTAAGACAGAAGGATGCAAGTTTCAGGCCAACCTCTGCTGCTTAGTGAGCCTTGCCTCAATATGAAAAAAATATGAAGGGCTGGGGATGTAGCTCAGTGATAGAGCATTCCTGGGTTCAGTCCCCAGTTCAATAAATGAATGAATAAATAAAAATTAAAAGTAGGTACACCTGTTGCTTGGAAATAGACATTAAGCCTGTGTGCTGCATATTGTGCTAAAAATTTTTCCTCAGTAAAATAACCCTGAAAAACAAGTAAATGTTGGAAAAATTGATTTCCAATCAGCATTTCTCATATAATTTTTATACTGTTAATTTTGAAACTTGGTAGAAACTGATAATCCACATGTGAGATTTCTGATGAAACTCAGTAAGATTTTCAAATGACTTTGAATTAACCTAATTCTATGAATTGTTCAAAAATAGTGTATCTGTAATTACAGAAGAATGTGTCACATTTTATTGTTTCTACTATACATATCTAACCATGTTAGTTTGATCTCTGTGCACAGATATTTTAAAAGTTTTTATTTAATTTATGTAAAGTAATTCAAATATAAAAATGATTTAATACAAAAGACTACTTTTTGCTCTGCTTTTTATTCTTCTTGATAACATGGATTTGGAAGAAATCTATATCATTCTTTCTTTCCTTTTTCTTTCTTTCTCTTGTTCTTTATTGGGGACTGAACCAATGGGTGTGCTACCACTAATTATATCTCCAGCCCTTTTTTATATTTTATTTTGAGATGAGGCCTTTCTAAGTTGACAAGACTGGCCTTAAACTTGTGATCCTCCTGCCTCAGCCTCTCAGGTTACTAGAATTACAGACATGCACTGTCATACCTGGCTATGCAATTATTTCTTACCCTGGCTGATCTGAGAGCCATAATCTACATCTTTCTTTAGTTCCAAAGTCTTTTTCCAAGATGTACCATCCTAAGATTAAATAACTCTATTTTATTCATAGACCTTTACTGTATAAATTATATCCAGTTGCCACTATTTGACAGTTTATGATTTTAAATATCATGAATTTTTTTGTAGTCTCTGATTCATTCATCTTGTACTTGCCCTGAGTTAGTTTCTGCTAAAATACAAGGAAAACAAGTACAGTAATCTTGACATAGTGTAATTTAGTATCTGGTTAGGGAAATTGGGGTTTTTGATATATTTTTTTAAAAGTTTTCCTTAATATGTGATTTTATTCCAATTCAAGCAGAATGTGTTAATAGTTTGCCATTAGTAAAGGCTTGTATTCAGATTTTTGCATGCCACATGTATTTATTCTTAACTAAGTAGGAGAGAGAGACATACATAAGTCAGGCAACTGGATTGAGAGTATAATGGTGGGAAAGATTAATAATTATAATAATTGGAATGGGGAGTTGGTCAAAATTTCATGTTATACTAGTATTAGAGGAAATTTTAAATTTCAAAGACATTTTCTAGTATATGAAGTGATGGACGTAGAATCCAGTTAAAGCCAGGGGATAAAGGTTGGTGTGCAGATCGAGAAAAAACTATAAAATTGGATTTAATTATTATAATTAATATTTTATGAAGTATGTTTATTTGGGATAGTGCTCTACTTAATTATTGACATGCATTATGAAAACAAATAGGATTCAATATTAGCAACATAGCAAACTATATTCAGTTGGGCAAAATTACCTCATATTCCTCTGCTTTCCCTTTTGGCATCCTTCAGGTTAGTTTGGCATCTGACACCCTCATGTCCTGAGATCTCTGACTGTGGTAACCTACCGTTTTAGTCATCGTGCTATAGTAGTAAGTGTGCAAACTTGTGTCCAATGACCTAATTACCCAGCACAAGTGATAATGAACAAGATATTTAAACTCTTATCACCTTAATCTTTTTGTATATAAAATTAATAGATTATGCTAACCTCAAAGAATAAAATTAATAATGTATGTAAAATTGCATTTTAATTGTAATGACCATGTAAAAGTTGGTAATAAGGAGGCTATCTGCCATGGCATTAGATCTGGTGTGATGGTGACTCACTCTCAGTGTTAGGACGGCCAGTGTGCCTTTTCTTAGATGCCATCTTCTCTTGGAACCTTATCAGAACAAATTGTTAAAAATTTAACATGCTCCCTGAAATCACACTTTTTGACCATTTTTGCTTTATTTTTGTCAATGGAATTTATCACCTTATCTTGTAGTAGGCATTTTGATTATTTACTTAATGTCTGTTTTCCCCAAGTAGAATGTAAATTTTATGAAGAAAGGGCTTCTTTTTATCTACTTTGCTCATTATTATGTCACCAGTCCTTAGAAAAGTGATTGTCATTGCCTGAACATTTTTTGATGGAAAGAGTACATGCATATCCCTAGGTAAGTCAGTTAACATAGTCAGCTAAATATGCTGCATGCAGACTTATTCATACCTATTGTAGGCATATGCAGGCATTTATAGATTATCTCCAAAAGAAGAACTTAGCCCTGTTATTCTGAATATAGAAACTCCTGATCCCACACATGGTGGAGGGGACACAGGTAACTATCATCCACTGTGTCTTTCAAGTATTTTGCCAAGAATTCCTGAGATGAGGTATTTCTCTTTGTATTCTAACATTTTATTGAACAATGCTGTTATTCTTAAAATTTTAATTAGAGTTATAACATTAGTTGAATATATTTTGTACCAAATTTGAGGTACACAGTTACATTATTTACTTAAAACCAGTTTGGAAACAAATGAAAAGATTCACAAAGATAAAAAGAAGTATTGCATGTTCTTTGACAATACATATGACACAGATGTTTAAACGTGTATTATACCTCAGGGTTTTGCAAATTAATATGCTGTCTTCATCCCACCCAACACTGATAACAGATCAGACAACTCTAAAACAATCAAGGTCAAAGGTATAACATTGCAATTTATTATCATAAATAATAAAACCAAATGCATCATTAGTGAAAACTCATATTTCCTCTGATATTTTAATAGGACGATACTTAGTCAAATGATAGCTTAGGCTTTATGTAGAAGGAAATAAAAAATTATGTCTCAGCTTATGAAATTCCTGCTGGTCTATTATATTTTAATTGTTTAAAAATAATAGCTTTATTTTTCTTCCTGGAAATTTAGTCACCCTGGTGTCCTGGAAATTAATTATTATGTCCTTGGGAAGCTTCCCAATGTCTCTGCCTTTCAATTACCCTGTATGAAACATAATACTTCCAGGTAAATGTCCTAAAATAGAATGTGTGAAAATGTTGGTGTTTTATAAAAATTGCCAATTAGAAACAAGCTTTCCTAAAAAGATTTTAGGACTTTTTTCATATACCTTCCTGCAGAAATGTGTGTGTGTATTTGTGTGTGTGTGTGTGCGTGCGTGTTTGTGTGTGAGAGAGCACACATATGTGTGTTTGTTCTATTTATGAAAGCAAAATGCAAAAAAAATGGCTGTAAATGAGCTAGCTAATTATTTGACTGGCATTATGGAAATAATTCCATATGTAATACACTTTAATTCTACAGTATGTATTAAATGCTTAACCCAAGACTAGGCCTCTATATACTATGGGGAGGATCCTATGCCCCAGTCACAGAAGAGCCTCAGTTCAGTGACTGATTTCCTATTCTAGGCTGTCTCTTCATTTCCCAGTGTCTTAATCAGCTTGTTAACCAGGTGTTGTGTTTTAAAAAACACTGCCATACTCAACATTTATAATAGTCCTATGGGAACTTATATATCTGATTTAACTGTAAAAAAATAATTTAGTCATTATTTGGGCTAAATTTTCACAGCTATAAATACTACAACCTGAACGCAAGCCCAGGCATGCTTATTTATCCTACCATGTCACAGCTGCCTTTATTTTTCTTTTCTTTCTTTCTTTCTTTTTATTTTTTGGTACTATGGATTAAACTCAGGGACATTAACAACTGACCCATATCCCCAGTCATTTTTTGCATTTTATTTAAAGGCAGGGTCTCACTGAGTTGCTTAGGACCTTGCTAAGGTGCTGAGACTGGCTTTGAACTCACGATCCTCCTTCCTCAGCCTCCTAAACTGCTGGGATTACAGGTGCACACCACCATGCTCAGCTTACAGCCACCTTTCTTGACTCCATGATAATCTTCCTGGTATTTAAAATTTTATATTATAAAACATTCATTTACTACAGGTTAAATAGATTACTTTAATTCAACATTAGGAAGTCATTGACTTATTCAGTGGTCTTTCATCATGGCTGAGCCATATAATTGGCAGTGAGACTTACTCTGAAATTGTGATACCCTATAATTGTGCAACTTGCCCTGTCCAGTGAAACCAAAACAAATTTCATGGTGGGATTTATTCACCTTCTTCCTTCATTGGTAAAGCGATAAGATTAATTATGAAGGATGTTCTGGCATTCTGTGAAGTTCTGAATTTAGTCAGTAGCCCCAGTGTCGTTACTTAGTACTTCTCTTGTATTTCTTTGATATGCATTAGGTTCTTAATGCTTTTGTTAGGCATTATTTCCCTCTCTTCATAGGGAAGAAAATCTTGGGGGCATAAAGGTAGTCAGCAAGGTCATGCAGGTTGCAATGGGGAAACAAAGGCAAAACTCCAGACTTTCTGGCTCCACATCTTGAATTCTTCCAGCTACACTCACTCCCATGTTTCTTACACAAAGTGTGTATCACTTTTCAGATACACAGTGTAAATATAAGAAATAGACGGTCTTTCCAGCAGTGATTCAGTATGAAATAATCCATATTTTCCTCTCAGAGGTTGGGCCATGAGTAATGTTTTTATCAATGAAGCAAAAGTTATGATGGATTTTAGAAGTGAAACATTTAACAGAACAATAAACAATATTTCAGTGCCATTTAGCACTGTTGAAGGAAGCCAGGTCTTGAGCAAAGGCTTAGAAAAATCAGCTCAACCTTTTTTTGAGAAAATCATGGGAGGATAAGATGATTGCCTTAAAGAAATTATCATTAATTATTTCATTCTTTCAATATTGAGTGTGTATTCAGCGCTGTTGTAAACAGCAGACTGCTTGGATTTGAAATGTAGCTTTACCAGTAGCTGGATGAACTTGGCCAACAATCTCTCTGAGTTTCCAGTTTCTTCTCCTTTATAATGGGAAAAATGACAACACCTATCTTATTGTACTGATGTAAACAATTGGGAAATGAATTAATTAATAGAAATTAGTACTTAAAACAGGGTCTGGTTTCTGTAGTAAGCCCTATATAAACACTTGCTACCATTTTATTATTGTAATATAATAATTATTGCTGATACTATACACACACAGTATGAAAATATATCAATGAAAACTAAGTTCCTGCACTCCACATTGGTAAGCCAGCTAAGGAAGTGTACCTTCTGTCAGAGAAGACTGCATGAAGGAGGTAGGATTCTGAGAAAAATGAATACTGAGAACAATATTGGAACCTGGGAAAGTGTTGATGATCACTTCTGCTAACAGACATAAGTATTCCTAGAACAGGCTCTGAACTCAAATGCAAATTGAGCATTAAGAATCTTAAAGCTTTTAATTTCTTTGGAGATTCTAAGTAGGAACTATAAGGTACTACACTAACCTAATTCCTTGAAATGAGCTTAGACAGGGTGATATATGACAAACCAATGATAAGCAGAAGATAGCCTTGCAGGAAAGTCTGTGTGGGAGAATGTTCCAGCTGAAAGGAACAGTGTGTGCAGAGACCCTCAGGTGAAAAAGCTTAGCAAAGTTGGAGTTAGTGAGCAAGAGAGAGAGAAGCAGGAGAGAACAAAAGAGAACAATGGGTTCATGAATGTATGAAGATGTGCATGTCTCCAGAAGGAGTTTGGATCATCTCCAAACATAATGGAAACATAGTGAAGGATTTTTGTTTCACTTTGTCTTTTTTTATTTGTTCTTTTTAGATAACATGACAGTTGATTATATTTTGACATATTATACATATATGGAGTATAACTTCCCATTCTTGTGGTTGTATGTGATATGGAGTTACATTAGTCAAGTATTCATACATGAACCTAGGAAAGTCATGTCTGATTCATTCTACTGTTTTTCCTATTCCCTCCCCACTCCCTCAGCATACTATAGTGATGCAGCTGCATCAATGTTTATAGCAGCTCAATTTACAATAGCCAAGCTATTGAACCAACCTACATGTCCTTTCACAGATGTATGAATAAAGAAAATATGGTATATATACACAATGGAATATCACTCAGTCATAAAGAAGAATGAAATTAGGGCATTCGCTGTTATATGGATGGAACTGGAGACTATCCTGCTAAGTGAAATAAACCAGTCCCCAAAAACCAAAGGCCTAATGTTATCTCTGATGTGCAGATGTTGACTCACAATAAGGAGTAGTGATAGTGGTGGCAGAGAATAGAAGTTCATTGGATAGTGAAGGATTTTAAGCAAAGGAGTGACATGCTCTTGGAAGAGTAACTTTGGGGGATGGGAAAAAACAATGATATAGGGAAAAGGTCAGTAAGGAGACTAATGCATCAGTCTAGGGATGAAAAATGTAAATGGAGTTCTGAATATTTTTTGGGGGGTTGTAGAAATGGCAGAGCCTCTTACGGAGGTTGGGCTAAGATATGAGATGAGGGTCAGCATATAGAGATCATAAAAAATACCAGCTTTTCCTTTGCTTGGGGAAAGGTCATGCCACTTATAAATTAATTTACTTTTTAATAATCATAAAAACAATATTTAACAATTACAAAGTAATTTTTAAAATTCCTCATGATTAGCAGTGTTTCATTTTGTGTATGTGTGTGTGTAATGTGTATGAGTGTGTGTGTGTGTGTGTATGTGTGTGTGTGTGTGTGTGGTGTTGGAGATTGAATCCAGGGCCTTGTACATGCAAGGCAAGCACTCTACCAAATGAGCTATATCCCCAGCCCATCAGTGATTCAATTTTTAACACCCAGTTCTAAATCTCTATCCAAACTGTGAACATAATAATATGTAGTTGAGTTTTTTTCTTTTTTACTTACTAGGTACCAAATAGTTTTACATTATTTTGCAACTTTATCATTTTACAACTGCATGAATATCTGTTCCTTCAAGACCATGTATTTTATTAAACTAATGATTTTTTACTGTTAGGATTATTTTTATTAAAATTAATAAAAATTATCATTCACTAAAGTTGTTCCATGGTTTGAAAGGTTATCTTTGATCTTTCAGAATTAGCTATGTTATTAGCAGGTTGGGTTTAGAGATATAAAAATCATTCAAAAAACTCTGATAGTGAGGAATTTAAGGTCTTTCTCAGAAAACTCATTTATAAGCTCAGCTTAGATTTTGAGAATTTGAAAACATGACTGAAACTGGCTATTGTTTTGTTTGCCCACTTCAACTTATAAAGATACTTCTTTAGTGTTAGAGCAAAATACCTTTTTGCTATGTGTGATATTACAAGGAAGAAAATTGATACAATTATCCATGTCTGAGATTTAAAAAGTTCTTTACATTTATTTCTTAATAAGATAATGGTGATTAGATGTCTTAAGTTGTTTATTATGCCTTGAATGAAATGTCATTTCAGCAAAAGCAATAGTGGCAAAACTCTTAAGAAACAAAGGGAGGCAGGGCATGATGGCCCAGTGGCTTGGGAGGCTGAGACAGGAGAATCCCCAGTTCAAAGCCACCGTTAGCAAAGACAAGGCACTAAGCAACTCAGTGAGACCCTGTCTCTAAATAAAATACAAAATAGGGCTGGGGATGTGGCTCAGGTGGTTGAGTGCCCCTGAGTTCAATTACCAGTATGCCCCCCACTGAAAACACAAAAACAAAAAAACAAAAAAAAAAAATGGGAACTGATAGGAATATTTTTGCTGTATTATTGTCCCACAATATTACTTCACTGACTCAGTTTATGAAGTGGGGTATGTCAGAATGTGAACTCCAGTTTGTTGAAAATACACAAGAAGTCAGACTATCATTAGAGTAGAGTTAAGGCACTCAAGATCATTGATATTAGCATTCTCAATTTATGTGTGACTTAGGCCTAGAATTTAATCAAGACAAACCTATTTAATTGGGTGACAAAGCTGCCTTGCAACTCTGCAGAGGTGTTTGATAACGCAATAACAAATGAAGGAGACTTTTTAAGCTTTGTACTAAAAACTGCCCAAGTCATTCTAGACCCAGTTCTGGTAGACATGAGCTGTAATTCTCCTTTCCCTCCAATCAATAATATAAAATTGAAAGAGAGGAGTGGGGACTGGGAATAAAAGCGGTGAAGTGTTTTCATGGTCTTTGTGAGGCTCTGAGTTTAATCCCAAGCACTGCAAAACAAACAAGCAGAAGAGGGGTGGGGAGGGGGGAGAAGACAGGATATAAGATGTACTACTGTTTGCAGACGCAGTGGCTGTAGATATTTTGGGAGTGTGGTGAGGGTGGCAAGTGTGTGTGGAGTGTTTCCATCACAGAAGTTAGTGGTCACAAAGTTGGTCGTCTAGAGGGAACTTTGAAAGAGCCCAAATACTTGATTATTATAGTAAAAGATTTCTGTTGGCTTTTTGTTTTAAGGTTTGACATAAGCTTTTTACTATGTTACTTTTCATTCCAGTGTTAATTTGCCTTGAATTTTAATTTTGTTACTAGATATTAAGAGCTCTTAAGAAATGTTATAAATACATGATAGTGAAATTTTTGTTACTTTAAAAGATATTTATAATAGTGAACTTGAGACTTCAAGATAACAGGCAAGAAATAGACTGATAAAATTTCCATATAAATGATAATATACAATGAAAAATTACTGTGATCTTCATGATTTCCCTAACACACAAACTGAATAAAACAAAAATGCATTATTGTTCTAGATGGAGGGATAACTTTTTATTTTCTCTATATGAATAATGCTAGAGTCACTGGAGGATTTTCTATATGAATTTCTGATAATTTGGTGAAAGGACCTAGAAAGGAACTTAATATCTAAATAGATGCTGTGCACATCTTCTCACCTTATTTTTTATTAATAATTATTTTAAAATCGTGTACCACATAATGATGTTTCAATCAATGACTAACCACATATATAATGGTGGCCCCATAAGATTATAAGGAAGTTGAGAATTTCCTATTGCCCAGTGGTATTGTAACTGTCATATCATTGAAGTGTAAGGCATTACTTCTGTGTTTGTGAAGTACTGGTGTGAAAACATCTCTCATGCTACCAGTTGTATGTCAGTATATATAGCACATATAATTGTGTGTATAACATAATAATTGATAATGATAATGAATAACATTGTTATTTGTTTATGTACTTACTATGTCCTACTTTTTAGCATTATTTTGGAGTGAATTTGTCTACTTATTAAATAAGTTTACTGTAAAATCACATACCATATTACACCAGCCACAGCTTCATATGATTGTGTTTACTGCATCTCTTGATTGCATGGAGGCCATGTCATGTGACTAAAATTTGCATCTAGGTTTGTATAATTACACTCTGTGATGTTCATGACATGAATTTACTGAATGACCCATTTATCAGAACTCATACCCGGATCATTTTAAGTGATGCATGAGTATTACTATAATAATAGTACAGCTAGCATTTTTAATATAAGCATATCAAACACACTGTATAAGTCTCCTAGGCTTCTTGTAACAAGTTACAAGAGACTGGCTTGAACATCAGAAACGTATGTCCCATGGTTCTGGAGGCTGGAAGTTCAAGATCAAGGGGTGGGCAGGGTTGGGTTTACTTGAACCCTTTATTTTTGGCTTGCATATTTCTGTCTTTTCACTGTGTCCTCACATAGTCTTTTTCTCTCTGTGTGCATACCTGGCACCTATGTCTTCTTAGAAGGACACAACTGTATCTCCAAATACAGCCACATTGGGTGGGGGTAGAGTTAGAATATAGGAATCTTTGAGAAAAAAAAAAAATCAGTCTTTAGCAAATGTGATTTATGGATGGTTAAAACAACCCTCCAATGCATGTCTTCTTACTCCATTTGACATATGATAAAACCATGACCACAATGAAAAGATTAGTAGTTATTAGAGATGGAGTCCAAATCCAGGCCTCCCTTATGCTGCACATCATGACCTTTCTCATAGACATCTGCCGCAGTCTGGCTGGGCACAAATCATGAGCCACTCAAGCAGGAACAAACTTTATTTCTGAACTCCACCAGCTCACTCCCCGGGAACTCTCCCAAATGCCACCCAGGGAGGCTCCTCCAGGAACACAGGATATCAACCGGAACTCCCTCCCCCAGGCTGCACGGGCACTCACTCTCCAACCGAGAGAACTCAACGGGAACTCCAAAGTAGCATTCGCCCAACTCAGCAAGAGCCATCCTATTACCGGACAGTAAAGGTCTAATATACAATTGAATCAATCCAGCATCATCTTAATGGCTCGCCTCTCAACCATTACTTCTGGCAAAATGCCAAGGGCCATTCTGACTAGGCTGTGGCTCTCAACAGACATCTTTCATTATTAATAGACTTATTAACAAAAAATAAATAAATATTTTGCTAGGTGCAATGGCATATGCCTGTAATCCCAGTGACCCAAGAGGCTAAGACAAGAATGTCTTGGAATTTAGTAAGACCTTGTCTCAAAATAAAAAATTTAAAAGGGCTGAGGATATAACTCAGTTGTCAAGTATCCCTGGGTTCAATCCCTAGTACCAAAATAAATAAATTTTATTCACACACACACATATAATTTTTTAAATAAAAAATCTGATATAATTTATGGAACTGATAAAAATCCATAACCTACAGAATGAGAGTTGGAGCACTGGGAGATATTTGGTTACAGATGTTCACCCTGAAGCTATTTTAATAATGTATATGATTGTATAGACAGATTCATGATAATGTAATTATTATATAACATCATAAAATTGTGTGTATGTATGTGTATGTAGTTTTATGCTTCTCAGAATTAATAATGGGAGTGGAGGATATAGTATTTGAATGTTAGAAACATTTGCACATAGTGTAATTTACACAGACTAGGTACTATATATTGAATATATAAAACATTAGATGAAGTCTTATATTCTGTTTTATTTTTTCCTATCTTTTATTAGCACAAAAGACTTTATATTCAAAATTTGTATTCTTAAAATATGTCTTACATTTTAGATATTTTCACCAATTATTACAACATAACTATTGGGCAGATGTTTTTAGGGCATCCGAGCATTCTTGGCCAAAGCACAGTATTCAAACTGAGTTGCATTTCAAAGCTTTCTCTGTTCAAGGTTTTAGGGTGATAAACACCCTCACAATTAGATAACCATTTTCTATGTATCTGTTGAACATTTAACTGGGTGTCTTATGAAATCATATTATTTTAGTAATGTTATTGAGTATTCTCATCCAGGAGTTTGTTATGCAGAATAGTTTTTATATAAAAATGAAATTTTTATATAAAAATTTTAATTCTTATCTAATTGAATAGCTTTCTTGGTTTAATAACTGCCAAAGGAAATTATTTTGCATGATCCTTAATCATAGACATCAAACTTTGAAATCAAAGTTTGATTGGATTGTACCTTGAGAAAGTAAGTGTATTATACACTTGAAGAAAATACTTGAAAGTTTTTGGTTTATTTTGTAGTGCTAGGGATTGCACCCAGGGCTTTCTGCATATGAGGCAAGCACTCTACCAACTGAACTATATCCCCAACCTCTACTTGAAGTTTTTAATCAGAATAAAATAAAGCAGTTTCACTTAGCAGCTAAGTCACCTTTTATTTGATTCCTTCCCAATAGAATAAATATGCCATTTCCTTTAGTATCAGATAAATTCCAGTTGCAAATTTCAGTTTTATAATTTTCCTACAGCTATTGCAGTCTTCATGATCACTTTAATCCTATATTCTTTTGAATTATTTACTTCAGACAATAACCATAACTGTACTACTTAGTATTCTTTAAAGGCAATTCTGAAATGTTTTCAAAAACACTAAGACAAGAACAAGAAATAATCTGTGCCACCACCAAATATTTGAAATTAAAATTTGACAATTTAAGTAACATTTTTAAGAAAGCAAGGTTTGCTATTTTTGCCTGAAATGCTTTGGCTTAAATATAGCTTAAGACCTGAAAGGATGGAAAGATAAGTAAAATATTTTTAATTTTAATATGATAGACAGTGTTTAAAAATGAACTAGTTTATCTTACATGAATGATTTAATAAAGTTTATTTGAAAGAAATCAGCTGTTTTAAAAATGCAAGGTTGTTAATAACGACTTATGGCCATGTTCAATCACAGCTATCACGTAAATTTCACACAGCAATGGCTTTGCTGATGGTACTGGACTAGTGTTTTATAAACCTCACTCCTTTCAGAGTTCATTGAGACTTATTCTGACTGAAGTGCAGGTTGGTAAAAACGTTTATATTAGTTATGTAGAATAGTGCAAAATAGAGTAAAAATCAAAATAGATGAATAATAACATGTAAGATTACAATATTATTTTGGACCAAATTTTTATGAAAAGAAGGGAAGAACTTTGTTTTGTTTTTGATTTTAGATTTCAGAATTGCAAGATTTTGTTTTCTTCTTGGCCTTTTTATTCTGGGGTATGGAGAGGTGGCTAAATGTCTTCATCTCTCCAAGACTCAATGTGTGGCTCTATGACAGGGAGAAGAATTTCTTGGCACCTGTTCACCTGTTCAAGTGCTATCCATCATGAGCAGTGAAACCTTTGGATGACAGTGATGCATTTCCAAGTTCTGCTCTTTTCTTCCTTTATAAGGTCAAAAAGGGATTTTTCTCAAGAAAGGGAGGGAAAAAACTATTTTAACCCTTTTAAGAACTTTTATGATAAAATTAACAGAAAATATTTGCTATCCAGTTAACAATAAAACTTTCACTGTGTCTCTAAAGGAACATGGAGGGAGAGTGTTCCAAACAGAAAAGTCTTTAGAAAACTTCCTGTCAGCCTGCTCTCAGGGGCAGAGTATTTGGCAAATTAATGACTTTATCTTCCAGGCACTTTCACAAGGGAATGATATTCTCATTTGGTTGGCAAAGTACAAATACTTCGGGGCTAGTTGATAACTACAAAATCTTTTTAGAAAATGTCACAGCTCAAATAACTGCTCATTTACAATTGCATTCTTATTGGCCAATTTGCAAGCACTTTTTTTCTTTTTCTTCGTCTGTCAAAAGAAAAAAAAATTCTTCTCCATTGCTCTTGTGTAAAGTGCCTGTGATATACATTTTCAATTATTAGAACAGCTGAATTCATTACTATGGGGACTCTGGGATCCATCTAACCTCTTTCATTTTTCTCAGTGATCAATGCAAAATAATTAAATTTAAAAGGACATGAAGCTGATATTTTTTGAAATTTACTACTTGAGACCCTGAGACAAAGTTTTGCAAAGTGTTTTTGGCAGAGAACTCAAGTAAAAGAGCTTCTGAGAATTTTGTTTTTTAACTTTTGCTAGAGAATTATTCTTGTGAAGAGTACTGTGATCAATCTGTTGTTTGTGGGACAAAAGTATGTAGAACTATGTTCATAAATGTTATTGGAACTCTATGTTCTTATGGTAAAAGTCTGCTCTAATTTGATAAGTACTTGCTTTGCAGTGAACATCCAAATTAAGTCTAGCACTGTAACATTTAAACTAGTTTTTCCAGGATCATCTTCTTAGTAAAATTAACATATTTTTAAAAAAAATTCTCTTGAGTTTTTTAACTATGGGCCATGAGGAATTGCCAAAGACATTTTTTACCCCTCTATAGCTGGACAAGTCTCAGAACTCTTTTGTAGGCTCTGAGGGTATGATGTTGGCAAGCACATGTGGGAAAGACAGACTCACCCTACAGAGAAATCCAAGCCCTCCAGCTTCTCATATTCAACACTAAAAAAAGGAATTGAGGAGCATAATTGAATAAAAATGAATATTTTCCTTCATAACTAAACTAAAGGAAAAATTAACCTATTCTCAAGTTCTTTTAACATTTAAGCAATTGAAAGATATTTTCTTGGTGACTATTTTTATTTAGAAAATGAAGTACAGGGGTACAATGACCCGAAGAGACATAAGTATTAATAGCAGTGCCATCAGTGGAGGTTATCCAAGATCAGAGCAAAGGGGGACTTATCAGAAGAAAATGAAGTTGGATTTTCTCAAATTATACAATGGATTCTTTGAATGAAGCATTACCTTTTGCACATAGATAAAGTTAAAAAACTAATATAGGTTGTTGTCAGAAACTTCATGACTTTATATTGAATCTCATATGATTTAGTTAAAATCATATGAGATTCAACTTCAATTAGATGTTTCTTACCAAATATTTAACTTTAACCAAAGTGATGAGATAATATGAAAAATTTTCCTTATACTTCTTTAAGTATAAAGATAATAATTCTTATCACTTTTTGTCAAAATTGGGAACAACATAAGAAAAGTTGTTTTGAAGCCTCAAAGTGGTTCTTAAAATTTTGAAAATATACTAATTACAATAAAATATTTAACTTTTAAATCCCATATTGAATGGCTACACAGAGCTAAAACATTTTGAAAAATCCAAAAGTTTTTTCAAGAGTCTCTAATCATAACACTAGAGAGGGAATTCATTGAACATGTGTTTATTGAGTGTGTCTCAATTGTGGGCCAGAAACTGTTCCTGGCTCTGAGGATCCGTTAGTGAAAAGCATAGACAGAAAGTGTGGGCTACATGGACATACTTACACCTTAAAGGGAAGAACCAAACAATAAACCAAAAAATAAGTAAATGGTATAATGAGATGACCAATACTGTGGAGAAAATTGAACCAGAGAAGGGTATGAGGTTGGGGCTGGGAGGAAGTGCCATTTAAATGCAATTGTAGGGGACAGCCTCACTGAAGGGATGACACTTGAGCAACACAAGGGAGGATACCAGGCAGGGAAAAAATAGGTACAACAACCCTGAGGCAGGAACATACCAGAAAAAGCAAGAGTCCAGGGCGACACAGTAGAATGAGATGTCATCAGAGACACCTTCATAAGTGATTGAGCCATTGGGAGATTTTGAGAATGAATCTGTGACATTTTAATAGTATTTCCAGCTGGTGCTTTGGGAATTGGATGTTTGCAGCCCAGGTAGAACCAAGGAGATGTGTTAGAGGTCCCTGGAGCCATCTCAGATTTGGATGATGGCAACTTGGTTCAAAATGGGATCAATGGAGGTCTGACAAGTGCTCATAGTTTCAGGGTATCCTGAAGCAGAGCTGAGAGGATTTGCTGAG
The DNA here is from genome assembly GCF_048772815.1 of Callospermophilus lateralis. Taxonomy (NCBI): domain Eukaryota; kingdom Metazoa; phylum Chordata; class Mammalia; order Rodentia; family Sciuridae; genus Callospermophilus; species Callospermophilus lateralis. Next base: position 66,272,631 of record NC_135312.1, read on the forward strand.
AGACTTACATGGAATCTGAGGGGCAGCCATGTCAATCATGGAACTGAGGAGTGGTCCGTAATGGAGCCTGAATTTTCTCCCCAGAGAATATTTGGCCAAGTCCTGGAGACAACATCTGGGTTGTCACAGCTGGAGAGGGCACCACAGATATAGTGGGTAGGAGCCAGAGATACTATTAACATCCTTGATGCACAGGACAGAGCAATAGCTGACCCAAAATGCCAACAGTGCTGATGTTAAAGAACTCAGGTGCTTGGCCTGAGTCACTAGATGGATGCAGCTGATGGTAACAGAATGGGGAGGCTGACAGTATATTAATTTGGGGAAGGGAAATCTGAAATTCTGTCTCTTTGCCTACTAGATTTTAAAGAAGCGAAAATCAAATACCACGGTATTTTGTATGAAGACTAAGGTTAAAGTTTGTCCATTCTGAGATTAATGTTTAAAAGTTTCTCTTGGAAGTTATGTTCTATAGAGTTCTGTTTGGAAGCCTCATACCTGACACAAATATTTTCATGGATTCCAGTTATTTCAGATGGAATGGGAAAAATATAAATGTAGGGGCCATTTTAATTTCTCCCTCCTACTTACATGTCACTGGAAATAATTCTGTCCTCAGAAAATCATGCCTCCTCATTTGATAACCACAGCCTATTACTAACGTACAAAAAGGGTCATAACTAAGGAAGGCTTCCTAGCCTATTAGAGCATCTCCTCACTCTGAGTTTTATGAATAGGAACTTTCAAATTAGAAAAATAACTAAGTGATTTTTAAAAGGAGAAACTATCTAGGCATCTTTCTTGTTTATTTTTCTGTCCCTGTTTAGAATCTGGGACTAATACACACACTTCTCCAAGCATCATTTCTTATAAGTTTAGAATACCCTCATGAGACCATTCCTAAAAATAATAGATTTCTTTTCATCTATTAGTTCTGCAAAATAGCTTTCCTTATGTCCAACACCTACAAGGACAGCATGACTTGTTGCTAGGCAAAGTCAGCCTTACTGCTTCTCAGACAAGCTTGATGAGTTATATGAAGAAAATGCAACATGCTTAACCTAAGATACTAACTTTGCAATTGAGAGCCTTAAATGGAATTTCTTAATTAATTTATAAGTTATGACTGTTCCTCCCATTCCCTCCCTACATATGGTTCCTCTTTTAGAGGAAGAAGCCAACCCAAGATACCTTAGTTCTGCCTCCCAGCCATGAAGGAAAAAATAAACCCACATTCAATGATTGATTGGATTAATTCTCAGGCTCAATAAATTTTGTTTTCTATTTCCAAAATGTCAAATTGTTTTCTAGAAATACTGTTTTTTAAAAGTAGTTTTAAAATGCATCTTCCATGTAAGTGTAAAAAAGCAGCAGTCAGAATAATTAATCCACACTTACTTGTTTTAATAACCCAGATGCTCAGGGCTGCCGTAGTCAATTGATGAGTAAAACTCAGGGAAGGGAGAGGAGTTTACTGAACTGATTTAAGAGATATAATGCACATTGGTATTCTTTAGAAAGCTGCTGGCAGATATAAGGCTCTGCTATTTTGGAATTTTAATGTCTAGTCTGTTTAATATTTTGAGGGTTTTAGTTTGTCTTCACTATACCACTTTTATTAAAACATCAGAAATAGAAATAGTTCTATACTAGTGCTATGAGGCATATGGCCTATAATTTATTTCGAAGGTGTTTAAATGTGGACATTGGATCATAAACATTGTATGTTACAATCGTAGGAAGTCTTTAGGAACATACTCAACTTTGCTTTAGATATATTTTGTAATAAAATTGATATGTGAATCATTTCTTTTGAAATTGTTTACAGTGAATCACTACTGTCAGAAATATAAAACACAGATTGTGATGGTTAATAGTCAGCATGAGCAAAGTTGATCAGTCAAGTAACTGGGGGATTGATCTGTCTGGATGTAAAGAGCAGAGCAACATGGTTTCCAGCATCTTCTGGTTCAGCTTTCCCTGGGGTGATGAAAGTGATATAGACCCACAGACACAAATCTCTTACAGCTTCTTTATTGTTAAGATATCCTGTGGCCCTCCATTATTTTGCAAATTTTCAAAAACTATAAGGTGCATGAAAATTTGATGTAACTTATCAAATGCAGAGGTTCTGCTTCATCATTTCTTTGGTTCTTTTTAATTAATCTTCTTTATCTGCTTTATCATTTCTTATATTTTCTTTAACATCTCTCGATTATTTTAATGAATTCTATGTCACTAAGCTAAATAAATATTAGTGTTTTTCTGTATCCAGTGTCATAAAGAATCAACAGTTACCATGAAAGTCAAATAAAATTTCAGTAGAATTGAAAATAGTTTCTTAAATTATCCATTGAATTCTCTACTTTTCTTGAGGTTTTCAGTTGTTTAATTTCTATTTTTCTCATCTGTGTTAAGAAACAAAAGGAAATACATTCAAATAAAGGTGAAAAAGTCTGCTAAGAACTAAAAGTGATCTGTTACAAGGATAAGTAGAAGAATGCAAGGTTTTCCTTATGTAGTTGAGTAATATAAATCCTAAAAAATCTTTTACATATGGAAAATTACACATATGAAGTCTTATTTAAAAGATGCCTGGGATTATCTTTTGAGATCCTCTTTAATTTTGTGGCATTCTTTGATAGTTATCCTGATGGCAAAAATAAACGTAAGTCAGAGTATAACGTTTCTTATTAAACTATACTTGACCCTTCTTCTCCTTGGTTTTTTACTTGGTTTACCCTAATAATGTGTTCATAGACCCCTGCCAGACTTATAATTTGTAATATCATCTGTCACCATATTGAGGATAATTAAAACAAGTTAGAAAATAGTGAATGATTTTACACCATGATATTCAACATCTAGAAGTTGCATGCACTTTCAACAGTTACAGGAGCTACTCAGAAATTAAAGCATAATGTGCCCAGAAGTTGCTGGTGGGGAACATGAAAGAGCAAGGAAGTTAACAGGCAATTACAGTGCATTTTCACAGTGCTATATATAAATACAGGCAAGTACAGGTTATTATAGTAGCACATAGAAAGTGCTAATACCATCTTCATGGAAGAAATAACCTCTAATCTGACTGAGATCAAAGGATGAGAGGGAGTTAGCTAAAAAAGAGAGAAGGGATGATTCTCCTTGCAAAGAACCTGGCATGTCCAATATCTTGAGTATCTGAGTGGGAGGGGATGCTGCAGGGATAAAGCTACAGGAGCAAGATGGTGGTCCCTCGTGGCAGGCTTTCTGATCCATCTCTCAAAGGGCTGGAAATTGATCCAGAGAGCAGCAGGGGCCCAAGGAAGAGGTTTAAACTGTAAACTAAAATGTTAGATATGCATTTTGGAAAGTTTGTTCTGGTTCTAGATTTGGAGAACAGAAAAGAGGGGAAATATCAAAGTAAAGAAGGTCAGTTATGAGTCTGAACCAAGATGAAGGCAGAAAGTGAGTAGTTTTAGATTCAAGGGTAAGGAGAAGGGTAGAATTCCTAACTCTCCCTCTTTGCGTCTTTCTTGTAATTCTCATCACTAGGTGACAGGATTTTCCCCAGGATGCTCGGGGGTCACAGCTTCAGGTTCAGTGACCATGCTACCTATTCATGGTTGGATGGACACAATTCAGGAATGGTTGAACTTTCAAAATCCACCTGCAATGTTGGTTCCCATGGAGAAATCATCTCAAAATTCAATCTTTATTTCTGAGGCAAGTTGTCAAGAGAAACAGTATGATTTTATTAAGAAAATCTGAGACTAATCTGACTTTGTGCTACAGTAAGCCTGATTTAGATTTCAAGGCCACACTTTCAACATATTGTAGGAACACATCTAGTTAGAAATTCATAGCACATGTTGTTTGGAGAATAGATGATGACAGCAGGTAAATAGAGCCTTTCTAATCTCTCTGGGGCAGTCACATATTATGTTTCATCAAACATAATATAAGAAAGAGGAGTTTGTAAGGGAAGTACAGAGATAAAAGTTGGTAGTATTGTCAAAAAGAGAAAATGACTAGCCACATATATACATATATAAAAACTCTAAATGAAATGGTTCAAATGTAGACTGAATTGCCCTCATACTGCAAACTTACATAACCCAGTCTTCAATGGGAAGCATGAGAAGGTTTAATCTATTCATGCCTTTTAGTGGGCTGAACTTTCCACAGAAAATAATTAACAGAAAAATACTTCAATGCATCTATTCTCCATACAGGAATGTTACAAATAAACTACGATAAAAGATGTAGTATTTACAGCAATTCAGGGAAAACAGAACCAGTATGTTTGCTGAGGCTGTCAACATCTTCTTTAAGGTCTTCAGTATGGGTCATCAGAGCAGTGACCCTCAGAAGGAAGCCAGGAAACATGGGAGGAAAAAAAAAAGGGGGGGAGTGTGAACTGTGAAATGGAATTCATGTTGGGGTTGGGATGGAGTCTCTGCAACCTTCAATTCTACCCCAAAAACAGTTTTCTTGCTTGAATACAGCATTTTATATAACTCGACCATTTTTCTATCTAATAAATAGCAAGGCTTGTTGGCTGCATAAAGACTGTGAACAGGGATCACAGTGCCCTGCCGTTCCAGCAAAGGAAGGGAGACAGGAAATTCCCTGAGGTTGCTTACTTTATATTCTCCCAACATTTAGGGGAGGATAAAATGATTCCATTTGCCATTTACTTGACATAAATTGTTGGAATTGCAACCTGCCCATGATATTTGGAACTGTGAAAGTGCCATCTTAGCCAGTTCAAATAAAACCACTCCCCAGTTACCAACGCTACAAAAACAGAAGAAAGCTTCAGGACATGTTAAATTAATACCTTCTCAGTTCCGTACATAATTTATATTCTGAACCTAATCAACTAAGCAGATGAGGACTTAAACTCACTTTTTTTTTCTCTCCACTTTCTTATTACTATGTCTGTTTTCTTGGAAAAATGGTATCACCAAACCAGAAAGGAGGAAAAAAATATAATGTAAGGTCACCAGCTCTCTGTGAACCACTTGTTATCATTCCTTTCCCACTGGCTGGCCTTTCTGCACACCATGTTCTGACTCAGGGCTCCATCTGTTACCAGAAGGTTTGCATCACCACTTTAACCCCTACCTGCACTTCCAGATCTGGCAAGTCTTCCTTCATGTTGCCCAGAAAGGGAACCTACCAACAGTCCAGTTGATCATGGCTTTCCACACTTGGCATCTTTCAGTGGCCCCTCTGAGCCTAAAGCAGTTCTTACACAGGGAGAGGCAGCATAGATGCTTAAGAAAATGCAGGGGAAATTTTTCACTAGTAATTTAGAGATTTGGACTATCTTGGTTTAGGGGCTAGGTATGTGTTTGATAAAGAGATCTTGAGGGCATTCTAATGGGCACTCCCACTTAAGAAAAATCTGTCCTATAAGACAACATCTAAATCACTTTGAATAGGGGACCCTTCATTTTGGGGCCCCTAACCTGGACATTCCCTGATGAGCCCTTATATTTTCAATTAGTTTGAAGAACCCTTTTTCTTTGTTTGTTTCTTTGTTGACTGCCTCAGTGCCTTTGCCCTGGATATTACCTCTGACCAGCCTGCCCTTAACTTGAATCACCTACCTGGAAAGAGCCTACCTGTCTTTCTAACTGTACCTTCTCTGTGCCTCTCTGCATTTCCCAGTAAGTTACATGATTTCTTTTCCTATTTCCTCAGGTTTTTGTCCATGGGTCCATTATAGTAATTATCACATTATGATTGTTGACATCTTTCTTTCCAAGAAATCAAAATTAATACTCATTTTCATATTGCAGTAATTTACCTCAAGGTAAACAGTGAAATAAATATGTGTCAAATGAAAATGAGTAGCTGATTGTGGTGGGGCACACCTGTAATTCCAGCTACTCAGGAGGCTGAGGCAGGAGGATTGCAAATTTGAGGCCAGCCTGGACAACTGAGCAAAACCCTGACTCAAGAAATAAAAAGGATTGGGGGAATGTAGCTCAGTGGTAGAACAATCCTGAATTCAATCCCCAGTCCTTAAAAAAACAGTGAAGAATGTGTAAATTAATAGAAATAATTCATTTATTTTCAGTGAGGAAGCTGGAGCTTAAATAAACATTGGATTTTGCCATGGCCTTTTGTGTTAGAGCTGTGAGTACAGGGCTATTTATGTTAAAATACACTTCCTTTTTTTCCCTTGAGATTCCAAAAACATTTTTACATGCCTGGTATAGTTACATGACTGAGAGCAGAATTTTCTGAAGAGCATGTCTTCTGCTGAAATCAGGTTAGAAAGTTGGAGTTGAAGGAGAGGATTGCCTGTAGTGAGGGATACATACTGATGCCTCTACTCAACGGGGCACATGGTACAAATATCCCACTGAACAAGTGCAGAAGAATCTAAGAACGGGCACTGAGAAGCTGCACAGGCCCAGGGTCTGAAATAAGTCTGTGCTTTTTCCCCATTTGAGGAGCTGAGTTAACCCATCTTCAATGTGTTCCATTCTTTTGGGCCTCAAGCTTTTGAGTAAAACTTTAACCTAAGAAAAGATGAATGGGTTTAAATGAACATAGCACAATTTTCTGTTCCAAAGGAAAAAATTGGGTCAGAAAGCTTTTTTCACATCAGCAGTCATTCTGCTGTTATTCTGATGAGTTGTGTGTGTCTAAATGAGTCAGAAACCATGTGAATTAAATTTGTCTTAAAAACACTTAGCCTTGTACATAATGAGAAAAAGCATGTGGAGAAACTGAGTGGAGTTGGAATGAACTAGGAAAAGATGTTTAATGAAGTCATAGAGTGGCCAGATGAGACTTTTCAATTTCTGGAAACAAACCTCCCTCCTCTGTGAGTTTCTTTTTAGTCTATTCTTTCTTTTGGTCCAGACTTGCTCTGGGAGTGTGCAGTGTTTTCTCAACTCTCTGGCATTTCCCAACTTTGTTCCAGTCAAGGTAGGTGATCTACAGAGAAGTCACAATGGAGATAATGATAGAATGACTGGAGTTGAGGGTTCTCCCTGCAGTCTTCCCACCTCTGGAGTGCACAGGCTGGCCTTGGCAGTTGAGCGAAGGCAGCATCTTTCCAGTGGTCAGCTTGATTATTGCCCTGTATCAGCAAGCAAAGCTTGGCACCTGCCCTCCATCTGTTGAGACAGTGAGTTCTGATGCCAAGCCAAACACAGAGGCAGGCTCCTGGTTCTAGTTGGTCTCTGGTGGTCCAGGAAGAAGCTGGCTGTGTGAATTTCTCCATGGTAAGGAAGCATGTGATGCTGAGTATGGTCAGGATGAGGATCTGGGACAAACTATATTTAAAAACATTTGGAAAAAGGAAATGAAGAATGCTGAATCCTCACATTCTCAGAGGCTGGCTGCCTTGTATTACACATCTCCCCTCCTGAGTGCTTCTTCATGTCTGTTATTTTGTGTGCTGCAATCACAAAGTTATAATATCGCACTATCTTTAATAATCCATAGAGCTGGTGTTGTCCTTTCTCTGAGGATGCTGGATTTTCAATGAGTAGACACATTCAGCTTATTTCTCCTTTCTAGACTTAGGGAAGCGTGTTTCACCTCTACAGAGCTAGCCAGTGGTTGTGTCACAACTTTGACATATCATGTTGGAGAACAGGTTTTATTCTTTACAGAAGGATGAGCTCATATAAAGAAGATGCTCTACCTAAAGCAGCTGTGTTACCCTGCACATGTATTTTCATTCAAGCTGTGCCTCCTTTTTGCGGCCTGGCCTCAGAGGTCCCCTGCTGCATCTGAACCTGTGCTGTCTTCCTTTGGGACAACTCTTCACTTCCCCTCATAATGGTACACCAAGTCCCCAAGACATCCCCAGTGACCTACAAGAAGATTACACTTAAATGACAATTGTACTTATTATTGTTACTTCTTCAAACTAGATATCCTTATAGGCTCATTTTATGTGTTTCAACCACTTCATGGAGTGGAAAGTGTAACTTCTCTGTGGACTTTCTTTTCTACATCAGTTTCTAAGCCAGTTTTTCTCATCAATTCTAAGAATGTAACTTTCAAGATATGAGTGAAAGAGACAGAAGAAATGGAGTCAAATTTAGACCCCAAAAAGCTGGAGAAAAGCTTGGAGACCATTTCAGGAAGACTTCCTCACTTCTCCTTCAGGGATATTTAAGCACTGACTTTCCTTCAGTGGCTCTGAAAATTGAGAGCTAACTTATGAATGCTGCATTTACTTGCTTAAAGTCAGCCTTTTCCCTTCTGACTGCAGGGGCCGTGTTTTTAAAACCCCCAGTTCAGGTTCCCAGGTCTGGCAAAGCACTTATTCTAAAACATTTGAATTTACTTTTATAAAAGTCTTGCAAAATCATACTTTGTGGTATAGCTCATATTCAATGGAAATAACAATATCACGAGAAATTTTCACTGATGGAAAACCTGAGATTGATTTCTTGTTGTTCCTAATGTGCAGAATCTCGTGATACCATATCCTAGCCAGCAGCATCTTATTCAACAAGATAGTAGCATCTAGTACCAAACCCCAGTCCCCTGATCAGTACAATAGTTCTCAATCTTTAGCATTCATGAGAACGAGTAGAGAATTAGTTGGTAGATCATGGTGGGGCCTGATAATTTGCAGTTCTAACAACTTTCCTGGATGGTTTTAATGCTGCAGGGTTAGTGATCACACTTTAAAAACCATTGTCAGATCAGAAGTAATATGTATATTTCTCATAATGCTAGCCTAATTAAAAGGAACTAAAGCAATAAAATACTACCAGCCTTGCTTAACAGTTCCTTTAATATTAAACTGAAATTATTCACCGCTGTTAAAGATCTACTTAATGTTTTAACAGGTTTACATGAATTGTGTCATTTTATCATCTATCCTATGTAATATAAAATTACTTTGACATATGGTAGAAAATGATATTAAATCACTCTTTATACTTTCTAAATATATATGTATTTATGTGTATGTGTGAACATTATATATACGTAGTTTGAATATGTTTTGTCCCCAACAAAACTCATATTGAGGCTTCAACCTGAGTTTAACAATATTGAGAACTGTTGGAGACTTTTAAGAGATAACTAGGTCATGGGATTCCAGTCTCAGAACGCCTGTCTCTTGGAGTCCGTTAGGTGTCTTAGAAGTATATTAATTACTGAGAAAGTGAATTATTGTAAAGCGAGCCTGGTACCTCCTTTTACCCTCACCCCTCCATGTGATTCCATTTTCCTTGAGGCCCTCTCTAGAAGCTGAACAGATGCTTCAATGGTATTCTTAGACCTCTAGAACTATGAGTTAAATAAACTTCTTTTCCTTATAAATTACCCAATCTGTTGTATTCTATTATAGCATCAGAAAGAAGACAAAGTACCACGCCTTATCTAAATTAACCTCTCTTTTCAATTGCCACAGAAGATGTCATTTTTATACATTTTGAAGATAAATAAGCAATGAGTTAATGGGATCTTTCACTGTCATATAAAGTTGTGGCAGTCTATATAATATTGTATGCACAATGTACCAGGATTAATGCTATAAATTTGAACTGATTATTCACATTTCATGAATCTTATAATCATTGACCTAAAAGATCTGGGGTAAGATTTTTGTTACTGTTGTCTGAGAAATCCTCATGAGGATGGGAACAAAAACAAAGCGAAAAGTAATATGTTTATTTCTCTTAATACTATTTCTCTAAATCACAAAAGTATATCTAGCTAATTAGATTTGTATACATATATTCACAGGTATTAAGAGATTAATTACACATTGTAATTAAAAAAATACAAAAAAAAACCTTCCTGGCTTTATTCTTTAGCAATATTTTGAGGAAATTTCAGTGGTAATGTGATTTACAATATAGGCGGGGGACAGAATCCCTGGTGGAAAAAAAAGTAAAGGTTGTTGAGCATTTTCCTTTGGTAGCAGTGAAAACCAAAATGCTGCATATAACAGACAGATGAGGGAAATTGTATAAGTGAGAAGCCAGTTGGAAAAAACACGACACATATGTCCCTGAGATACTTAGCTAAGATAATAGTGAGTATAATCAGAGTTGCCCTAATGGAGGTTAGGCAAGAGTCCAAAAAAGAAATGCAAGGTGTATCATCTGTCCTTTCTAGAACTCTCTTAATGTTTCCTAGAGGAAAGGATAAATATTCAGTGTGTATTCTGCAGTTGTGGAAAGTGGCGTTAGCAAGTCAGAATAACCAGAAAATAGCTGGCAGAACAGTGCATGGAATAATGTGGGTAAAAACTTTGGTGTTGCCCTGGCCAGAAGAACATGGAAAGTTCTGGGAGAAGCTGGATTGTGGAGTAACCATTTCTGGATATCCTCATAGCAAAAGATTTCATGTGGTATTTAAAGATGATGAAACTTCCTCCCCAGGGTGTCGGGTGCCACCAGTAGAAAGTTCCAGCTCTTGAAAACGTGATGACAATGATCCTACAAAGTCATCACAATTATCAGAGGACTCTGTAGTAACAGAAATGTGTACTTTTCTTCACTTGGCATTCTGTTGAATTTCAACTGACTTGAGGCTCACCTCCTTTGAAAAAGCAAAGCAGCCTCAAGGTTTGAACATGCCTCAGATGTTTACCAGCTCCTGTACACTGGAAGTCATCATGTAGGATGGTTAGAGCCAAGGGTACTCACGTGCAATTATGCTTTCTTTAAAATGCATATCTGACTCCTACCCTGAACCTGAGCAACAGGAGTGACATCTTGCCTACAGTCCCCATTTTGTGGCCCTGTCTCCCACTGTTAGGTAAAAGATGCCTGGAAGACTTCAAAATTAAAATGGAAAAGTAATGAAAAGAGTTTCCTGAGTTATAAATAATTGATGATGATTATAAAATTGATGGTAAGTTTTCATTGCATAATTTGATTGATATGGCAGTTATCATAGCAGCCTTGAACAGAATGCTCTTGTGAACAAGATAATTTATCTCACTGAGTCTGTTTCTGCATAAATATTTTAAAATGAGAGGCATAATAAATCTGTCCATAGCGTACACACAGTGGGCTGCCAAACCTGCCACCTGTTTAAGGTTTTAATGAACCGTTCTGCATTCAACAAAAAGCCACATCGAATTAATGCTGACATTTTGCTTTGCTGCTGCTGTTCATGTTCCAGAAACTCTGAGAGATCATTTTGCAAAATCCTTTCAATGGGGCAACTCTGATCTTCATATTGGAACTCAGCAAACTGTCAAGCAAGTACCCAAAGAATTTGTGTTTATATCTTGAGCTCAGTTGGAACTTAGTGTTTGGAGTTTGGGAATGGGGTTAGCAGGATTAAGCAGTCAGAACTGCAGTGAAGTGGGGAAGTATGGTCATTGGACAAGGGGTCAAGAAGCCTAAGGGTTTGTCCTGGACATCCTGGTATTATCTGGTGGCCTTTTAGACTCCTGAGGACCCACTGTTGGAATATGCATAGTGCACATCCTGGGACTGGAGTTGGAGAAACTGAAGAGAAAGGTTAGGAGACAAGATCGGCGTACTGCCAGAGGGGGCCAAGCAGTGTCTGCACATTTTTTTGAAAGTCTTTCCAAGTCAGATAGAGCAACGGCATCTCATTCCCTAAACATACCGCCCTTTAATTCTGTCAAAAGAAGGAGTTGTTTTGAAGTACAATAGCCTATGCAGGAAAGGATTCCCATATTTCCTATTCCAGTGTCATTAAAAGACACAGGTGCCAGCAGGACTTGAAAAGTGGCAGCACATCAAAGAAGCCAACAGAGCTGCTGCTTCCTTGAGGTAGAAGAAGGGAGGCTCTAACCACACAGGGTGGAAGGACCCTTCCTGTGGAGGAGCAGAGCATCCACACTGGGGAAAAATGGTGATTTTGTGCAGGTGTGTATGTGTTTTCTCCTTTCTTATTTCTATGTATTTAGTTATTTTTGTTACAATATGCAGCATTGCTCCTGAGCAGCATGGATCTCCTCTGAATGGAGAGGCTTTCGTCAAATAAAGGTCATTGGTGATGCACACATGTGCCACTCAATGCTTTCCTTCTGCTTTGGCCATCTCTCTTTATCTTCTTCACATCTGAATGAGCTTTTATGTGTTGGCATGTTTGTACACAGAGATTTATCTTGTAGTCCTTGACCTTGGCAGACAGTGAACATTTTATATGCACATACAGGGGGGTGAGAAGCTTTTGCATTTGCCACCCAGACTAGTTAGTAAAACAGCCTGAACCTCCCTGCTGTCCCTTGGAGTGACAGCTGGGGAATAGTGGGCTTAATGAGCCTATTTCACATTCAGAATATATTTTCAGATAGCCTTTGGACCTGGCAGGCAGCTCAGGATGCAGTCATTCCTGCTGTTCTTGCTGCTGCTGATGGGAAAGTAAGTTTTAAACCATGGATTGTTAGGAATTCTCTGATAGCATTTCAATGGTAAAATTTCTTTGATATTTTTATTTCTTTTAATAGTTATTCTATAAAAGACATAAATTCCAGATTTTCTGAGCATCAGCAAATGATGCTCTCGGTATATGCAGTCTGTTTAAATCAAGGATACACTTAATACCAAATGTAAGAAAAACAAGCATGAACCACCAGTGTGTTGGTATTCTATATTAGCTTTCAACCTTGTAGGCTATTTTTTGTTAAATTATTTTAAGAGGGATATTACCATATGAAAAGCAATCACAGTTCAATATCATCAGCAACAGTTCTGGGTTCAAATTTATTTTTGCTTATAGTATTTTAAAAGTAATTTTAAAAGCATCAAGTGAAAGAACAAATAAAACATTAAAATAAAAAAGCAATAAAGGCATTTGGGAAAGTACCATTAATATCAGGGAGTTCAGAATTTTTCAGACCATCATACTGGATTGCCAGGATTAAAATAAACTCTAAAGTTAGTATTTGTTTCTCAAAATATAACTCGGTGCAAACTTGAATCTAACCATATTTTAATATAGTTCATATTGATCTGAGTTTCAATTTCCTTGTCTAACTGATAATCAAAACCCTACAATCTGCACAATTCTTAGTCATTTTCAGATGTAAAGTCAATTGAGACAAGATCTTCCTCTTCTCCTCCTTGTTTCCAGAATGGGTCTTACCTTCTAGGACATTCAGGGAACCTTAGCATCTGTAGAGGTGTCCAGTTCCTGTTGGCCACATTGCGATGAAAATCACTCCTCCAGAAACCTCACCTCTGGGCACTTCTATCTGTTAAGAGGATGTCCCGGGTCTTACTAGTCTTACTGGTCCTCATTCTGTTAAATTTCTGTTGTGCACTGGGAAAATCTGTCACTTGTTGTCCTGATGGACAAAGATGAGGGAACTAAGTTAAAGGGTGGCTGGTCACAGAGCCTTTCGCTGGGTCTCTGCCACATCTCTTTTTAATTCTCTTCCCTTCAATTCTTCCCACATCAGATTTTGAATTTTATGTTCATTTTGTATCTAATTGAAAGTGGAAATATGAGTGCATAAGAGGAAATGTATTGGTTCTGCTCAGTTTGTTATTCTACCATATTCTTGGTTTGGAGCTTTTGAACTTTGCCACTAATTTGAAGTTTTTTCTCTCTGGTTCTTCTCCCCTCCAAGGAGATGAAAAAGTCCTTCCAGGGCCAAAATGTGGCACAGTCATGAAACAATAGGGATACTCAGGAATGATGCATCAATACCTTCCTCTCACAATCCTCTCCAATACTATGCACCAGGAGACTTTCTGGCCTCTGTTTAAAGTGGGTGCTCTTAGGCACAGGGACTGTGGCTTATTTATTTGAATATCTAGTTGCTTATTCCTAATGTGTCCTAACCTAGTATCTGAAGTTTGTGAGATAAATTCATGATCAGAGTAAAATTGATAGAGGAGTTAAGGGACTAACCTACTGACTCTCAGGTAGCAAATGGCAGAAGTAAAATAAAAACTGAAGTGTCCTGAAGCTGAGCCCACATGTTCACATGTGTTTCCATTGTTCCCCATTTTCATGGACCCAGAACCATACATACCATGAATTAAGAGCACTATTTTTAGTTTCCCAAGCTTCTCAAAGCTTAACCATCTCCTCTAGTAAGAATGAAAAGTCTCAGTGATAAGATTTATATTTTCCTGATGAATTTCTTAAGACAGAGTGACAAATGCTATGGGGAGGATTCGTAGAGCACCTCTATTTTAAAGGATGGTCCTAACATTCAGGAGTGCATCTTGCATGAGTAGACTAGAGGCTTTATATAAGAATTTTGGTAGGATTTTATTGAAACTCAACAGTCATCTTTCAATTATGTAGTAAAACTCCTAGTATAATGGCCAAATGGGAAACTAAAATAGCGTTTTAATTCTGACCAAATCTTACTTTCTGAGAATGTCTCCCCATTTCTCCATGAGACAGTAAGATCAAATAAGAATGCATGTATTGTGCTGGACAAAGCCAACCAGCTCAGCTGACTCCGGCATGAGCAACTTGACAATCCTATGACTCAAGTCTAATTTGAGGTTCCAAATGAACAGACATTTCTGGTTTCGTTTCAAATGCCAGTAATTTTTCTCCTTGTTCCTTCTTCCAAGAAGCACCACAAATCTAACCACATAATGAACAGCATTTGATACAATTAAACATGATGTAAGTTCAAGAAAGCCCGGGCTAACTCATGTGACATTCAGCTTTCCACTTCCCTCCCAGGGCTCCTTCCTGTTTGGCAAGCCAGAGCCAGGCCTGGCTGGTCAGTAGGTGATAACAGCCACATGGAGCTCTCTGAATGCATCTGAAAATCACAAGCTCACCCAGGAGAGTGCCCATTTTTTTCTAGGAATGAGGATGGAGGATTTATATGAATGAATTTTGAATGTAATGATTCAGAGAAATCTACGTATTCAGATTTTTGCAAAACAACAATAGGTAGCAATCTTTCCAGATTTTCATGGAGGAAGCTGAACTGTTCAAGTTGGTAGAAGTTGTGGAACAACCCTGTAAATATATATCTATTATTCTTGCTTTGTATTTCCAAATTAATGTCACTTTCAATTAAATAACAAAATGATTTCTTGAAAAGGTAGGTAAAAATAAAATGAAAATCACAGCTAAGATTTATTGAGCACTGCCCACATGCTAAGTTGTTCAGAATGAATTATGTAGAATGTATATTTTAATTCTTAAAATACTCCTAGAACATAGGTACTACTATTATCCTCATTTTACAGATGAAAAAAAAAATTCATGCAAAGTTTAAGAGACTTGCTCAAGGTCAAGAACAAGTACAGAGCCTAATTAAAGCCAGTCTGTCTGACTCGAGTCTGAGCTTTTAAATACTATGTTTTACTCACCCCTAAAAGAGGAACTGTCTCAGGAAGTAGTGGCCAAGCCCAGTGAGACTGTGCTCTCTAAGTATCAGTACCAGCAGTCCGTTACCACTAAATTAAAAACAAAAATATACAGAAATCAAAATATGCCACAGATAGATAAGCATCCTTGATTATTTATATCATGTAACCTTACATTACCCCAGCGAAGTACTCTAATTTGAAAATAGTATGCTAGCCTACTGTATCACCAGAACAACTTTACATGTCTTACTTGAATGAGAATTGCCAGCGGTTTGTATTGTCTCAGATTTGTGCATTTTACAATGGGACTTCATCATGAGGCCCTGTAGAAGTACATGAGGGAAATTAAAGGCAGCCACTCTGACTTTTAAAGCCTCAGTGTCCTTCTTACATTGCCACAATGCAGACCAAGAAGCAGCATTAAGGAAGCCACAAAAAGAGAGAAAATGGAGAAATTCAGAATCATCAGGTAGCTTTTAGAGTTGTCTCCAAGAAATGCAAAAATCAGAGTTAGAGTTGAGTAATCAATTCCTACCACTTTATGTGGTTCTTTGAACCTTGTTTGCAAAGCACATTTACTTTCTCTTGACAACTTTTTAGAAAACTGCACTACACTGATTATCTTAAGATCCGTGGATTTAGGTCCATCTTAAGATCCGTGGATTTAGGTCCAGGAGACAGCACAGAGAAACCCTTCTTGACCAGTAGTATTACTCCTGTCTCTTACCAAGGTAGCCAGTGCAGGGTACTTATCCAATATATTAAGCACTTTCAAAGACGTGTAATATCTATTTGCTCATGACTCTGCCATTGCCAGAAAAGATCCTTCTCTCTATGCTGCCTGGTACATTCCAAGAAACAATGGAAAATTACAGGTTTTTGTGTCTATGCTGATCCTTAAATTAGGTTTCAAAGCTTAAAGTGAGCGAAACCCTTCACTCCTCACCCCCCTCAACTCTTACCTCCCTCAATGTATGTGTGTGAGTGTGTGTGTGTGTGTGTGTGTGTGTGTGTGAAAGAAAGAGAAAGAAAAAAAAAGCAAGAAAAGGACCATGTATCATCTCCATTGACAGCCTTTCCATCTGTCTGAAGACTTCCATCAGTTCTCTTACATGTTGTAATTGTATAAACAATGAAACTCTCTCCCTGACCCCAGCTATTGATATAGAGAAAACTACTCTTGAAAATCCCACTTTAAAGATGAGTCCATACAAAGACTCAGGCCATGATCTTAATTGGTTTATTGTTCATTTACTCTTAACTATTTATTTAAAAAAGAATTTGAACTAATTTAATAAAAATACAGCTTATTTTAGATTATCTACTTTGCAGTAGTTAAAATATTTTGATGTTGCCACACTTTGTGTGGCACTTTTTTTTAAAACATTTTAAAATCATTTTATTGTGATAAAATAACATGGGGGCTGGGGCTGGGGCTCAGTGGTAGAGTGCTCACCTAGCATTCCTAAGGCACTGGGTTCAATCCTCAGCACCCCATAAAAAATAAAAGAAAGTAATAAAAGAAAGATATTTTTAAAAATAACATGAATTCCATTCTTTTAACAAAATTTTAAATGTGCATGACATTAATATTAACTATATGCATGTAGTTGTACAGCAGATCTCTAGAACTTTCTCATCCTGCATGACTGAAACTCTATCAGTGAACAGAAACTCCCCATTTTATATACCTCCAACCCCCAGGCCTGGGGACCATCATTCTACTTTCTGCTTCTTTTGAGTTTGACTACTTCAGATACTGCATGTAAGTAGAATCATGTAGGTTTGTTCTGTGTGGCTAACTTATTTCCCTTAGCATAATGTACTTCAGGTTCATTCATGTTGATGCATAGGAAAGAGCTTTCTTCTTTCATAAGGCTGAATAATATTCCATGATATGTATATACCACACTTTCATCTGTTAATGGATATTTAGGTTGTTTTTAGCTCTTAGCTATTGAGATAGCACTGTAATAAACATGGGAGTGCAACGTATGTCATTGAGATTCTGCTTTCATTTGTTTTGGATAAATTTCCAGAAATGGGAAAACTGGATCATATGGAAATTCAGTTTTTAATTTTATGAGGAGCCTCAAATTGTTTACATTCTCTTGATTAGTAGTAATAAAGCATATGACATCTTAATTTTTAAAACGTCATGGTTTCATTCAGAGGACAAATGTCACATAGTATAATATCTACATGTTGCTGCTCCTAAGTCATTCAAGCTTTGAAATAAGAAGTAGTCTGTGCTTGAAATTTAATAATCTTAACCTACTCCTTATGGTGTAGAGGCTTGAAAATCACAGTCCTCATTTCATTTGGAGCTGTCATTTTTTTCAGTGCAATATGATATAATTTCTTGTAAAATTGCATGGGTCTCCAGTGTATTAGAATGTACTTCCTAAAACAAGAGCTATACTCACATTTCTTTCTGAAAGAGGGCCATCTGTAACCATGATTGAGAGTCAGAGTGTTATGGGACAATGCCCTTAAGCTTCATAAAAGTCTTTTTGCTTAGTTGATTGGGTCTGCAAGGAGAATTTTTAAGGTTCATGGAATATTCTTAGCTTGAACAGAAGGTCCAAGAGTCATGCCTTTAAGATTCTTAGAAGTTCTAAGTGACAGTCCCTTAAAGTTTCCTAAGATCTCAACAGTGTCTTACCACCACACTGAGGAGATATTTACATGTTTACTACTAGATTCCTAACACTATTTGCCCTTAGACAATTTCTTGTATTGTGATATTTTGTTGTCTGGAAGGACTGGGGATAAGAAAACAGATTTTTTTAATTAGACTCTGAAAGTCTTGCTTCTTTTATGTTTTCTCTAAATCTCTCTTTTTAGGTGTTCCTTTTTTCCATCCATACATTATCACATACAGAAAAAAGAAACCAGTTTCCACTTAACAAACTCCCATCCAAATTTTTTTTCATTAACCTCTTTGCATGTTTAGCAGGTATGGGATGGGAAAAAGACCCATATTTGTAACAATTTCTAGAAAAATTCTCCAATCTATAATTTGATGATGGACATCTATCAGGGTAGCTATATAGAGAAATAATTTTAATTAAAAATATTATCTGGGGAGAAATCAATAAGAAGTCTTAAGGTTTTGCAGAGGATATTTAGTTTGGGAAATAGATATATTGATGTAGTATTGAATTCTCTGTTTATATATAGCTTTTGCTTGTCCTTAAGTTCTAAGAAACTCTGGGATTTACTCAAGTAGGAAAGGCTCACTGGATATTAATGCAGAGGGCAGTTGGAAATCAACTAGATGTTGCTGGAAGAACAGGGGATTTGCAATCAGTCTCAATGCACATGTCAGAACCTCACCCATATAAAAATGACCATCTTATTCACCAGGGTGGGCCAGGTTCCTAGACAAACATAATAACTTTTAAAACGAACCAATGCAAGTCTTGGTACTGTTACTGAAGATGATGAATAGTACAAGTAGCATTAGTTTTTATGATATGTTAAGAACTGTAAAATGTTTGTAATGTTTGTATGCATGGCAAAAAAGTTTCTTGCCCTTGAGAAAATTATGTTTGCCTCTGTCTTTCTTTCCCTCTCTTCCTCATCCTCTCTGTGTATGTGTTACATAAGGAAGAAAGACATATATAAATACATATATTTACATTCACATTACTATCATTTTTTTAGTTTAGCTGTAGAATACAAATAGTGTGTTAGATGGTATATACAAATATTAAGTAATTTCCTTTCATTTCCTAATTATGTAGATAGATCTTTATCTCAATACTATCATTCCATAATGATTCTTATATTAAAATTCCTCAAGTAATGAACTATTTCCACCTATTATACACTGAATGATCCAGTTTTACACAAGGTATTAAAGGAAAACAACAATCAAAATGAAGGTTAAATGATATGTATGCTACTCCAAGGTATATTTGAGGCCAAATCTTTAGGTTTTTATTTGATATTTTAGTAAAATAATTCAACCTTGGACTTCGTCTCTTCTGAATGCTTTTAGTATCATATGTTTGCTTTAGCTTATCTGTTCTAGTCTTTAACCAGTAGAAAATAAAGTAAAAGAACATTTTGATTCCTTCATTTATTCTTCACTATATAAAAAATTAAATGATGCTCCTATACGACAATGCAGATATCCTGCCATCTTCACAAGACTGAGGCTGGTGTTCTGACCTGTGATAAATTATGATGAATAAAAATTGGGTTTGTTTTCATCTAAGTTGATTACCCAAAATAAGAGTATGGGAAGGGTTTAGTTACTTCCTTGTTCATTTTTCCACTTGAAAGAGGCTAAAAAACTTACCTTAATCACAGTGCCCAGACATATTACAGATAAAAATAATAATAATAAAAAAATCCTTTTTGTGCAGTAACAATTTCCCTGAACTGGAAACTTTCTATTTAATCTGAAAACAGCATTGTCATAGCAAGTATGATAATTAGTGAAGGATTTGTACTTTATTTGATTGTTACTGACCCTCAAATATTAAAATTTATATGTTAAAATTTGAAGCTAAATAAATCATCCCTAAATTACTGGATAAACTATAACAGCAGGGAGTCAGATAAATGAGAGATAAATGTTTTCAAATTAGCTTTCTATTAGTCAATATTCATTAGAATAAATCCATTTAGTTTCCTCTGAAATCAGTTGGATTTGGAAGGGAGCAATTAATTGGTATACTATATCATGTTGTTTGCTGGTCTCTATCTTCGATCTCCAACACTTAAGTTTCTTAAAAGCAGATAGAATTCCAAATAGGAAATATACTAAATTGGTTTAACTTGAATTTATTTCCCTAAAGAAACCACATCAACAAAGTATAGGCAGTTTAAGGCAGCCAGAGGAATGGGCAGTTTTCTTTCCATCTTCATTTAGCCACTAACAGATACAATATAACATTTTAAAGACAACTTTTCTAGTTTTTAGGGTGGTTATAATTTTTTAAAAATATATAAATTAGGTTGAGAATGTTGAGTCTCATTTAGAGACCAAAAGCTTTTCATTTTTATTGAAAATATGAGTTCTAAAATGCCTTATTTTGTCAAGTATAGTGGCACATGTGTGTATTCTAGCTGCTAGGGAGGCTGAAGCAGAAGGATTGAAAGTTCAAGGCTAACTTGGGCAACTTAGCAAAACCTTATATCAAAATAAAAATTTTTCAAAAGGGCTGGGAGTATAGTTCAGAGATAGGATGATGCTCTTGTGTTTAGTATCTCAGTCCACCAAGGGGGAAAATAAAGCCTTCTTTTTAAATTCCTAAAGGCAAATACATAGTGTATGTATTTATTTCTTCCTACTTCAGTATCAGCTTTTATTAGACTGTCTAGTATTCAGATTGGTAACTTAATAGGAAGAAAATGTATTTTTACTATCAGAATAAGGAAAAGGTAGATGGATGTTTAAGTAATATACAATCCTATTTAGAGCCCAATGAACAGAAAGATTTATCTGAATCATTTCAGATTCATGATTTGCTTCCTTCCCTTTGTTAACACATTTCCATTTCCATTTTAATGCCTATAATAATATTGTATTACTATAAGATGAGTGCCCTTTTATCCATTTATAAGTTCTACATTCAATGACAATATAGTTTCCTGAAAATCATTCACTAACTTTGCATGTGCAAGCACTTTATGTCTCAAGCAAATTATTTCAGTTTGACTCACAACTGCATTGTGTTCATTTGAATAAAGGTGCCCAAGGTATCATCCTTGGGGGAATTTGAGCAGCACTTTTGGCTGAGTAGAAGGAGTTGCCAGAGTACCTTTTTGACTTCTATGAAACTGCAGCAGGCAAAATAATGAGATAAATGGTACATTTATCAAGTTGTTGAAGAGCGATAGCCCTGTACTGCCAGTGGAAAAAGAGGCACTGAAAGTGATGGGTGACACTGGAGAGTTTTCCTAGTAGAATGTATTTGATGCACTAGTGAGATGTAATTGAGGATGATAATATCAGAGCATAATGAATATGCTACCAGTGACAATATGAGGAAAAATTCCCCTGGAGTTGGAAACGATCGTTGAATCAGTCAATGATTAGTTAGTGAAGAAAGGGTCTCATATTTTTATGTTGTATCCAATTCATTTCTTCAATTGGCATGCATTGTGCTATCAACAAACACTTATTCAAATTATTGTATGTAGAGAAAGCTACTTGCCCTTAACATTGGACTACATTCTAAAGAGGTTAAGGAGAATAATATAATTCTTTTTTTTTTTGTATTCAAGGAGCTTAAATATCTAGTTATGCACAGAAAATGCACATGCATAAACTCAGGGAACACTACTTAGAATACCAGTAAACTGGTATGGTAGTGAGCTCAGTTGTAAGGTAAATCCTGAATAGGATAACCTAAATATGTTAATATGTTCTCTGAGATAGGTTAGCAATGAAATCAAATGAAAATCAACTTGGCTGACTTTCTGAAGAAAGGAATAGTGAAAAGATAGTGTCTGAACTTTAAGAATGAGTCCAATGTTGAAAACATAAGATGGGGGTGGGGGGAGTACATTCCAGGTTGAGTTAAAAGCTTGAGTGAAGCACAGGAGGTGGACACAACAATGCTCTGTGTGGGGATGGAAGAAGGGAGACAGGCAGAAAAGGAGGGGTACCTTGACCAGAGTTGGTGGGGGATGTTAGAAAATGATTGAAATTAAAAGTTGGACAAGCTTTTAAATAAAGCTACAAAAACTTGATAGAAATACTCTGTCCATTTTCATCTAAATATATTTTCTTAATCAAATATATACTGGTGTTCAAAAAGCAAGACTAAGCAAGAGTTTTGTGTGTGTGTCAGGGGAGTGTGGGTGAGACATGGGAAGTGGGAAGGGGAACTGGGCTGCAGTAACTACTTCAACAGGCAGCCACTGAGGCTTGGTTATGGTTCCGCTTGAGACAATTCATAATGATGTTGAATTAGTTCACACGTACAGACATTTCATTGTTGCTGTTAGTTTGGAACTTGGAGTATTGCCAGAGAACCTTCATTTTTCATTTGATAAACTGATGGACAGTATAAGGTTAGTTCTGTGACTGGTCACCTAAGGAGTGTAAGAGGAAGCTGGAAGATCAAGTAGTAGGATATTCTAGCTGTGTATCTGTAGTATAACAAGCACTTATCAAAGTATTATATGTAGAGAGAGCTACTTGCCCTGAACATTGGACTACATTCTTCTAGTACCTCGAATTTGATGTGAAGCAATTGAGATAGACTCATGAAATAGGGGTGAGAATTAATAAGATATTTTGGATGCATTGAATATTAAATGTGTGTGTGTGTGTCAGGGGAGTGTGGGTGAGACACAAGTTGTGAGGCACTGTAAATTGCACTCACACATGATGATACTCCATGTAACATTCTTCCTGAGTGCACAGGTTCACATTTTTAATGTTTCAACACTTATCATTGTAGTGATGTCTTAGTCTGTTCCTGCTGCTTTAACAAAAATCCCATAAACAGGGTGGCTTAATCAACAGAGATTTATTTCTCATAGTTCTGGAGGCTGACATTCTGTGATCAAGGTGCCAAAATCAAAATAGGTTCTGATGAGGGCTTTCATCCTGGTGTGCAGAGGGCCACTGTCATGCTGGGTCCTCGCGATGTCAGAGAAAGTGAGGATCCTGGCATCTGTTCTTATAATGGCACTGGCCAATCATGGGGACTCTGCACTCATGACCTCATCTATAACTCCCTCCTGAGGACTCCATCTCCAAACAGTAGTCACTAGGACTTCAACTTATAAATTAGAGTGACATGAATATTCACTCCACAGTTAGTGGATATTTCTTAGTCATCTCCTTATCCCATTCATTTCCTGCTTTCTAACATGAGTCATGGTTGTTGTAGAGAAAATTATGAATCAGAGACTAGAGTAAAATATGTTATCTCATTCTGAGAACATACTTGTATTCCTTTTACTGGTAATGTAGAAGAGAATCAAACTGACAAGTGTCTATTAAAAATTATACTTTTCAAAGAGGCATGACTTAACCACAACTATTTAACATGGATACCTGATGCCTTCTCTACTGCTGTATCATTTCTGATCACTTAGTTATTCTGTTTTTTCTTATCTTGATTATCATTATTTTTCTAAGATACTGAATTATATTTTCATGTTGTCTGTCTCCCATCAAGTGTAAGGTCTATTAGGACAGGGATCTTTATTTGGTTCACTGACACATACAAATTACCGAGAACAATGTCTGGCCCAGAGTCAGCATTTAGTATATATTATTTAATGATAAAAATACAACTAATTTAGCTTGATGAAAGGTTATAGTAGCCATTGACAATTAATAATTTTAAAGAAATAATATGATGTATACAATGAATTGACCTTTTATAACTTAGATGTAGCAATGATTTTTTATTTTCCTAAGGAGATCCTACAGTAGATGTAATAAGAGGTAGTTAATTGTGGATCTGTTTTGAAGATGGAGCCAGCAGACATTGATCTTGCACTGGGTGTGAGTGTTACAAAAGCAAAGTCAAGGTTAATTTCAAGATTTTTTTGGCAGAACACTCTGAAGGACAGAATTTCATCAACAGAAATAAGACAAGATTAGAGGGAGAACAGGAATTGGTGGTGATGATGAGTGGAGAGGTAAGATAAGGAGCTCGGTTCTGATTATATTCAATTTACCAGGTCTATTAAACATGTAGGAGAAGATGGAGTAAATACATATGAATAACCAATCATGGATAGAAATCTAAGCTGAAAATGTAAATTTATACTGATTCTGTTAAAACAAACTTCTATTACCTTGAATTTTATGTGAAGTAGACCTTGCACATGTGCTAATTTTAAAATACTACTTTGGAAAGTTAAAAATCAATTCTAATTGTTTTTGAGATATACCTGGTATGAGCATTTGTTTTCTGTGATATTTGTACTAGTAGGCAAAACACAAAAATTCCTTTTTGATGATTATAAATGTTTATATTTTTGTGCACATATAGTTTATAATATTTATTCCTTGAAGGGTTCCCCCCTTGGAAACAATTAAGTTGGTCCTGAGGAAGAAAAATGTTCATTATAAGAAATAAATAAAGTGAATAAGGTTCTTTATTTTTCTGTCACTAGAATTACAGGATATTTAAAAAAACATTTTATGGAAAGAGAAACTAAAAACATGTAACTACTTTCTCTTATCTCTGCCTTTATTGGTTACTTTATTCCTTCTGGCTGTGTCCACACTAGACTTAAAACACTTTTTTATATTTATGACCACATTATCAAACCATTGTATTCATTCCCTAATAGCCACTAGCAATGTGTTGTTGTTTTGTTTGCTTGTTTTTTCCTAAAAAGCTGTATTATTTTTTTGGTTGCATCCTATGGTAAAGTAAACAACATGAATAAATCAAGAATTTGAAACAACTGTCATAAAATTAAGTCTGTCCTCCTATTTCAAAGCTTGTCTGTTCAGAATTTGGTTGGTCTCAATTTTGCTCTTTTTAAGATTGAGAATTTCTTGGGTGGTCCTGACAGATGTTAGGGATCCCAGTCAACTCTCACATTAGCACAAACTACAGAGCAAGTGACATTGAGATACATATAGACATGTGTACCATATACATTTGTATAATATAATGGAAGCTTCAGCTGAACAAAAACATATGGGAAATTGAGTTAATAAAATTCTCTTTTGAATACTGAGCATCCAAACCATCTGCAGTGTGGTCAGATCACACTTCCTTCATGTCTTGTCTGAATGAACAAAATAACAGAGATTTGGATCCAGTTTCTCAGTCTAAAGAAGATTGGCCAAAAGTCCCTCAGTCCCATAGAATGTATTTCTCCTTCTGAAGGGCTGTCAACTTGACTCCATTCTCATCAGCCTGCAAATGTGTTTTTCTTCTGATTTCTCTTTGGTTGTAACAGATATATGTATAAAATAATACACTGATACGTAATAAAATTTTATCCTTCTAACTCAATCATATCTGACTACTAGAGAAGACAAAGGTTGAAGAGGAACTTAAAAAGAGAAGTATACTCTGCTATGTTTTGGTAAAAAGGCAGAATAAAATGGAGAAGTGAAACAAGTTTTTTAAACCGTTTTCTCTCCTTTTCTTGGTTAAAAGAAACAAATGCATTTTATATTTACACAGATGCAATTTCTTAAAGTTGGAATAGCATGTACCTTCAAATGATTATTTCAGCTTTTTCTATTACCACAGTAAATGAATACTTTAATAATTTATCAATATTTATTTTATAAAATATTATTCCTAAATGTATTTTAACAGAACTCTTTCTCTATCACTTAGTGTATATTAGTATTATGTAGAATTTAAATTATATATTAAAGTATATTTTCAAGACAATAAAAACTTAGTTCCTATTTCATTTTTTTTCAAAAATTGTCAAGTAATTATTCTGTGTAATATTTTTAAAAAACAAATACTTTGTTTGCCCTAGAGGTTTGTAAGTTTTGATACATTGTAATTGAGGTCGTTCACACAATATGCAAATAGTTTGTAAAGATTAAATACATGTTCAATTTACGGCATCATTTGTGCTTAGTTTTGAACAATTCAGCTCAGTTGTCATTATTATGAATGTGCAGACAGCTGCTTATTTTGATGTGATTTGGCTTTTGTATTTGTCTACTGATGTTATAGCATCTGTAATCCTATTCCTCCTGCTTCATTACATCCTGTGAGAAGATAAACTGAAATTTTAACTTGTCATAAGTGATCTTTTAGGACCACTTTCAGTTCTGAAAAGTGCAAGCATTGTTCCAAACAATGATGGAGAAGACTCCCCAGGTGTGTGAAGTTGGCTGTAGGTGGAGAGAGGTGAACAGAAGTTTAGATCAAAAGGAAGCTTCTAGTGAGGCCAGCTCTGAGATTCATGTGAAAGCTGAGGTTGCATGTGGGTAAGAATAGAAAAAAGAAGCCAGCCTAAGACAAGGTAGAGAAGAAAAGGAAACAACACAACAAAACAAAACACAGGAAACTATGGATCCTGACAAGGTTATGACTGAGAGATTTGAGTCATTGTTCATAATAATGAAGCTGGCAAAAAGGAAATCTTATCTTTCATGTAGGTTAAAAACAGATCCCATCAAGGCAGTGGATAAAACAAATATAAAGAGGGGAATGGAATACTGGTGTGGGCATGGTAGCTATCCTCAGAGATGTCAAAAGACAATGTCAAAAGATAATCTCAGCGGATGGCTCTGAGGGAAAGACACAAAGATTCCCAAGAGCCAGATGTCAGCTGGGTTTGAGTAGGACTTGGCAAGGATCAGAGGCTGCCATTATGGAAGGGACTTCCTCAAGAGGTAGTGAATTCCTTTTCGCTAGCATGTCAGACAGAAGCTGGACGAAGACAGAATTAAGGCATTGTGTAAGAGGATGAAGTGAATAAATTTAAAGCACATTCGGTCTTTCAGAGTATGGAATGTGTGGATAGAAAATCAACTGGGGTGCAGGGGTGGGGTGGGGGATGGGGGCAGATCACTCTCAAAATTCCATTAGAGAAATTCTTTCCCTGATGTTCCTCAAATATGTCAAATAATGCAAGCATTGAATCACTGGATTTAATTAAAAGATAATTTGATAAAATGCATTTTGTTGGCTTACTAAATAAAATTGCTGAACACACATTTTTGGTTAAGAATAGTTTCTAACATAATATTTCATCTTGCATACTAAAATTCACCCGTCATAATAAAGTACTGTAATATAGAGTCCATTTTTAAATCAATACTTTTCTATACTGCTAGGCATGGTAGCACACACCTGTAATCCCAGTGGCTCAGGAGGCTGAGACAGGAGGATCGCCAAGTTCAATGCCAGCCTCAGCAAAAGCAAGGTACCAAACAACTCAGGGAGACCCTATCTCTAAATAAAATAGAAAATAGAGCTGAGGATATGGCTCAGTGGTTGAGTGTCCCTGAGTTCAATCCCCAGTGCCCTCAAAATAATAATAATAATAATTTTCTATGACTAAAAGTCACTTCTATAGCTTAAAAATATATTGAAGATTAATCATAAAATGTTTCACTGAAACCATTGCTCTTTTAATATATGCATTTTTGAAATATTTCATGAGAATCTTATTTTAGGTTTGTAGTATTTTAAATTTATTTATTTACTAACATCACTGCTATGTACCTCTACAAGTTAATAGTTTTATCAAAAAATATGTTTTGGGGTTAAAGATAACAAAAAAATATAGTTTTTTTCTACTTTTTCTATCAGAGAAATTTGGAACTCTTCTTTGTGATTCCTAATTAGTATTTTGACTATGTAAGAGGAAAAATCTATCACCTATTTTACTGTCATTTCCCTCACCTCTAGCAAAAAATTCCAAATAGATGGTTTTTAATACTTTAATGATTATAGTAATCATAAATTACAACTAGATATTCAATTCAAATTTTGTATCTTTAGAAAGTACTATATGAACCCATATGTAATAATAAGCAGTGATCCCTGTTTTTTTATGAGAAATAAAAATCATTGAAAATAGTTTCTGGGACATTGTGCAAAACACCAGCCATTTCTTGGGAAAAAAAAATGATGCGAATTATTATTGAAGATGGACAGTTTATTGTCCCATCAAAAAATTAGGTCACTGACAATTCTGGCACAAGAATAAAAGTTGATTATCTCAACCTGGAATGAAAATGAGACCAGCGTGACTACTGCACCCCACTTTCTGAGTACTCACAAAGCATCTGATTTATGAAATAAATTGCTTGTTAATTTTATATTGCTTTTGTAGAAAGGAAAGGAAATAATAGGCTTCTTTTTTTCTATTCTCCACCTGCTGGTTGTTAGTAGGTTGCATAAGGATCTGAGTGAACTGAGGAAATTGTTCAGAACTCTTAACTAGTTTAGATCAGATGCTTGCTGGTTTTCATTTCCTAATTTGCTAAAGAAAAACTCCCTTCAAGAACACCATGAAAACTCACAAGCTTATCCAATAGTATCATGCTCAGGCGTCAATCATTCTTTGGCATTTATTACTTTGAGTAACATTATTTATATTTATTTGTCATCACTTTCAACCTAGCTGGTAATAGTAGACTTTAAATAGAAATTATAATGCATGATATTCATGCAGTGCTAAAACTAGCATCCATACCCAGTGAATTACCTAACTAGACTTTGAAAAAATCTATTTAAATAATGCCTGCTATTTACTAAGTATCAGGTACTGTGATAAATGTTTCACATGCATTTTTTTATTTTATTTTATTTTTCACAAAACTTTATTTTATTTGTTTATATAGTTCTGAGGATCGAACCCAGTGCCTCACACATGCTAGGCAAGCACTGTACCACTGAGCTACAACCCCAGCCCTCACATGCATTATTTTTTAAAAGTCAAAACCAACCTCTGAAAGGCTTTATATTTTTGGAGGCCCATTTTACTTGTAGGGAAATAGAGGTGCAGGTGTTTGAACTAAGTTTCCTAAAGTCATATAATAGGATATAGAAGTTACAATTTAAGCCCTGTTTGTCAGTATTTCAAGCCTATGGTCCTACCCACTTTACTGTCTTCCTTGATGAAAAATACTCCTAACGAAGGCACATTTTGTTTACTTTCCTGCTCACTTACATTATTTTGCCTTTAAGTTGGAAAGGAGGCAAAAGGTTAGGAAGTCAAAGGACATGCTGTTAGAATTTCCTTCCTGTTAAGCAACAAGTGAATTTTTTAGGTCATGTTAGAATTCCTCTGATAAAATGGAACTCTTAAGAAAACCAGTTTTAACTTTCAATATCTATTATTAATTGACAAAATGAGTTTTGAGAGACTAAAAGAACAAAATAAAATTATCTTTGCTATGGTACTTTGTAGTTTTACAGATTCCATTTGCTTAAATAACTTTTATCTCCAAGTCATCTTCTGCATTAGTTCAAGTATGTACTGTATTATAATTATAATTAGCCTTATTTTACAGATAATAAAACTTAACAAAAGTTTAACTGGCTTCATTCATTCCATTCAGTGAACTCTTATCTGTGCCTCTAGATTCCTGGTATGTTCTTAGCTATTGAGGATAGAAAAACAAAATATGACTCTATTCTTGAGGTCTTTAGAGGCCATGACATTTTAGGGTCTCAAATTCCCTACACAGGGCTCCCTTCTTAGTAATGAATTGTCATCATCAAAAATATTCAAGTCATACTCATTATGACATGGTTCCTAAAAGTCTCAAAATAGGTCACAAGAATGTATAGTGTTCTCTAAGCATGTGTAGGAGAAATATTTCTGAAGAATGAAATACATATACACATAGATATGTACACGATCCAAGTATACCTTTTATCAACCATACACATGGGAAGAGATGGGGACAACGCACAGGGTGTTCTGTGCCCAGTTTGGAAGTGCATCACTTTTGGCAGCATTCTCCTGATCCAAGCTCAGGAAGGTGATTTCAACTAGTATCTGTCTGGGAAATTAGCTGGTTCTTGGTTCAGTTAAGATTTAAGAATTAAACAAGGATGGTGGAATGTGATAGACATCATTATCCCAAGTACATGTATGAAGACACGAATTGGGTGTCAACATACTTTATATACAAACAGAGATATGAAAAATTGTGGTATATATGTGTAATAAGAGTTGTAATGCATTCTACTGTCATTTATATTTTAAAAAATCAATAAAAAATTAAAATTAAAACAATAAAAAAGATTTAAGAATTATTAATACAATAACAGGTTACATAAGAAAACATCATACAATTATCTTCATGATACAAAAAGGATATTTCAAATAAAGAGTAATGTGCCTTCATGATGTTAAAATCAAAGCAAAGGAATTCTCAGCAAGCTGGGAATCAAAGGGAACCCCTGAAAATAATAAAGTATGTTAAGCCTTTAGCCGTTGTCATAATTAACTGTGGCACTTTGAAAGCATCCCCTTTAATCTAGGGCTGACTTAAGAACACTTGCTGTCATCCCTTCAGCTTATCATTTTATTAATCAGTCTTTGTCAGCACACAACAGATGCATATAAGAGAGAAGATTTTAAAATATTGGAAAGGAATGTACACAACTACAGTTATTTACAAAAAAATATGTATCTACAAAATGCTTTACAAATGAAAGAATTTAAAAATGGTTGTTGAATATAAAATCAATATACATTCTCATATACTAGCAGTAAACAGTTCAAAGCCATATTTTAAAATGTTCTTTTAGAACATCAAAAGATATGAAGTATATCCAAATATATACTAATACAGATGTATTATATTTATCATGTATATATGAGTATAATTTGTACCTATACATATATATACTTACAAAAATATACTTCGTGAAATTATTTGTTGAAAGACACTTTAAAATTATAAATTAGTAGAAAGATATAGCATACTTAGGTGTTGAAAGTCAACCCTATAAAGATTCTATTAATATTGTAGGAGATTTAATATTGTAGGAAGGAAAATCAATCTATGGAATTAATGCAGTGCTGGTAAATATCCCAACAGGCTATTTTGGAGGGAGGTATTGACAAGCAGGTTCTAACTTCATATGGAAGTAAAAAGGTGCCAACTAGGTAGGATATTTCTGAGGAATAACGTAACAAAAAAAAAATTTGCTTCACCAAATATGAAGATATCATAATTAATAAAACGTAGTATTAGTCCAGGAATTGACAAAAGTACAGAAAAACGAGCTTAGAAATCAAACTTCCTGAGCATGAAAAGTGAATAGCAGAGTGGGCATTGAAAGCTGGATTGTAAAAGACTTCTCAGTAAATAATTATGGCATTATTGTTTCTCCCTTGTACTAAGCCAGTCTCAGCAGCACATATATATACTCCATGATATCTGTCCTAAAATCAAATAGAAGGAAACGCAAACTCCTTGGTCCTTGTGTCTTTCTTTAGTTTTCAACTAATTTGTCATACCCCTACTATATTACAGCTTTGGAAGAGTTATCTACAGTATCTGTTTCCACTTTCCCTTCATAGAAGATTCTTGCTGCAACCCACTGGAATTGGACTTGCTTTTCTAACACTGCATTGAGATTGTTCTTACCAAAGTTCACCAGTGGCTCCCTGTTGGTCCAGGGCGCTTGTCAGGGCTCTGGTTGTTCTCTCGCTTGGCCATGAGGCAACACTGACACAGAGGAGGATTTCTTGTAACTTTCCCATCATGGCCTTCACAGCACTGTGCCTCCCCCTTCTACTTCTCCAGTCCCCCTTAGTCTTCTTTCTGGCTCCCTCCCTGCTGTAGTTACTCTAGATGCAAGTATGC
This sequence comes from Callospermophilus lateralis, assembly GCF_048772815.1. Lineage (NCBI taxonomy): Eukaryota > Metazoa > Chordata > Mammalia > Rodentia > Sciuridae > Callospermophilus > Callospermophilus lateralis. The sequence goes on from NC_135312.1 coordinate 66,304,143, forward strand.
CATGAGATCTTCCTGCCATCTCCTACTTTATCTATTCTCCCTTGTATAACCAAACTAGTGGCTTTACATACAATTTATAATCTGATGATACTGAAACTAGATTTCCATGCTGAATCTATCTCAGGAGCTTGATATTCATCTATCCAGCTTCTACTTGACATTTCCCTGTATGTAGAGTGGACATTTCCAGCTGAATATGGCCCATGCTGACTTCTTTGTTTCCCCTCAAATCCTGTTTTTCTTGCTCTTCTAAATCTTCCTTCACATTAATTACATGGTACCACCAGTGCTCCAGGCTTCAGACATGCTAAGATTATTCTTGCTTCCTGTCTTTCTTTAAGCCCCACACCCAGCACTTGGTCAACTCCTGTTTACCTCCAAAACACGTTCTATATAATTCACTTGTCTTCATATTCAGGGCTGCTGATCTCTACTGAGCTCCTGCTTCCACTTTCATTTGTCTTATAGATTATATCAATTTTCTATTCAATAGCCAGGTGTTCTTTTAAAAATGCAGATTATTTGATACAATGCTCAAAATCTTTTAATGGCTTTTCAATGTATTTGGAATAAAATCTGAACACTTACCATTCTTGCAGAACAGAACCTGATTGCCACAGCCTTTCTCTCAGACATGGCCGTTCTCTTCATCTTCATGTGCATGCAATTTTCTCAGCATTTAGAACTCAACTAAACCGTCCCTTGCACAAAGAGGACTTCCTTAGCCAGTAGTTCTAAGGTAGCCAGTGAGGCACTTTCAAATGTACCAACCTATTTTAACTAATTGTATGGCACTTTACATTATCTAATAATTTCTTTATGTTTTTAAGTTTATTGACATATGAATGGGTTGTTACATTTCTTCCTTCATTAAAAAGTTGCATTCTGATTGCAACATTAGTTTAGGAAGTCTGTGAATGCTAAAACATCACAAAACACAAGCAAAAAAGATTTCCTATTCAGTGTATTAAGAAGTAGAATGTGTAATATTCATTTTTAATTTTAATTTGGTATATATGACAGCAGAATACATTTAGATTCATTGTACACAATTGCAGCACAACTTTACATTTGTATGGTTGTACACAATGCAGCATTACAACATATGTGCAGTCATACATGTACCTAGGGTAATGATGTACATCTCATTCCACCATCTTTCCTGCTACCTCCTCCCCACTCCCCTTCCTTTTTTGCCCATCAAAATTCCTCCATTTTTCCCATATACCCCCCATTATGGATCAGCATCCACTTATTAGAGAGAACAGACTGTAACATTAATTTTAATGATAGTTAAGTTCAAACAGATTTGAATTAGATTGTCTCATTGTCTCTGGTTGATCTTCAGGGGTGCCTGGTGGAAATGAATGTTTGGAAGTGAGGCACTTTGCGTCTTAGATGTAACAGCAATGTTTTTAAGGTAGGGAAAGAAATCAATGGCATTTGACTAGCATGGAGCAGGAGCCAGAAACAAATATATTGAATTACATTGTGTGAAAGAAACTATAAAATCAATAGAACTTCCAAGATTAAAAATATTCAACTATTGAATCCAAAACTTAGTAACTGATATTTTCCCTTGACATAATTTTGCTAAGCAAAAAGAGTAGTTACTTGCCAAGAAGGCTGAAATTAATGAAAAATAAATAATATTCTCATGTGCACATACACAATTTCCTTCCAAAGAAACTTGGACATGAAACAATTTAAAAAAATCGTGCTTGTGCTCTTATACCCTAAAGGTTTTCGGTCCCCAAGTTCATGCCCCCATATATATAGAATAATATAGAGACCACTAGTTGTAACATTAAAACTGCTAGTAAATTAACTCTGAACAACTTGTACAAAAAAGGATTACATTTTATATTTTTTAAAAAGTAATATTGTTGCCAAGTAGAAATTCTGGAGGAAAAAAAATTATTTTAAAATAAATCATCTGCATAGCAAAAAAAATCAACATTTTTTTTCCACAAATTGTTTTCATTTTTAGTTTATCTGTAAATAGATAAAATATTAGTACAGTTTCAGGATCAAACTCTATTACAAGTTTACAAGGAGCTTATTAAAAGGAAGTTCAGTATCAAAAGCAGCAGTATAATTAAGGCCAAAGTTGCTTTCTTCTTGCTGAGGTGTTTTTTCTCCTAGTTTAAATTTCTAAATTAAGTTTCAAACATATGGAGAGTTATTAAATTAACTATAAGATGATTTTACTTGGTTGTGAAAAAATGCAAGATCATTGTACTCAGCATCTCTGTTTATTTTGGTATTCTAGAATTAGCTATTATACTGTTTCTTCCAAGGTTAATTCTAGATTTTTTCCAGTTAAATTTTTAAACACATCAAAGGTTTATTTGTTAATTAAAGGAAAGGTTTAAATGGGGTTATTTTATCATTAATTTTCTGGCCCATTGATAATGGCTTCTTAGACCCTTAACTTCAGGGTCTTGGATTTTCCCCTAATAAAATTTTTATAGATCTGACACTTTGCTTTTCACAATTTTATTTCACAGGGAGACAAACTCCAAAAACCTATTTTCTTCTTCTTTTTCTCCTACTCTCATAGATTTTGTTTCAGACTTTGGCATGTACCACCCTATGTGCCATGGATGTTTCTTTTCCTGCCTGGGAAATAATAAAACTTATAAAATGGCATAGATTGTTGGACACTAAATACAAGTTCCAGTAATAGGTCAAGAAGGCTTAGCAATAGATTCTCAGAGCTCTCCAAATAAGGACTCCTGGCCTTGCCACAGTATTCTACCCTGGGGTCCCAAGGAGAAGAATGTGCCACTGACAGGACATTTTCCCTCTGTTCAAAGTAGAGGGCTGAGTGAGAAGGGATTTTCTTTGGCTGCACTCATCTAAATGCTTTGCAGGCTGTTGATTCTTACCAAATATGATATGATTATGATTAAATATGATTAAAAGTTAGGTGCCACTTACTAGCACTTGACAGGGGACTCCCTTTTTTTTTTTTAAAGAAAGAGTGAGAGAGAGGGAGAGAGAGAATTTTTTAATATTTATTTTTTAGTACTTGGCGGACACATCTTTGTACGTGGTGCTGAGGATCGAACCCGGGCCGCACGCATGCCAGGCAAGCGCGCTACCACTTGAGCCACATCCCCAGCCCCAGGGGACTCCTTTTAAACTGCACAGAAACTCCTTTTAAATCTGTTTCAGGCTCCTCTCTAGGGGATCATTGAAAGTTTCCTTTCAAAATCTTTTGGGGTAGTATTACTTTTCTTTGGCTATTGTAACAAATTACAAACTTGTGGTCTAAAATAAAAGAAATTTACAGTGCTGGAGGCAAAGGCATGGTAAGCAGGGCCAGACTCTCATCAGATTCCAGGGAAGATATGTTGTCCCCAGCTCTTCCAGTTTCTGGTGACTGCCAGTAGTTGTTGGCTTGTGGCTCCATCCATCTCCCTCTGCCTCTGTGATCATATTGTGTTCTTCTCTATGTGCATACCAAATGGCATGTTCTCTATTTAAGGACATTTGTGGTTAGATTTATGGACATTCAGATAATCCAGGATAATCTCCCAGTCAGCTGCCTTTACTTATCACATCTATAGTAACCCTTTTCCCCAATGAAGTAATTTTTCCAGGGATTAGGAATTCCTATTGTCCTGTGGCCACAATTCAGCCAACTGAACCTACTAAAACATTTTCTAGGATTGTCTTTGCTCATGCCTTTCACAAGGTAGAAAACTAAGTTTACAGTTCCAGCATGTGCCCATATAGCCCTGGCTTCTCCTATTGCTTTTTGCTTTAAAAAAAAAAAAAAAAAAAAAAATATATATATATATATATATATATATATATATATATATATATATACACACACACACACACACACACACACACACACACACATATGCAATATGTGTGTATATATATATGCACACATATATGTGTATATATAGAGATAGATAGATAGATATAGATATCAATTTTCCAGGCTGCTCAATTTATTTATGCTTCAGCATTCCTTCTGTGATATAGCTGTTAGAATTCAATATGCAAAATGGGGTTTCACTCCAAGTAGAAATTATTGAGTAATGGCTTCTGTATCAACCTTTTCTTAGTATACCAGAAATATGTGTGACTGTTTAAAAAACTCAAATAGAGAAACTTAGCAAAATCAAAGTCATCTAAAATCTGACTATCCAAAGGTAACCTATATTAACATTTTATTTTTTCCTAAGCGCTTTGGCAGTCTCAACACATAATGACACAGTAGATATATGTTTAGTGAATAAATGGATAAGTGAATGAACCAATAAATCTCAGGTAGCTTTCTATTATCTGTTAAGGAAGTGGAACTTGATCTCCCAGGTCAAATTGCATCTCTTCACTTTTCCAGGCTGCTCAATTTATTTGTGTTTAAGTATTTCTTCTGAGACATAGCTGTTAGGATTCAACATACAAAAGGGGTTTCACTCCAAGTAGAAATTGTTAGGGGATGTTTTGTGTCGAACTTTGGACTTTATTCTCCTTCCAGTTATAATCTTTGAACAATGACCTAGGGAACCTTAAGAATGTTCTCTCTGATACGCTGATGCTGACTCACATGGGGAAGTGGGTGTGGAGGTTCACCAGATTAAACAGGGGGGAATGGGGAGAAGGAAGGGAGGATAGGGACAGGAAAGACAGTAGAATGAATTGGACATAACTTTCTTTTGTTCATACGTGAATACATGATCATTGTAACTACACATCGTTCATAACCACAAGAATAGGAAGTTATATTCCATGTATGTATGATATGTCAAAATATATTCTACTGTCACATATAACTAAAAAGAACAAATAAAAGAAAGAAAGTTGAACAACATTTTGGGCACAGGCCGATTTGCAGGACATATATTACATAAGCATTAAGAAAGAGTCGACAAATTTTGGGTGTGATTCTGGATTTTGGTTTCAGAAACATAATATCTTCCTTTATCTTCACTTATAATCTTCCCCCTCCCACTGCCATCAACAAGAAACTTCTCTATTTTCCAATGAATCAAAACATGTTGAAAAATAAAAGTGACCCCAGAGTAGCTAGAATGGTAATGTACAAGCTTCCTGGGAAAATGTTCCTGTAGCAGGACTGCACTGGAAAAAAATTCATGTTCTTTTGTCTTGTCTAGAGGGGAAGTTCACATAGGGGTAAGGTAGCCTTGTAACTGGAAAGTTGATCAAAAGCTTTTAAATGAATTATATCAAAACACTGCATACATTTTTCTCCATCACAATTAATGCTGTCATGTTGGCCTCCCAGGGTGTGAATATTTGCAATATTATGTAAATTCTGCTTTAAAATTAAAATGAGCCCAGAATGACAAAACTTCTCAAGTGCTAGATCTGCAGTTTGATAATATAAAACAGCAAGATGAGACATCTCTAGAAAGAACTTGTTTCCGTTGGCACTTATAAAATAGTGTCATGCTACCATGCTTGTCATTTCTAATACATAATAGTTCATATATTACTTGCATTCATGTGTTTTATTATCTGAGGAAAACTGTATTTTATACAGTTTGTTCAGTTTTATTAATATTATTCTACTTTTTTCTATAAGGCAATTTGCAACAATGTTTTTAGGTTAGTTTTCCCCCAAAGATTTTGCACCTCAGAAATACTCAAGTAGAACCTACAATAGCGCCAGTTTGCAAGTCTTCCCCTTCTCTTGCCTTTCCCACTTGGCACCCAGAAATCTAATTTCTGAAGGTAAGAAGATACTTAATGACTACTTATAAAATCTCAAACTGCTTTAATAGCAACTAATTATTAAAAATGGAACATAATGTAAAATCCTTAAATCAGCTTGCATTCATTCATTCATTCTTTTTTTCTTTCTTTTTTCTGTTTTTCAAACAAATATACATTAGAAATCCCTTGTCCCAGAGACTCTGCCTGGTATTCCTGGAACTTCATTTTCCTTATCTATTAATTGAGAATTACCTGTGTCAGAGTCATGCTCATATTGATGATATAAGTAGCATGCAATATGTTTAGCAAAGTAATAGTCAAGAAATATTAGCAATCATCATTGTCAGCATCAAGTGCTATGCTATTTATCATCATGATTGTTAATTAGTGGTCTACCTGTTTGGGTAGTCTAGCCTGAAAACATGATAGTAAAAACTAACTTCACATTTTCTAAGTAGCTTAACTGGCTGTTTACTCAACTGGATAATAATGCTTGCAAATAGAAACTGAAACCTTTCTGTAATCATTTCATTAACTTAGCCAAAGATGGGCCCCAAATATCATTGAGACTTCTGGGATGTAGGAAGATTTTTTAAAAAACTAATAGATGCTGTAGACCAGGCATTTTTCTTCAAACTTCTCACATATTAGCTCACAATAAGGTTATGAAGTAGGTTCTATTTTAACCCCCTCCTCTTTTTTTCTGGTATCATGGGTTGAACTCAGGGGTACTCAACTACTGAGCCCAATCCCCAGCCCTATTTTGTATTTTATTTAGAGACAGAGTCTCACTGAGTTGCTTAGCATCTTGCTTTGGATGAGGCTGGCTTTGAACTCTCAATCCTCCTACCTCAGCGTCCTGAGCCATTGTGATTACAGGCATCGCCACCTTGCCCAGCTTTAATCCCATTTTAAGGATGAAGAAACTGGGGAACAGGGAGGAGTATTTTGCGTGATGCCATATTGATAAAAGAGTTAGAGTGAGTTAACTTAACCTTTAAACTTGGGCACCCTGACTCCAGAATAGATTTGAGAGACCACAAACTTCATTGTTACGGGAAGATTTCTACATGGTCAGAGTGGATATGATTTCATACCTTTCATAAGCCTACAGTATCCTGTTTCCTGTTCATAACAAGACTTACATGCAATGCCTTTTCAATTTTCTGCCTTTCCAAAATAATTCTTAGAAATGGAAGTGCATAGACTTCACTGGCTTTTCTCACTATTATATTTCCTGTGCCTAGGACAGGGCCTGGCACATGTTAAGTATTATTTAGTAAACATGTGTTAAATAAAAGAGTGAAATTGCTACAAATAAAAAATCAACCAATATATATTATTCTAGTAAAACTTGCTGAATAATATTTATTTCACTTTGATCTCATTTTCAAGCCTATGCCTCATCTCATTTTTAATGGGACACATATTGTCAGTATGAGACTTTGCCTACTTCCTTGTGATGCTCATGGTCATTTTTCATTCTGAAAAAGAAAAATCTTGTCAATGTGTTTAAGAAACTGACAAAGCATATGTGTATTTACTATAAAGGCATGCATTTTTCCATCCAAATATCAAAGAAAAAGATCCCAATATCTATTTTCAACAGCATCAAACCTTGTCCTAATAATCTCTTGTACTTTTGGTTCAGATATCTGATATTAACTAGAGATGAGCTTTCTCAATAATAGCAATTTTAGCTGAAAACAAACTACAAATTGGTTCTGAAATGTGTTACCTTAGTCAACTCTTAGCTGCCAGACCATTCAAGATTTGCTTACCATATTTTTCCATTTTGATAAATTTGAAGAAGATTCTTTATGACAGAGATGTTACCTATCAAGGATGAAAATATTTCCAGTCTGAATATGCTGATTAATTAGTGCCATGTGACTATTACCACATATGCTAAACTATCAAAAAGTTTATAAGTTTTTCTTTTACATGAGTTTCTTCTCTCTGATCAACAAAAATTTGCAGTGAGGTGTCATGGGTAATATGCCCTTATTTAGAAAATTAATGGCACTTATACTCTGGCTATTTTGTAACTCAAGAATCTGTGTTAGTCTGATTTTCATCATCTCTTACCTGAGGAAAACAACTTAAAGGAAGAAAGATTTATTTTGGCTAATGGCTAAGAGGTTTCAGCCCATGGTCATTGGGCTTCATTGTTTCTAGGCCTATGGTGAAACAGAATGTCATGGCGGAGGGATGTGGCAGGGCACCTCCTGCTCACTTCATGGTGGCCAGAAGGAGGAGGGGTTGGGGGAAGGAGCTAAAACAAGATCTACTTTGCAGAGAATACCCCTAGTGACCCATTTCCTCCAACTAGGATCTACCTCCCACAGTTTCCACCACCTCCCAATAATGCCATCAAAGAATTGATCCACTGATGTGATTAGAGCTCCAGTGATCCATCAAAAGATCTCACCTCTGAACACTGCTGCTTTGGGGACTAAGCCTTCCACATATGAACATGTGAGGGACATCTCAGATCCAGTTTTGGGAGATGTTCCAGAGCCAAACTACAGCATGGGGTAATGGAAAGACTGAAGGGTTGAAAGACCTACATAACAAATAAAGAATGTCCAGTGTAGCCTCTGACTGAAAATTGAAGAATATCACATCATTTTGGTTCAAGTTCCCAGAGGGGCCTTTTAAAGCCTGAATCAGCATTCCTAATTCCTGATTTCTAACAAGAAACACCACCTTTCTTCTAAAGATATAGTAAACAATATTGAAGTCTTCTTTGAATCTTTCTTTTTTGTTCCCTGTTTAAGCTATGGACAGTTTCTTTAACATGTCTTGAAAATATCTCTCTCATAATATATCTCTAACATAAATGTATGCTATTTCTACTGCAGACCTATTTGTGAAGGTCTGGACATTGACCATCTTATGTCAAAGTAATTGATTTCTGATTACAGACTCTTTAGAACCAGTGTTCTTAAGTCTCCTTCTGCTTACACAAGAACGTGCACTAGTTCTCGATTGCCATGGATATCAAGTGCAATGTCCTCAGCTGGGTTGAACTTTCTGTAGCACATCTTCAGCATATGTAACCAACCCTCCTACTTCCTAATTACTCTTCCTCATAGATATTTTGAATATTCTAATGTGCCCTGCACATGTGTCTCTAATCCCTGCTTTTGTTGATGTTATTTCCTCCACTTTGGAAGCTTACCCTTTGCTCACTAAATCTTAAAACTCCGTAGTCCTTTGACAACTGTTTTCTTTATATTATCTTTCCTAACTAATCAGAGTTTCCTGGCATTCTCTTTTTAAACTTTTCTTATATTTGGTTGCTTTTCTACATATTTGCCACTCACTGATCCTATAGGTATGTATTGTGTTATTCTTGTATTGAGAATACATTTTATTATTTGCTTCTTTACAAACCTCACATTGTCTTAGATAATTATAGGAGTAATATCTAACATATGGTAGTCTCTCAAAAAATAAATTATTTTCAAGTTAGTTCAGGCACTAGAATAATTTTTGCCTTTTAGTTAGTTCCTTGTTTGGTTGGTGAATTTAGAGCAACTCTAGGAGAATTAACCAAAACCCTGCAACAAATAGTGTATGCTTCCCCCCAACTAATTCCCGTTTTAGGTATTTGCATTAAGGAAAAAAGTTAGGAAGGAACTCAGATATTTATCTTTGTGGATGTTTATTAAATTTTCTTTATAATAACACAAAAATACCATGAACACTTTACAGCATAGAGCATTCCAGCAAGGTCTATACAATTCAACTTATAAAAAATGACACCAAGTATTACATTGACATTATAACAATGTATGATTTTTAATTTTGAAGCAGATAATCAATAAATCTTTTTATTATTGTTATTGTTACGTTTTTGCAAAAAATTACTGTTTTGCATATATATGCACAAATAAAATATAGAAAAAATGTATTTGGTGTTAATATTAGTTTATCTATGTTGGTTAAATTAGAGACTTTATTCTTTTTTATGTTCATCTTTTTTATTGATTTTTTTTAAAAATGACAGCGGAATGCATTACAATTCTTATACATATACAACACAATTTTTCATATCTCTGGTTGTATATAAAGTATGTTGACGCCAATTCGTATCTTCATACATGTATTTTGGATAATAATGTCCATCACATTGCACCATCCTTGTTAACCCCATGCCCCCTCCTTTTCCCTCCCGCCTCTCTGCCCTATCTAGAGTTTGTCTATTCCTCCCTTTCTCCTCCTCCCTATCCCACTATGAATTAGCCTCCTTATATCAGAGAAAACATTTGGCATTTTGGGGGGATTGACTAACTTTACTTAGCATTATCTTCTCCAACACCATCCATTTCTGATATTGTTAAATTCTTTGAAAATAACTAACAATAACTGTAAAATAACTGTAACTTCTCTGAGAGAGGGATTTTAATCACATGGTTTCTAAATAAGGTGATCAAAGTAGCTATTTAAACCAAATTACTTAACTTACTGAATGACATAGTGAATTAACCATAATAAATATTTGTAAATTACAGAGTATTTATAGAATCAATATTTCAACTCTTACTTTTATATCACAAATTTTCTGGAAAACTGTACAAATATAAAACTTATATAACGTCAAATTTAAAATCAAAATTAAAATTTCAGTCAGAAGTATCTACTTGCTATGTATAAAAAGATAGCATTACTTGGAATCTTCTAATTGCCAAGCAAGGTTGGGGATCATGTGGAGATGTTGTATATGCAGGAGAGTTTACATGTGATTTGTGTGGCACATGTACAGTGTAATATCCTAAGTAGAGCCTAAAGGTATAGAATTAATATCAGGGAAATACATATACACAGCTATGCATAAAATGAATGCTCTGTCTGGAGGGTTGGATACTGTGTTGTAAGACAAGCATAAGTTACAAATTGAATTACTTCACAAAATCATTTCAGTATATAGAATAAATCCATTGACATTATCACCATGTTTAGAAACCATATAGATTAAACCTACAGAATGAAAGAAAGGTCTCAATTATGATAAACATCTTCAAATTATTTAGTAGTTTTCAAAGGTTACTAATAAGATACCAGTTTTTTAAAAATGGAATCTATAGGCCAGAGGAAGTTAAATAAAAAGAGAAGTAGGAAAATTTGCTTCCTGGAGGAAAAAAACAAAGGAGAAAAGATATGTGTAACTGACACTTACTTTGATTTTAGTTAATGCTATGCTTTATCACTCAACCAGAAATAGGGAAATAGTTGATGACTATAATTTTCTGTGCCAAACCATGTAGGATGAGAGTTGAGTAAAATACTAGTTGAGCTAAATATTGCTTCAAGCTGGGAAAAACTGACAATATAACATAGTGGACTGAGCATGGGTGTCTGAGTCCAGCATGTGTGGTTTGGGATACTGGCTTTCTTATACTAAGAGTATCATTCACTCAACAATATACTTCTTTAGTGTTAACTATCTACATGCCGGATAAAGTGTTAGTGATTGAGGATAAATTAGGAATTGATGCAAGTATATTTTAGATTTAGTTAATTTGAAAAGTGAGTATCAAAGAACCAGAGAACGAATGTCATCCTAATGTAAATGGGAGCATGATATTATTTATATAAAATCAGTTAGCTAAATCATGTAAAACCAAAGAAAGCAACCAAAATTACCTTAAAAATGTGAATGGAGTCAGACCATCCAGTCCTTTGTTCTAGAACAAATGAAAGCCACTAAAGGACTTTTAGTTGGGAAGTTGCAATAACAAATTTGTTCATAAAGATTACTCTGACTGTGTTTTAAAAGAATGGATTGAAAGATGCTAAGAATATTGCAGAGAATCCAGTGAAGGGTGTTTGAAACATGCTACACAGAGATGATTGTCACGGAGAGAAAGTAGTAGTGGCAGTAAAGCTACAGTAGAATAGAGATGAATTCTACAATTCCAGATTTTGCAACTGAATGAAAGGTGGTGTATCACTGAGCTAGGAATACATAATGAGGACTAGGCTCAGTTGCACTCTAATTCAAGTAAGTTGAGCTTAAAATACCTTTGAGATATAAAGGTCAAATAAGTTCTTGGATATGAAGTTCTGAAGCTTAGTGAGTCCAGGGTGGGAAACATTAGTCTGATATTTGTTGACTTGACTCATTGAAGTCATAGGCGTGGATGTGATGATAGTTTGAAGAGAAAAAAAAAGAGTTAGAAGAGAAGGAATCATTGAATAAATCTTTGAAAAATTCTAATAGCTATAAGGTGAATTAAAGTCAGCAGAAGAGATTCTACTAACAGAAAAGTAATGGAAAAACCTGGGGAAAATCAAATAACCAAGAGAAGAAGGTGCTTCAAGAAATAGTGGTCAATAGCTAAATGCTCCTGGGAAGTCATGCTCATTCATGGGGGATAGAACATTGTCAAGCATGAAGTATGTGAGAGTCCTATAAATGGATTTTATGGCTATACAGACTAGGCTGCAGTGAATGCATATGAGGAAAGAGCTTTGGTGTAGACAAGTCTTTAGTAGACAATGAAAAAAATAGGACAATGCATGAAAGGGCAAATGGAATCAGTATTTATTTTTAATAGGTTAGACTTTTATATGTGTCTTGATACTAATGGGAATGATACACTGAAAGAAATCCAACAGAAAAGATAAAGGTTGTTCAAAATGAGTTACTCCATTCTGTACTAATATTACAGAATACCTGAGACTAGGTAATTTATAATCAACTGATATATATCTGCTCACAGTTCTCCAGGAGGAGAAGTTCAAGATCAAGGGTCAGGAGCGACTTGCTAGGTCATCCCATAGTTTAAGGACAAAGAGGAGGTTAGAGAAAGCAGGACATCAAACTTGCAGCTTCAATTTATTTTATAATCGTCATTAATGTATCCATGAGGGTGGAGCCCTCATAACTAAATACCTCCCTCCCATTAGCTACCATGTCCTAACATTGTTGCACTGGGATTAAATTTTCAATTTGGGGGAGACACATAACTACAGCACAACAGAAGACTAATTGCAATTTTGCCTAAGTTATTTAATGTCCCTACCTTGGTTTTCACAACTATAAAATGAGGAAAATAATACCTAGTTTGTAAGATTATTCCCACAATTACATAATGTGATATTGATCAAATACTCAGTAAAATTTGGGGCACACAGAATTCCCTTAATATTTTGATACTTGAATGAATCCAGAAGTCAATAGAGTGTCTTATACACATTTGATGTACAACAAATATTTGTTAAATGTTAAATGCATATCATTTCAAACATGATATTTGATTACCAGGAATATGAGCAGCATGATGCATGTTACTGTACACTGGTTTATCAAGTCCTCTTAGCTATTTACTGACAATGATGATGATGATGAGATGACTGGTGGTGCTTGCAATTGTGTTGATGTTGGGGAATTTGTGTTCACAGGGAACTATTTTTCTGCCTGGAAATAAAGTCCTTGAACATCCCTGCAATGAAGAAAATCCAGGAAAATTCCTTTTTGAAGTAGTTCCAGGTAAGATGTTTTTTCTGGTTTGATTAAAGCATTGTCGTTCCATGTTGGTAAGGATAAAGACACATCAGACAAGTCTTAGTCTTCTTGAATTACTGGTGCGAACATTAAGATGAGCATCAAATCTGATTAGTATTTACAGAGATAATGACTTACAAAGTGTACATTGATACAAATATATGTGCACACATGCACATACTCATGATCAAATGACAATTGAATTCTCATTCATCCATGAGACTCCACTGTCAACCAGAAGTCAGGACTCGGTGCTTGTAAGGGACTGCTGGATCTAACTCTGATTTTACAGTGATCATCAGATAGAAATTTGACAAGGTATTACAGGTAGAATACTTTGCCTAGCTGATTCACTGACCTCTTTCCTTTTACAACACTACATCTTATTTAAATGGGCTTTTCCTATAAAAAACAAAACAAACAAACAAAAACCCTCTTTCAATGACTAACCAAGTATTATAGTTCCATACCTCAACTTTGCTCCCAACCAATCACTTTCCACATGTGGAGAGTTGAGGATGTCTCTGCCATTTCATCAGATTCTGCAGTTAAATTTCTGCAACATCTGTTTATTTTCCCTAGACTCTGCACCCATCCCCCTTAGTGTACTCCATCCCCATTTACATTGTTGAATAACCCAGCAACCATTTCTCCAAGTCCATGATCTACTTCTTTGATCAGTTGTTCAGTCTTTCCTTATCCCTTGACATAAGAAGAAAGAAGTTAAAAATGTGGTTTTTATAGTTAATATTGGCTCTGGCTGATCTAGTTTACATGATATTGATATTGACACAATCACAGCCTAGGGTGGGTGTGAACTTATTTGTGTAATATGTAATTCATATAAATAATGTTGGGACAAAGGCAGTCAATAAAACAAATTTTCCCAGATTTTGGAGTGCTGAGAATCTAAAATGTAAGGGCATATTTTTTCCCCTCAATGAAAACAGCTGTAGCATTGAGTTCATCTGGCTCACAATGGAATCCATGACTAAATGTTAATTAATGCAGCTGAAGTGCAGAAAGGTTAGTCAGATGCATCGTGTTATTTGTTTCCCCCCAGGGAGAACATATTGTAGGAAACCTGAATCTTGTTTGCCCTATTAAAATCCTTTTATTCTGACTTCTTTGTGGAATACCCGTATGGAACCAGATTCCAGATGTTGCTAAGTCTTTGAAGTATTAGTAGAGGAAATTTTTTTCCCTATTTTTTCTCAAACATCAGTGCCTGTTGGCTTTTAAACCATCATGGTATTAAACTGATGGCTTTGACTTTTCATCTCTAATAATACTAGAAGTCTGCTTTCCCATTTGGTCTGCTAGCTACATAGAGGTTTCATCTTTTGGTGAAGAAGTTCTAATGCAACATAGATGTATATTCTCAAGAGAGTTTCAAAGAGAGCTATGTCTTCAAGCCCAGGAAATCAGGGAGAGAACTTTTCCTCCAACTCTGCTATTCCAGAGCATGTTTCACAGGCAGTGCAGATATATGATGGCTTTTGGTGAGCAAAATTTAAGACTGTGTAATATAAAATCTGAAGGTTATGCTTTCAAAAACATTTCAGGAGAAAATTCAAACTTGCTGTAATTCTGGAGGTAAATAAATTATGTCCATACTTCATTTGAAAAGATGTTTTCTGAATTATTAATGCCATGGGTAGAATAGTAGCTGCTAAGTTGAGTTTTATAATTTTGAATTATTTTATGAACTGTGAAGAGAACTATGCCAAATAATTCTTTGAAGAAGAACTGAAAACATGAACTGCCACACCAAGAATCTAGTGTGTGTTCTTAATCTCGGTCATTTGTGTGACTCTGAACCAGAAAAACATTTCCAGCAAACACTTGAATACTTGTACATGAATTCAGAGATCTGTTTCAATTTTCATCAGATTTTTCAAACACAGAATTATCTGGGGATAGCAAGACACTTGGTTTATCTTTGCAAATAGGAATGATAAGATAATACTATCCAGTTCTTCCAATTGTGTAAAAATCTAACATGGAAATTGGGGCAGTTACAATAGAGCATTTTCATGTGTCAGATGTTGTATGATGTAGGAAGTTACAGAATGTGTTTGGCACGTTGTACAGACCCCTTTGTATTCCTACCTACATAACACACATTATCCTACATTGGCTTTCTGTGTAGAATTCTCTCAAATGCCACTTCTGAAAACCTGCCCTCAAAATGATGCTTACAGACACAACATACCTCTGCTTTTCTGGCAAACACCTCAAGTCTGATTTTCAATGTACATGAATGAATAGGAGGATATTGAATTATTTAATCTTATCAGCCCATAATGATTTCCAACAAAACTGACAAAAGCCAACAGCAAGCTCTTTGCTATAAACCTAGTATCACATGTTTGAAGACCACTTATGTAAGCATACAGCTTATCCACAGGTGCACTGTATGGCTTTATAATTATTCACCTATAGTAGGAATTTTTGTTTGTTTCTGATTTTGCTTTATTCTGAAATGTACTCTGAAACTAAAGGATAATAGTGTGCAAATAAGAAAAATGAAGAATTTCAACAGAATCAAGAATGTCAGCTTTTGTTCACTACTTGTTTATATTTGTTCATGTTTTTCTACCCAGGCTCTAGGCTTTTGTAAGAATCTATTGACAAAAACAATCTACCATAATTTAGGGTTAATTTGTATAGGTTCGTTATCTCCTGAAAAGAATTATCTCTCTGAATATTGCCATGATTTATAGCATTTCACTCCAATTTTTTCTAATTTCCCTACTTGTTATTCAAAAAGATGTCAGCCAAATTGGCAAATTTGAAGACTTTACTGTCAGACATGCCAAATTTTAGAATGGAGTGAACATTTACAGCCAAGTACTAAGCTTTTGGGAAATGTGGTTGAGAAAGAAATGTTGGCAGATCTTTAATGTATAGTCCTTGAAGAAAGAAAATGTAGTCTTTTTTGCTTCTTAAAATGTGTTCTGGTAGAGTTTTCCTTCTGGTGATTTAAAAAAATAATAAACAGAAAAATGAATGAAGTAATGATGCCTTAACTTTCTCAGAAAAATAAAATGCTGTATATGTGTAATAAGAATTGTAATGCATTCCACTATCATATATATATATATATATATATATATATATATATATATATATATATATAAAAGAAAAAATAAATAAAATAAAATGATTCAGACTTAGAAAGGTAAAGAGACAAAGAGACAAAGAACTGTACCTACCTCCATCTGGGTAAGATGTATCTTTCTCGCTCATTACTATATCCCTAGCATCTAGGACAACGTAACACAAGATGCTGAACAGATATTTATTGAAGTGTATATATTTGCCATGTTTCTGAAGGAATCTTGGTCATGAAATGACATCCACTTTGCTATGTTGAACTTTTATTTCCTGCTGTGTAGGATCATTTCTTTCCCTGGTGGCTGAAGTAGAGAGAGATTCCTCACACACTTCTCTTTCTCTTCTTTCCTCTCTGATGAAGAGACTGAAAGAACAGAAGATAGAATTCTTCCTATACAGATTCTGTTGCTGGGTGCAGCCCCCTCACACTGACTGGTCATTGCATTCCTTTCCAAATGTTAACACTTTCATGGGGTTTATTTGTGGCTTTTACCGTGACCTTGCAATTGGTAACCTACTTCACATAGTAAGCTACTCCCACACTGGAGATGGTCCTGTTGGATGGAGTGCAACATGAGGACTTCAAGGCCAGCTGCTTCTTTGTGTTGATTCATCTACCAGGACACTCATGCTTCCTGGCCTGCCAACTAATAAAAAAGCAGGCTGTTTCCCTGTTGATTCCTCCTTCATCTTATCCTTCTGTCTGTGGGTCATCAGCTACAGCACCCAGCAAGGTCAATGGCATGACACACTTCAGAGGCCATCAGGATTCCTCAATTTAGTGAAGCGGTGGGTGACTATTCTGTCACAGTTCAAAATTTACAAGCAATGCTCTTGTGCTTTCCTGACTTGTTCTAGTAGATGGGAGACATCTTGCCCTCAAAAAATAATATTTATCTTGAAAACTGCTTTCTCCAAGTAGCACTTCCTGTTTTCTAGACCTCACCTTATAATAGCCAGGGGCAGAGTTCCTTCTCTGATATGTCTTTTTCAACATGCCCTGTGGGGAAGTTGCTCAGCATAACACCACTGGTCTTTTCAATTTAGCATGTTGTGGGTACTTTTTTCTTCAGGATTGGGTTTTGGCAGCAATTCCAAGAAAGTGGAGAGGAAACTTTCTGTTTATATCTATCTATAATTTTCAACTGAGTTCCCAGGAAGCACATTCTGGTGGAGATTATGCCAGAATAATTATTGGGGCATGCTCTCTGGAGATAGTTCATGTGTGAGAGTTAGGAAGGCAGGATGGAGCAGGAGAAGCTGGCCCATGATGACATCTAATTGATGTCATACTGATCCTATGAGGTGCTCTGAGGCTTGGATGCCTCTTAAGGCTACTCCAAACTGCAGGACAGGGCATTTGTCATTTGGAGGGCTTAAATGAGTTAAATGAGGCAGCAGTACATTATAACCTGAAGCATATTTTCTGAAATCTGAACATGTGGAGTTAATTTTTTGAATTGAAATAGATACACTGGTATCTCATCTCAGATCATCCATTAAGGATGAGCATTTTAGTACTTGAAATGAGCATAGACATTTTCCTTATTTGCAAGTATTTTGTTTAAGCCCATTATAAAAACAGACTCTGGATAAAGATGCACACCTATAATTCTTTGAAAGCACATTCTATAGTCGTCACTCTGCAATGATGGAAAAGTGGGGAGAAACACACTTGCCAGTGGTGGTTTTAATCACATGTTAATAACTATAGCAAAGGAAGATGCTGTGTGGAATGTTTTTTCCCACAGAAAACAATTACACTCTGGGGTCCAGTTCTCATGACAGAGTAAACAATGCTGAAATTGTTCTCGGCTTCTTCACAAACTCCTTCCATGTGCTGGCCAAGTTATCACTCAGTGTCTAGTCACCAAAAAATACACCTGATGCTAATCACATGTTAGGAACCAAGCCAAGCCCCAATTGCAAAGACAATCTCCAGTATTACAGACCCTCAAAGTCCATCTCAGTCCAGTGCCCCAAATCAGTAATAATTAGATCTAGGAGGTTTTCTTATCCTTTTTCCTTCCCACAGGGAAAGAAGAGAAGAGGTAAATGCAGAAGAAAAGGGAAGCAGGATTGTAGAAGTAGCTATGGAAACAGGAAGAAAAGAGATTTTTGAAGGATAATCTAGTGTGATTTTTATCTGCCCGAAAACAAATTTAAACCCTTCAAAAAAGTACAAGGTGTTATTTGTCCTACTTTTGCCATGACTGTGATAATTAGTCCCACTACTCTCAGACAAATACATATTACATCTGTAAATTAAAGTAGAAATATTTTCATTCTAATTATTTTACAAAGGATTTCATAGGAACTGAATGACATGGGTGTCTAGAGAATTTAATAAATGCACTATAGATTCTCTTGCCAGAAATATCCATATACCTAGCAAAATGTACATACTTTTGAGGGTTTGGAGATTCCCTCAAGTCCAATAATAGACCATTGGTTAAGAATAATAATATATATCTGGAACCAGAGAGTATCTTAATCTGTCTTATGGTCTCAATCTCTATTTCTCTATTTACCTCTGTATTTTCCTGTGTATTTATGAATTTGATTTATGTATATGTATACACAAACATGACACATTCTTGCAATTAGTTTTAATTGCTTTATATACTATTCAGGGTTAAATTTTTATCTCTGATTTAGTTGTTCTTTTCTTGGTCCTTACGGGTACGTAACCCCACAAACCTATTTCATGCATTTACAACATAGTGTTTCCTGGATAGAACATTTCATGTGCCTGGAGGCTATAAAATTTTTAATTTACCAAAACTTGAACCTACTTAGATGGTCAGTGCAGCTGTGTTATGTAATAAGCCAAGTGAGAAATAAATAGTTTTGACAGATATTCATGGGTGTCTCTGGGAAAGAAAAAATGCTTGGCCAGTTTTTGAGTTTTTGAAATAATTATGTAACATCAGCAATGGAAGTTTACCATCCATGTCAGTATTTGCAGCTCCTTCTGGGTTTAACAAACAAAGTCATTGGATACATTAATTTTGTGTCATTTAAAAAAGTTTTTAAGTCAGTGTTTGGCATCTATTTTATATGAAAATGTAGGGATATTTCAATGTGTTTTAGCATAAAAGTTGGTAATTTTGTTGATTACTTATTTAAATATGCTGCTAAGACATCTTAATTTTACAATGGTCCCTTTATCTTAACTTTTTCCCCTGCTTCTATGCTGGTACTTTAAGCTAAAATCCATACAATTATATTTGTTATCCCAAAACAACTGTGACAATCTCTCTATTTTCTCTCTCTCTCTCTCTCTCTCTCTCTCTCTCTCTCTCTCTCTCTCTCTCCTCTCTCTTTTTTTTTTTTTTTTTGTCTTCCTAAGTCTGGAGGCAGCCTTTTTTTTTTTCTTTTTTGGCTCACTTTTGTTTTGCTTTTGCTCAGTTTTAATGTGTGCAGATCATTTAGAGAATGTGAGTAGGAGTTGTTTATGGTATGAAAATATAATTCTATATACACAAGTGGTCCTGAACATGAATTAAATAAATGCATCGGCAAAAATCAGGATGTTTTAGCTACTATGTATTCTTTTATTAAAAAAGGAAAAAACGTTTCTGGGATTTTTGTTTCCAAATTCCCTTCCTACTTAAAAATGCCTTAAAACATACATTTGAAAGAAGCTATTAACATGACACAATGAACATTTTTTAAATGCTTTTAATCCTTTAAAATTCTGGCTAATATCACTTTGATCAAGTGGCTTTTAGGGCACTTACAAAGTGATAGAACTCGTGATCATATGATCACTTATGAGAAGTGGCCCTTCGAGCAGAGTTCTTATCGTCCCACTGATCCATCCATCATCACTAAGTGCTAGATCAGGGACCAGTGAACATTTTCTATAAAAGATTAGAGATTAAATATTTTAGACTTCAGGCCGTAAGGTCTCTTACAGTTGTTTGACTCTGCTGTCAGAGTAAATAAATGTGTGTGGCTGTGTTCCAATAAAACTTTATCCATGGACACTGAAATAGGAATCTCGTATAATTTTCAAATATCAAGAAATATTATTCCTGTTTCAGTTTTTTTTTTCCCAGTTAAAAATGTAAAATAGAGGCAGTGGACCAGATTTGACCTTCTATGGGCCATGGCTAGATACAAAAAGCAAACCTATGAAAAGAAGGCTGAAGATATGAATATAAATCACTAATCCCTACTGGTGCCACCCGAGCCAGAATTAGAACTCAGAGACAGCCTGTCTCCCCAGGCCATGGCATCACCCACTGCCTCAAAATCATGATTCAAAAATTATGTGCCAACATTTTTACTGGGAAAAAGCATCTCTGAATATTTTTATAAGGAAAAAATTCATCATAAACCTAAAAAGTGTTAGTGACCAAACAGAAAGTCTCTTTTTAGCCCTGACTTAGCTTATTTAGACTCTAGATTCTGACAAGAGCTGAGATCTCTTATGTGGCTTTTAAAATAATGAATACCATTAATAGGAGCCTGGGTGTGCTTAGCATGAAAACCTTTTCCCATACTTAGTTCAGTCCACACAAAATTCAGGGAGCTGTTCATAAGTGTTATGAGATTAAAACATCCCTTGCAAGATTAAATATCCTCCAATCATCTTTCAAACTCTTATTTTTACAATATTCATTCTCATCTTACAGTGCTAAGTATCTCTCAGATAATAAAAATATTTTGTTTTCAGGTAAAAGAAAATGAAATTAACAAACATCTACTCAGAGAGGGATAATTTATTTCACCTACCATTCATTTATTGTAAATATATCCCTGCCCCACCCCTAGTTTTCCTGTAGCCTTAGTATGAGAAACACTTCCATGATATTCTTATTTAATGTTTACAAAAACATATATCAAGCCTGTACTGATATGTGACAGGCTGGTCATAAAACAGCTTGTTTAATATGGCTTGCGATGGATAAATAGCATGTTTCCTGCTGCCAATCAGTGTATTTATTTACTTTCTTAATAAATACAATAACTAGACTCACACCCATATAAACCCACAAAACCACCATACACTACAACCTTCATATCCCAGAAAGAATATGGGTCAGTTGATTATCTCTATCCCATATAGGCCAAATATCCAAGAGTTAAGAGAAATAAAGATGACAGGAAGAAATGAGGTTATGGGTTTGAAAATTGGTATATTCTGCATTCCCTTCCTCTCTTCTTGGTACTAACATTTCATGTTTTGGGAAGTCTTAGGACTAGAGATGACACCTTTTTTTCCAATGCCTTATGGAGTGTAGTCATATGGTACATGCTCAAAGTATGCTTGTTGAATTAATGCATAAACTCGACTTCACTTTCTTATCTCTGTGGAATGATTGCATTGGATTTTAGAACCTTCCAAATCTGAATTATTTATTTGGATCATAGCTCTTTTCCCCGGTGCCTTAGGAGCCTGGAGACTAGAGAAGTTCATTAACTTCACACACTCTTTACTCTTCAAAAAGAGTCCTCATTGCCTCATCCCCCAGTTCTTCATTAACACTAAAACAAACAGTATTTTTCATTACTTCATTGACAGAGGCTATATATTAACAAGTTATTTGCCAGACAAATAAATGTGTTTTTTCCTCTCATTGTTCTCTGTGGTGTGGTTTTAATTATGCATTCTCAAGCTGTTTGTGTTTACCTGCCTCTTTCAAACAATAATTAAAAAGAGCCTTGCAATCAAATCAGGCTAAGGAAATAGATGGTGAGGTCCTAAACAAACGTCAGCTGCTATTATGTGAATAGAGTCTCCAGGCGGTTCTTCTTCCATGGAGGGTCTTCTCAGAGCTGTATCTTGGCTAGAGAGAGAGTGAATGAGTGTGGGTGAGTTGACGGTCAGTGGAGAACAACCCATAGGTCACAAATGATGTGGGAATGAAAAGGGGAAATCACATTTCATGAGAAAAGGAATATATCAAAAGAAACAAAATGATGTCCAGCGCGACAACTGCTAATAAATAAGAGTGACAAGAGTTTGCAGCAGGAGTGGAGGGCACTTTGGCTGTAGAGGACTTGCCTATCATGTGTGAGGCTCTGGGTTCCACACCCAGCACTGAAGAAAGAATAAAGCTGGCATAGCCCTGAGTCCTGTGCTAACTGTCAGAGGCCCTGCTACAGGAAAAGGGAATGGGCAGAGAGTGGTTGCAGTATCTGTTAATTTTCTAAAACTGCCATAACAAAGTCTCTAAAACTGGGTGGCTTACACAGACCTTTTTCCTCAGAATTCATCTACTGAAAGTCCAAAATCAAGATGGTGTCAGAGTGGGTTTCTTTGGAAGGGCCCCTCCTTGGCTCCTATGCCCCCCCTTTTCCCTGTGCCTTCAGGGGATTTTACTCTGATCCTTGCTATATCCTAATTTCTTCTTCTTGTAAGGACAATAACTATATTGAATTAGTGACCTCATTTCAACTTACCTCTTAAGACCTGTTTCCAAATTTAGGAATTTAGAATTCTTAAATTTTAAGGTACTGGGTGTTAGAACTTCAAAACCTGTATTTTGGGGGAAACACAATTCAGCTCCCAATAGAATTAAAAGAGGCAATGAGACCTACCTGCTCTTCTAGGGGCTTCTTGTTTTAGGGCAAACTCCCCATCAGGTTGTCCCTGACTGCTTGAGCTCCATCCTAGTCCTCAAAGGAAGAAGCCGAAATGTTCACCTTGAGACATGGGCATCCCGTGGCCATCCAAAATTCTACTTCCACTTTTCCTAAAGATCAAAAAGCCTGAATGATTTAGCCGCCAAAGCAGGAACTGAGAAGATGTGAAACTGAAATGGGGGCTGTCCAGAAAAAAAAAAAAAAAAACCTAGATACTCTCTCCCGAAAACTGACCTTGGATTTAATTTTATTCAGAGTGTTTTGTTTTGCTGTTGACATTTTGCCTAACGGAAATAGACCAGACATCTAGCCTTAGTGTTATTGTTACTTTCTTTTTCACTCTTTCTTTTAAATCAAGGCCAGTTTTATTTGCGTTTGACAAACTCTTTGTAAAAGTGGCATGCGAATGCATCACACACTGCTGTGCTGTGTCTAGTTGGGGCAGAAAGCCAAAGGGAGGTCTGGATACATCTTTTCCAGTGGCCCAAGGCTCCTGTGGTGAATTACCAACTTGTCATTCAGGATACTGAGGAGCAAGTGGTATCAAGACAGGCAATTAAGGCTTCTGGAGAACGATTAGCGCAGGGGCGTGACCCAGTGTGGGGTTCATCTCTTCAGCACCAATCACGTTGTCTTTTTCGCATGACTCATTATTCCTGATGTGTCACTTGCTCACAGGAAACACAGAGGAGATAATGACAAAACTGTGCTTGTGGGCTCTTTGGCTCCAATCTATGAACTATGATTTCTCATAATAGGTTCTTTGATTGAAAGATAAGTAACTCATTTCACAGGGACCCAGCTGATGCAAATCGATTATCATTCGAATATTTGATTTATTTTGATTTTGAGTTTTGATCACCCTCTCTCCCATAGATAACTTCTCTGCCAACTTAATTTTATGGCTATTTCTCCAATTTCCTGATATCAAATATATGGAGCTTTTTTTATCTTCCATTAAGTCCTCTTTTCCTCTATTACAACAGCGAAACTGCCTTTTTCCTTCACAAATCCAGTCCTTTGTCTGTTTTTGAACTCCATTCACTTCCATCTTTTTAGGAATTCCAATCTACTGATTGTTCTGTTTCCCTCTTGCTATGTTGCTTTGACTTCCATATTGTGGTATTTCCATAAGTTTCCAAGTGTATGCTGGGAACTGGCATTTTTATTGAAAAAGCAAATTAATTCTATGCATGCTCAGTTGAAAAAAATAGGAATATCCAATCATGCTATTATTCCTCTGATTTATAAAATAATCTCTTGACTACACTTTTTGCATTCTCTATCAACTCAGAAACTCCTCTAGATTCTGTTCTATATCCTTTTTGATTCCTATCTTCACCCAATCTCTTTTTATCCCTCAGAAGACTTTTTCTTACTAATGTCGTAAATGACACCCAATTTTTCTGAATCCAGACTTTGAGTTTCAATACTCATAATAAGTGCTCATTTGGAATAATTTGACACACTTGGTCACTTTCTGGTACACATTCTTTATTTGACTCTGAGGATACTACACGTTCCTGGTGTTCAGCCTTTTAACTGTCCATGTCCCTCAGT
Organism: Callospermophilus lateralis; assembly: GCF_048772815.1. Taxonomy (NCBI): domain Eukaryota; kingdom Metazoa; phylum Chordata; class Mammalia; order Rodentia; family Sciuridae; genus Callospermophilus; species Callospermophilus lateralis. The sequence goes on from NC_135312.1 coordinate 66,328,639, forward strand.
CACTACCGCTTGTTTCTCTTTTCCCTGACTTCCTGGTATTGGAGGGTCCTCAGTGTCTGACCCTCTGTCCTGGAGAACTGCAGTGCTCTCCTAGTGTGTCTTCAGACTGCACTCTCCCTCCCACTCTGCTCCATCCTGTACACCATAGCCAGAGTGATATTAGCAGACTTTATTGTTTAGAGTAGTTTTAGTTTTAGAGAAAAGTCACACAAAAGGTACAGAAAGTTCCTATACACAGAGTGACATTTTAATATTGAAATCTGACCAAGTCACTGTCTATTTTTAAAATATTTTATCACAATTTTAGTTTCTATATAAACCATCCCCATGTATTTCATTCTATTGCTCTTGGAGTTCTAACCACACTGGCCTTTTAGTTTTTCAAGTGTGCCGTGCTTCACTCTGGCCACAGAACATTTGCATACTGTCTTCTCTTTTTAAAGTACTTCCTTCCCCTAATTCCCAAATTCATAAAAGAATTCTAGCTCATCCCTCAGATGGTCTTTAGTTGTTGTTTGTTTGAGGGAAGCTTGTACTTGATCATGCCTTCCATCAAGTGGGTGTGTATGTGTGTGTGTGTGTGTGTGTGTGTATATATATATATATATATATATATATATATATATATATTTCTGAGTAAATTTATTAATTTATTTTTATTTTTATTCTATTTCTTGTTTTAGATACAGTGACATAGCCTCCCATTGAACCTTGATCTACCTTGAAGTTTCCTGACCTATACCGCTTACCTTTTGTCATATATAAATAAATAAGAATGCAGGTTCCATGAGAGCTAGAACTCTGGTTTGCTCGTCATCTAATGCTAGCATAGAGAAAACTACCTGACATATCATAGTCATTGAATAAATATTTCTCACCAAAAAAGGAAGAAAGACACAGGATGTCAGTGTGGTGTGGAAATGGGTAGATTTGGGGATTGATCATCAGGAGTGTCGCTAATTCTGTAATCCAATTCAAACTAAAGGCTTAATGCAGTTCATTAAACATTTAGTAAGAATCAGCTCTAAGCTGGACATTATACACTAATTTCTGATCATCGGGGATCTATTTTTTTTTTTTTTATCATCCCAGTGAACATCACTTAGGGGTAGAGTTTCACTGAACATTCTGGGAACACTTATCAAGTTCATCTACAAATCAGTCTAGTGCCCACAGAACAGATAGAGAAGGGAGATGAGACCCTTGCCTCTGCTGTGTTTCTTAGGCAAATCTTCTTGCTGTGCATCCAATTTCTCATCAGAAAAATGAATATTATAATATGGAATTACCAAATGAGATAGACTAGTGTCACCCAAATGAGGACAATGATTTGTATAAATTACTTCTACTGATTCACCTTCACACTTGTCCTCAACTCACTTCCCTTTAAAGGGAACCTCATTATTTTGAACGTGGTAAGATCCAATGATAAATCTTAGTAACCTCCTTTTCCATCATGTCTCCCCTGTTGATGTGTGAAAATCAATTGGTAGGAAAGCACTCAATGAAAAGCAATGGGATGATCTGTATGCCAGGGTGAAAAAAAAAAAAAAAAAAAAGAATTCCTTTTGTGAGACTTTCTTTTTTAAATGTTGAAAGTTCAGACCTGAGCCATAAAGGACCTCTCTCCTTAGTCAATATGAACTGGCACCTCACTGTTAAATCCACCTAGTCTGCATGACCCATTGTTAACTGCAGGCTCAAGTAGATTTGCTGGCTGTTTCCTTGAAATGAAGGGCTCCTCCTGCACTGCCTGGCAGCCAGCAGTGCCATTTCATTAGTTGTCTGGAACACAAAGCCTCAAGGGTATCCCTGATGCTGCTGATGAAACCACTACTGATGGATCTAATTATGCATGGGAACTGCAGGCAGCAAACAGGTTGTATGTTCAGCTTAATGGTCAGTGACTTAATTACACAGAAAGAGCTAGGCACAGTGGCTCAGTATGCTGACCGTGGCTGAAAATACTCCCCCCTGGAAATATTTGGAAGAAGCTAGGAGCAAGCACAATATATCTCTGAGGCAATTAACAATTAGAGTCATACTCTTCCAGCAAAACAAATCTTAAGGACTCCTTGGCCAAATAATATTGAAGATTACTTTTAAATGGGATCCTAAGATTCCACCTACTAAATCAGATTTCATCTTTAACTGCAAATAAGAAGATCAAATGGGGGAATATAATTTTTTTTTCTGAGCATCTCAACAAGAGATGTCTCCTTTACAATATTTTCTGATGGAATGTTTGAACTCAAAATGTGTTCCACATTAGAATTCGTATTTCTGTTTTATTAAAAATAAAAATAAAAAGTACCTCCTTAGCATTTCCTGATATCTGTCACATACACTGTCTAGAACCAAAACACTCAGCAAAGTTATATGATCCAACCTTCAGTAGAATGAATATCTATATCCTACATTAAATGTGGCTAGAACTGCATAGAAGAATTTTCATATTGTTTCATTTGACAGAAACCTAGAAACTGGATCAGATAGGATCAATTGGTTTGCAGAGTTTTGTAAGTTTGGTTCATTCATGCAAGCTTCATACTGTATTATAGTGTTTGGGTTTTTATAATCAAGGGAGGAATCGTTAATTGCTTCTTTCATATTCTCTTTGTTAAAGATATAAATCCATCATGTTTGTGTAACTTGCTATTATTGTTTTCCTCATATATTCCAAACATAAATGACCTTGGAATAAAGGGTTTGAATCTGAAATTAAGATTAAATAAATTAAAATGTTACAATAACATAAACCAACAGATCTCTCTTTTTTATTTCATAGAAGTTCTAAGGAACCCCAAAGATAATTCTTTTAATTTTACAGATGAGGTCCATGGGTACCAGGGGTTACCATGGCCAATATATAAATTCCTAAATCTCTACTTAAACAGTGTTTTCACTGTTATGGTTTCTCTTTGATTTTATTGGTACTAATTTTTATTAATATTTCCAGGCTTAAGAGCAAAACCACAGCAACTCTAGTTCATTTGATTTAGGAGTATAGTAATAACAATTTAATAAGCATATCAATAGCTACTATTTGATGTAATCGGTGTTAAATATAGGTTAGAGCCTTTATATGCATTATTTTATTTATTTTTCACCATTCTTGCTGGTAAATTGTTATCACATGATGAATTTACGTTCAAAAAGTTTAAGGATTGTTCTGAGACCATGAAACTAGTAAGTGGGTGACACAGGGTTCATATCCAAGTTATATTTTCTAAGTCATCTTATTAGGATGATAGAAAATGATCAAAGAAATAAAAATTTTTTCCTCTAGCAAAAATTTTGGTGAGATTTTATTACACCTCTGGAACATAGTATGTGTAGGTAGCTAGCAGTGACATTTTTTAATAAAAATGTTCTGTAATATTTACATATTGGGTTAATAGGAAACTGTTTTCATATATGATATGAGAAATTTTTCCTTGATAAAATCAAATTTACAATGATAGGACTTAAAATTTTTTTAAACTTTACTATGATGTGAAAGCCAAGTGCATTCAGTAGAAACTGTACTTGGAATTTTGAGTTTTGATCTTTTCCTAGGCTAGTGATATACAGTGGCACTATCTCTCCATATGCTGGGCAACAGCCTTGAGCTGCCCCTTAAAAGCCAGTCATATGGTGGTGGTCTTAATGGGAAACAGCTGGTAATGTGCACTGTACTGCCCTGTCAAACTATGATCCTCAGTAGCTTGGGTGTATTAAATGCATTTTTGACTCATGATATTTTGAATTTATCAGCATATAACACCATTTTAAGTCAAGGAGACTCTGAAGTAGATTTTGAACAGACAGTTACTCCAAGCAGCAGGGGTAAGTTGGTTTGCTTGTTGTTCTTATCTCTTACCCAGGCACTGTGGTGATGTAGGCAATGCACACTTGTTGACTGGCCTGTACTGTAATGGTTCTAGTGTGTCCCAAGGCAGCTGGATGTTTTAGGCAGACTTTCCTACCTAATCTGTCCCATAAATATTGCCACAGTGTGGTTCAGTGTCAGTGTGGAGGCAGGCTGTGGTGACAGGAAAAACTTGAAAGTATTTTCAGTAGTTTGTTAAGTCTTCAGAACTAAATATGTTTAAAAATAAGGTGGTAAAAATTTAATGAACATTTACTTCAAGAAACTAACCAAAGGAATTTAAGATATCACACAAAAGGAGAGGCCATGAGGAGATGGTGGTAATCCAATAACGTGATGCTTAGCCAAGTCGCTCTGCCAATTATTTGCTGTTGGGTAAATATTATTTTGGCAGAGGATGATCCTTGGATATCTAACTTGAAGCTGAACGAGGTAATGTGTGGTGACAAAATAGAGGGTTTGTTTAAAAGGTAGTATATTATTTTATATAAACCTCAATGAGGGGAAACAAACCACTAATTAGCTTCTACTTTCTTATTATATTGGAAAAAGTTTTATTTTAATTTTTAACTTTATTGAGATATGTAATATACAGTTCACCAATTTGAAGTGTAAATTAAATTGGTTTTAGTATATTCACACTGTTGTGCAGCCTTTCATACCTCAACTTTAGTATTTGCTTATCAACCCCCAAAAGAAACCTCATACACAATAGCAATCACTAACCATTTTACACAAGCCCCAAACATGAAATAACTAATAATCTTCCTATATGTATATATTTGTCTATGTTGGGCTTTTTGTATACATGGAATTCTACAATATAAAGTTTTTATAATTGTTTTCAATCCCTTAGTATAATGTTTTCAAGGTTCAACCATGTTGTGACATAATTTTAATTGATGAATGGTATTCCATTATATTGGCATACCATACTTTGTTTGTTCATTTACTGGTGGATATTTTTCCTTTTCCACTTTTTGGCTATTTTGAATAAATCTGGGATGGATATTCTTGTTTAAGATTTTATGTGGATGTCTGTTTGTAATTCTCCTGAGTATATATCCTAAGAGTAAAATTTCTAGGTCATATTGTAACTCTATTTTTAACATTTTGAGATAAGGCTATAATGTTTTTCAAACTGGCTGCATGATTTTTATATCCTCATTAGCAATATTTGAGAATTTTTAAATTTCTCCATAATCTTATCAAATTTATTTTCTATAGTTTTATTATAACCACCCTTGTGACATCTCATAGTGGTGTCTATGGATTTCCTCAATGCTAATTGATAGTGAATAACTTTCCATATGCTATTTTTAGCAATTTCTATATCTTCTTTGACTAAATACTTTCTCACTTCTTGGGTCTATTTTTCCACTGGATTGTTTGGGATTTTTATTACTGAATTATAAGATTTCTTTATATATTCTGAATGTAAAACCCCCTATCAGATATATAATTTGCAAATATATTCCCCCATCCCATAGGTTGTCTTTTTATTTTATTAATGGTATCCGCGAAGTGTGAAAATTTTAAACTTTAATTAAATTCAATCTATTTTTTTTCCTTTGGTCATTTGTGTCATGTCTAAGGTTATATAGGTTCATTTCCATGTTTTTGCCTAAGTCTCACTCTTACATTTAGGTCTATGATTTATTTTAAATTAACTGTTTGTGTGTGGTATAAGAAATGGGTCTCCCTTCATTCTTCTGCCTGTTGATATTTATCTGTTCCAGCACCATGTGTTGGACCCAGTATTTGTTGCTACTGGGCTGTCTTGGCACTATTTTTATTTTTTGTTAGGAGGATTTCTCCCTCTAGAGAGTCAGCTGTAAATAGCACAAGACCAGGCATGTTTCTAAAAATGCCTCACTCCTTAATTTTCAATAATTCCTTTGTCAGCTACTTGCTGTCTACTTTAGCCCCAGGGAGGATGCCCCAGATCTAGGTTGGGAACACTGTGGATTGCCTTTTGATGTTATTAAAGCCTTGAAAATAGAAGGATCATTTATAAACGAAGCTGCACCTCACTTGTTCTGTTGATGAATTTTCTTAATGTGGTTCCTGCACTTTTCCAGCTTTGGGATAGAAGAACTGCTTGGCTCCCTACCTGGCTCTTCTCTGCCTCCTTATCTCCCGCTTCCCTGGCACCATGGGCCTTGATAGTACAAGTCTTCTGAGCCCTCTTCTTTGCATTTCCTTCTCCAGGTGGTCAGTGTGCTTTTAACTGAATGAAAACCCTGGGACTTGCCAGAACTCAGGGAACCATCCATGAATCCCTTCTCTTCCTCCTACTTGACATCCAGTCCATCAGCCAGTGGTGTGGATTCTGCCATTCTTTTTGCCATTCTTTCAGAAAGAACTGAGAAACCAAGATATCTACAGGATATTTTCTTTCCTTTAGCACCAGAGGGGTGAAATTTGTGTCTTATAGGACATAAATGAAAATAAAAAGGACACAGAAAACAGAATCAGGGTCATACCAAAGATGACACTAGAGTGGGTTTTGCTGTTACGATAAAGTATAGGAACATCTTAGAGAGTATATGTGGGGATATTAAGTATTAAGTGAATCATGGGGATATTAAGTGACTCAGAAGTAAAGAGGTTAGTTTTTTTTTTAAATGCACAGGGCTTTTGTTTTCATTTTCAGAAATATCTGAATGTAAATAGTTTGTGAGTGATATTATTATGTGTGTGAAAAATTTTGCTCTCTACAAACTACTTGTATTTTTACTCTTTAGATTCATTTTGGTTCAATGGTCACATACATGGCTTGGAGACAGGTGAGCACAACAAATAGATGGTAAATTGCTGCACGCTTGATGGGAAGAAGAGATGCCTTATTTACCCAGATGGGGTCCATTTTCTTTCCTTGGAACTGGAGGAAGGACAATGATGGTAAAACTGATTGAGTTGAGAAGGAAATTGAATTTGTTTCAGGTCTAGTGATATTTTGGTGCATAGTTGGACAAAACCATAGCTCCATTCCATAAGCATAGGAGAGGAAAGAAGATTCTTGAAGAAATATTTCTTTTGTAGCCACTGCTGCTTTCCCCTCTGGCTTTATGTGGTGGTTGCATATTCCCAAGGCAGCTGCACCTTCTTATGTGGTCTGATTATGCACTTGAAAGACCAAAACTAGATAAAAGATCTACTCTTTAAAAACTTTATTTTCCAATGCAGGGATTATGGAAAAAGTGACAGTGATTAAGTCTATGTTCTATTTGCCAAAGTAGAGGAGGGAGTGGAAAAGTCGGGTAGACTGGGATAGACAAGCCCTGGAGGAGCCGGAACATTCACCCAGGCCAATTGCCATGTGACTCTTAGAGGTCTGCAGGGAAGACACCATCTGCCACCATTTGGCAGGACTTGGTCACCAGGGCACAGAGTGGCTGATTGTCCTCAACCTTGGAGGCAGAAGCTGGCAGCTGACCCCAAAGCCTGTTTTCTCCTAGAAAAGATAGGAAGTCATTGAACTGAGATAGTGATGGTGTCTCTCCTGTCATGCAACATAGAAACTAGGAGAAAACGAGGGAGGGCTGAAGAGAGTGCAAGGAGGAGGAAAATAAAGAAAAGGAATCCTGTTTGACCCAGCCTATCTATTTAACTAAGTTTGAGATTGATTTTGCTCACTAGTCAATGGAACAGGAAACCTACATTTCTGAGTTGAATAAATGATAGAATTGCCAAATTATTGTAAATACAGAAGAAGAGAATGAGGTATATTTCTATGTATATATGTATAGACAGACAGATAGATACATAGATAGATATGGATAATCATAATAATGGTTATTTTTGCATATTGAATTAATTTTTTGACTATGTCAGACAAAGAGGTACTGCTTTCTTTGATTTCTCTAATTAGGTTCAGTTTCCAGATTTGGAGACAGACATTGGTGACAAATTTCATTCTCTGATTTGTGACCCCAAACTGTGGACTATTAGGGTAGTGCTTTTATATTCTCTTTTGTTAATTAGTTTCATGTTATTTTTATATCACCTGTACATTCTTATACATTTGTACGTTTCTTAGAATGCAAAAAACAATTTTTAAACTTATGTATCTTTTATAAAGAACAAATTACCACCATTGTGATCTTTAGCATATTGTTTTTTAAGTTTGTGAAAATGTAAAATATATTTTGGTAAAATAGGCTTGAAATTTCACATGAGATGCCTAAATTATTGAGAATGTTCTAAACTCTATGGTTTACATGAGACCTGGAAACCAAAGTCATAAATAAGTGCTCCTTATATAAAATTTGATTTTATGACCAGAGACTCCAGATCTCAGAAAAATAAGAAAATCTGAATATCTAAGCAATAATCGATATTTTTCTGAATTAGTTTCATTGAGAAACGGTTAGAAGCAACAGGGAGACAATGTTGTGAATAACCATATGTGGCTACCTAACTGGGGGGAAAATGCATCATGACATTTAAATGGACACCAGAACATATCGCTGCTGTTAAGAAGTGTTTAGGAGAATAAATGGCATCTGGGACCTTTGGAGGTGAGAGTGAGAGGCAGCACATTGAGTGTTTGGAAGGGTCAAAGAAACAAGACACATAGAAGGGGAGACTTACTGTCGCTGTCACTGTAGCAGTTAATCTTTTTTTCTCTTGACACAAAGACACACAGAATGGCAAGTTAGACTGACTGCAAGTTAGCATGAAGGAATCCAGTGGCCTTAATTCTACCCCTTCTCCTCCATTTAACAAAATGCCCCAAAATTTGAATGAAAATAGCCTTAAATCAACTTTAATTATAAGTAAGCAAATCTCTTGAAAATGTTACTACTCTATCGTTAATTAGCAACTAGCGTGTTGCAACATAGCTTATAACAACAGCTGTATGCCATTAAGGATGAAAGGTAATAGATTATTCAACTCCTGGGGTATTTTTCAAGAGTCTCTAGTTCTAATATTAGCCTATTGTTAGTCCTAAGGAGTATTAAATTCTTGTTCTGCAGATGTTTTTGTCCCTGATATTTTTTTTAAAAAAGTATTTTCTTTTAAAAAATACATGCATTTGTATAATGCAATATTTTTAGTGGTGCTATTGTATTTGTTTCGATTATCACGAATGAATTCAGCAGTGTCCAAATATTCACAGAAAAAAAACGGAATCCAATTTTCACTTGAAAAATGCTTTTCATTTTGTGAGACCCCAGAGTCCTTTACTTGTAATGCCACAATTCAAACATATTTGGCATTAAGCTTCAATCCTGGAAAGGCAGGGAGCCTGGCTTATGTTCTTTGGAATGGTTATTTGTTTGACTTTGAATCCCATAGCCTCTGAATTATGAATTTTTAGAATTCTGTTTTTAATTTTAGTCATGTCCTTACTCTTTATGTGCGAGAGTGATACAAGAGCCAACTTACATAATGAGTGTACAGAATTTCCTAAGTGACAGTTAAAAAAAAAAAAAAAGTACTCTCTGATCAAAGTTTCAGTGAGAAGTTGTCTTTAGCACATTGGTTTTTGAATGCTACTTTTCTAATGATATTCTCTAATGATGTTTTCCATGATGTAGTACTGTTTTCTTTTTCAATGGTTCTTTCCATATGCATGCCATATGTAAGCTTTTATTTTAGAGAATTCTTAGTAGGTATTCCAGTCATTAGAGGAAATTAGCCTTTACTTAATTAGAATTGTATTTGCTAGTCTTAGTTACACTTCTAGAAAACTCAAAATATGTCCCCCATTTTCGGAAGCCTTCTCACCCTTTTTCATCTCAACATTCTCCATGATTAATTCTAAACAATCTTTAAATATGAATGTGAGGTTAAAGCAAGGTGCTTTTAAGTGGTTAACCTCAGCTAAAGGTAAATTGGTGCATAGGAAAAGGAGAAAGAGAAGGTTCTAAACGCAACAAGTGCTTCTTATATTCCTGCTTGCATAGTACACAATTTGAAGACATAAGTATATAAAAAAGTCCTTGTACTCATGAGTAACCTAAAAAAATGATTTAACTGGCCTCAGAGTAAGTGTGAAACATAGACGAAAGTTTTATGTACAAAACAATGTCCGGAAGGAGTCTGTTGCAGGCAGGCTTCCCACCAACTGAAATGGATTGGAGGCTAGAATCTGTATATTTTCTAATACACTGGTTATTCTAATGTCTACCAGGTCCCATGGTACCATGCTAAGCACTGCCACCAAAAAACATGAGTCCTTCCTTAAAGGCTAATGGTCCAGTAGACTAAGAAAATGGGCATGTCAGCAAATAAATGCAGTTATTAAAGGCACATTGATGCAAGTTAAGTCAAGGGTAGTTTTTTAATTTGTGTGTCGTTTTGCACTTCCATGGTTTTGGAAATTCCCTAGGGGTGCTTAGGAAGACATGGTGAAAGCAATAAATGTTCGTACCTGCTTTTTTTCATCGTGTTTTTTTCAAGTGGGAAAGAGAAGGTAAGCTATGGAATCAGGCTAAGCGCCTCCTTGTGACATGGTGTACAAGTTCTAGGAATGACAGGTGGGCTGGAAATCTACTCTTTTGTTAAGAATTGTTGTTTAGTGATGCATGTATTAAATTTTCTCTATTCAGTCCTCTCATGTTTGAGTACAGGATCAACTCTCTGTGAATTGTTGTTACTCTCATTTTCCTCTCTCCACCCTTACCCATCCTGTAGCCCAACTCCTTCTCCCAGAAACCACACAGTAACCAACTCCTTAACCACCCATTTTCAACAGATGCATTTTTTTTCTTGTGATAGCTCTTGTATTTGTTGTTTTTCCTCTATAATTCTATTTTTTTGCACCCATCTCTTACTCTAATTTCTCAAATAGATTGTGAATTCCTTGGGAATAAAGCAATATTTTATATTTGTGTGTGCCTTTTAGTAACAAACTTGGATAGGAGAAGCACTCAGGTTGTTGCTTGTTTTAGAGAAAAGACAGGATTCAGGGTCCTTATTTGTGTGTGAGCAAACAATGGCTAATACTGCATTCACGCCAGTACAGGGTCATGTGAAAGTGGCTGCCCCTTTCCTTTATTTAAAACCATTATCTTTTCTCTTTTAAGGAAATGTCTAGAGCAACATGAGCACATTTCTTCTTAATATAAGTTTTTTCTTTTTCTTTTTTTTTTCTTGTCTCTCATCATTAGTTTGGGTTTCAGTTACATTTTTAAATGTGGCAATATTAACATATTTCCACAGGATGAAGGATCTAGTGCAGCTTTTGAACAAAATCTTATTTGAGAGGTAATCTTGGCAGATGATTTTTGTGCCTGCATGGAACAAAATCCAGCAAAAAAAAAAAAAAAAAAAAAAAAAAAAGAAAAGAAAAGAAAAGAAAAAAAGAAAGAAAAAAGCATCATGTGCAAAACAAAACCAATTACAACATGACATTAAACAACAAAAAATTTAATATGTATTATTTAAATTTGGAATCTAAAGAAAATAACATGTTTTAAATTTTTTTAAATATAATCATTAGAATGGAACACTAATAAATGGTGCTGAGGATAAACAAAAATTTATTTGGGGCTGTTGTAAAATTTTGAGTGACTTTAAAATAAGAGTATAAACCAAATATCCTTTTAAAAAAATTAAACTTTTAACCTAGAAGACCCATTTCTTTTCATGTCTAGCTTGTCTGGCTGTGTGGAATCAGTTTCTTAGTGTTTATGTACAGAATGCACAGCAATACTGCCCTCTAGGGGTTCCCCAGGAGGCAGTCACTTGTCTTTAAGTTTTAGCTGAACCCACTGGACTTTGCTGACATATCAGTAGGCAACCTGTGCCATCCCCCTGCCTTTGTGCACTATGGCCATTTTTATAAGTCAAACTACAAACAAGTTACACAATCATTATTTCTGTGAATAAATGATATTAACAGTTCTTAAAAGATTTTTATTGGTTATACATAATTCCTTGTCTCATACTTGCCATGCTGAAAATTAAGAAAGCATTCTGATATGACACAAAGGCCACTGAATATATGCAGGCTGGGAATTGATTTAAGATTGAAAGCAGTGATGCAGCTTTCAAGTCATATCTTTTATTTATAGTAGAGAGAACGTTAAATTCCATTGTCCTTGATAATGAAAACTAACAAGTTGGAAAAATGTCTGATCCAGACTAGATTAATAGCCAAATATTTGGATGTATAAATGAAATGTGGGTATCTTAAATTTTAGATGCATTTGAGAGACAGCAAGAAACTAATAGTCATATGATGTGATATATGAAAGCTTTGCCAAAAAAATAGACTTAACATGAAAATACAAATGTCTAGAGAAAGAAAGGTTTTCTATCCAAGTGTGATGCAGAAGTCTATATATTCCCCAATGCACAGAGAAAGGTCAGAGTGAATTTAAACGTCAGTGTTGTCACACATTGTGTGAGCTTTGGCAAGTACTAAAACTGTGCCTCAGTTGTGAAAATTAAATGATAACAATATTTATAAATATTGTGTATTTTCTGATATTATATTACTATTTTAAGAGTTGGGTATTTGCATAAATTTGCCTATTTCAATGTGTGGTTTGTGGGGGTATGATTATAAGTAGCAGAATGCAACTCATATTAACTTAAATATGGGATTTTATTCAGCCATAAAGAAGAATGAAATTTTGTCAATTGAAGGAAAATTTTTGGAACTTGAGAGCATTATTTTAAGTGAAATAAGCTAACCTCATAAAGTCAAGGATCAAATGTTTTCTGTGACATGTGGAAACTTGAAAAAAAAAAGTGGGTTGGGAGATCTCATGAAAGCAGAAAGGAGACCAGAAGAGTTGAGGAAGGGGACCAGGAAAGAGAGAAGGGGAGGCAAAGTGTGGAATTAGGGAACAAAACTGACCAAATGATAGATCATTCTACTATATGAATGTATGAATATGTAACAATGATTCCCACTGTGATGTATAATTATAATGCACCAATCAAATTTTTTAAAAGCAAGGAGAATATTGTAAGAATTCAGTGGTCATTTCCCAGACCTCAAGGAATTGCCACCAAATGTTAGGATAAACAAGATAACTTTGCTTGATGGTCTCTCTAGTGGCAGAATTATTTTCTAGCTCTTGTCCTTAAATATTCTGTCACATCTGGCACAGCTACATCACTCCTTTCCCTTGTCGGACTAATTTCCCCTTGTCTCTCCTTCAGTGTGGCAGAGTAGGGTCACACATAGCTCGGAGATGTTGTTACATTTTCATATGCACAGAGGTACCGAAGGTCTTTTGCTTAGCTCCTTACAAAATTTCCATGAACAGGACTCCAGCACAACTTGAATGATATGCTCAGTTGTGGGCAACCAGCTGTGGTATCAGAACAGGGTCTTTCAGCAGAAAAATAGACCAAATATTTTTTTTAGGTCATTTTCTAAATGTGGATTTTAAGGATTCCTTTAATTTTTGCTCTATAAGCACTCTCCAGTTCAGAAAGCTTTGCATTCAAAATTTGCTTCTTGGTTACTGTTTGGAATTCAAAAAATAGTTCCTGTGCCAACTATATAAATATACCAGATCGTTCTGTCCTTAGGAGAGTTCCACTTTATCCCATTCCCAAAGGGAAAGAAGTTGCAAGCAAAAAAATAACTAGTTAATGTGAGTATGAGAAAAAAATACTATTAAGTGCTACCAAAGTTGTGGTAACCACCCATCAGAGAATTTTCAGAACTGGTGTACTTGCAGATAATCTCAAATTGTCTTAAGTATGCATTCCATTTTATTGTTGGTTGAAAATTATGGTTCCCACAAATACAGTTTTAACTGTGGCAGATAGTGTTAGTTTTAAGGAAAAGCTCATTTAGAGCATCCTTTCTGTAGTCTCAGCAGTAGCAGCGACAAGAAGAACTCCTTCTCTTATCCATGCACCCACCCACACCTGTGTGCAGACATGGAAGACACTGTTCTAGATTTTAGGAAGGCAGTATTAAACAAGATGAAATGTCAACTCTTCTGGAATTTGTTTTTTGGTAGGAAAAAAAATTTAAATAAGCAAATATAGTCAGTACATCCTGTGATGATGCATATTTCTGTCATATCCAGTTGTGGCTCATAAAATCATCATGGAGCTAGAAAATTCCTACTACCTAGTGACATAGATAACCATGGAAATGTTGTAGTGTAACATATTATTCTAATGTTTGTGGTGGTACTGGTATAAACAGACCTTCTACCACCCTGTCATATAAAACTATAGCTCATACAGTTGTGTGCAGTATATGATACTTGATAATGATAAAAAATGACTACGTTACTGGCTTATCCACTTACAATACTATGGTTTTTATTGTTATCTTACAGTATACTTCTACTTACTAAAAACATGTTAACTGTAAAACAATACGTCAGTCTATGCAGGTAGCAGCCATGTCTAGCTTCCCCTGTCTTTTGATTGCATTGAATGGCCGCGCAAGTGATACACCATCTAAGTCTCCGTAAGTACACTCTATGATGATCGCACAATGACAAAATCACCCAAGGACACGATTCGCAGAAGAAGTATCAAGTAGTGATAAGTGATTTTTTTTTAAGTAAAATAAATCAGGGGACTGTGATATGGAATGATTGGGCCACTTCATTAGTTAGGCAGTGAGGTCAGAGACTCCTAAATTTTAATTCAGCAGCTGTGGTTCTACACTCAGGACAAGGGCTATGACAGGGAGCACTGGGGACGCAGAAGAATGAGTGGATCATCCTGGCTTGATACATTGCCCCATCACAGATACTGGCTCCTATGAGTCCTTTTTCCAGAGCCAGTGGCTTGACTTGGCCCTCTTCATTTCTTTGTATCTCTAGTCATTGTCCCTTCCCTGATCCACTGCAAGACATCAATTTTAGCTGACCTTTCTTTTACAGTTTTGTTATGGCTTTCAAGGGGCATTTTTTTTGCCCTTTATAATCATTTTTTAATATACTACACAAAGAAAATTCAAAATTCTTTAAATTCAGTGTAAAGAAAATTCAAATGCTTCAAAAGAACACATATAAAATAGGTATTTTACTGAATTACTAACTTCAAATCACCAATTTCCCTGCTTGAATTCATATACACATATATATGTACTCCAATAATATGTTTATCTATAAATAAATAAGATTTACATAAACACAGTACTTAAGAATTTATTGGATATATTGTTATATTGTTCTTTTTTATATGTTGCTTTTCACTTAACTTATTTTATATAGCTCTTTTATATAAGCACATATATACTTATTTCATTCTTTTTAGTGGCTGCATAATATTTTACTGTATGAATGCCAATGAACTAAATTGTTTAGCCAGTTCTTACTACATAATTGTTTTACAGTCCTTGATATTACAAACAAAACTGTAATGTCATAAATATATGCTGGCTCAAATATTGTGTCTACATCCATGTTAAATTTATATGTTAGGATGATTATAAGAAATTCTAAGACCTATAGATTAAAAGTGAACAAATATTGGCAGATATACATGGTTTAAGAGATATGGTCAAATTTCTTTTGAAGTCTTTTACTCCAAATTTCTTTCTTTGTTTTTAATTTATAACAGCTGATAAAACAGGAAATATTTTGGATGCTAAACTCTGCTGGGTAAAATAAGAAAACTCTGGATTATTATCGCTACCAAATCATGGTTTCCTATTAACTACACTCACATCTCTATACAGGAATGCTTCCAGGAAACTGCCTTTCCATTCCTTCTAGGAACAAAACCCATTATAGGAATTATATAGTCAAACAGGGAAGAAGAGAAAATGTAGGATTGGACTCCAGGTTGTGTCTAGAACAAATGTTGGATAGATTATTTAATCTCTCTAGTTTGATTGAAATAATGAATACAGAGAATATCTACCTTTAAAAATAAATGAGATAATGCCTATAGCCCAATATTTGGCACTCTATTCTTTCATGAATAAATTAAACCAACATTCCTCCTCCTCTGTTCCCTTTCTTCCCTTCTTTCTGTGCTCAGAATCTCCAAATTATAAGGATATGGCAAGGAAGACCATGACTTAAAAAGCCACAGCCCTACAAGTGTCAACATGCATTTCCGCCCCAAAGATAAGCTCTGAGATGCTTCTGTTACCAATAGCTGCTTCCTGCTACTCTACCAGCAAATGGTAGAGGGCATACTCCTCAAGTCTTAGACCCTCCTTCAGGGCCCATCAGGGTAGGCAGTTACTGGGAACCAAGTGGATAAGTACAACTCACCTCATCCCAGTATTACTAACCACCACCTGCAAAACAGTCTGTGCCCTCAGGAAGCATTATTTCCCCTTTTCAAAATCACCACTCAGAGCACGTCTTCATAGAGAACCCCAACTCCACGAAGCACACCTTTATGGTTACTCCCTTGTTAAATCACAAAAACTCAAATGCTATTTCAGATTTTGATTTAGCACTCATTAAATTTTCATAAATTCGTGCTAAATATTGAAATACATCATTTTTTTTTAAAGATGAGAAAAGAAATCTTGTGCTTATAAGTTTTGGAATAATGGAGGGAACACCATAGTGGAGATGGGAAGAGACAGGCCTGAGTTTAAAACCTGACTCTGGTGCTCAGTACAATCGTTTCTGTGAGCAAAATGCTGCAATGAGCATTAGTTATCTTCTCTGTAAGGTACAGTTAATAATGCTCCTTAAAACTGCCTGGTTCATTTCTTTTTTGCGGGGAAGGTGGTACCAGGAATAGAACTCAGAGGCACTCAACCACTGAGCTACATCCCCAGCCCTATTTTGTATTTTATTTAGAGACAGGGTCTCACTGAGTGGCTTAGCACCTTGCTTTTGCTGAGGCTGGCTTTGAACTTGTGATCCTCCTACCTCAGCTGGGATTACGGGTATGCACCACCATGCCTGGTTTGGTTCTTTTCTTGCCTGCTGCTTTTCGTGCCACAAAGGAGGTCTTAAACAATGCAAGCTTGAGTCATGATTTTCTGTTTTGATCTGGTAATAGAAATACTTGCTTTGAACACTTCCAAAATTTGAGGATTACAGATGATCTTTATGGCCAGGGATAGGCAGTGCAAATTTCCACAGCATTGATGAGTGGAATATTTTTCTCAGGAACAGGAACAGAGCATTCTTCACTTATCTGGCTGATGTTTAATTTGGGAAAAGTTTACAAATGGATGCAAGAGGATGAGAGAGTGAAAAGATAAGATATCTTTCAACACCTCCTTGTCACGGGTGTTCAAGAAGAAAAAGAATGTGCTTTTTTGAAGCTATTGTTAGACTCATTAGAAATATATTATAGAACAAAAACACAAATGTAAGCTGTATAGAGATGTCCCTGTTGTAGGAATCTGTTTTAATAATTGTAGATTTTCTTTTTTCTATCTTATCTACTTTTGGGTCATAGGCAAGGTACAGTTGGTATCATTAGAAATGCCACAGCTTTTCGTACAATTTAAACCTGGGAAGGCAGGGGTGGGGGACTCAATTATATATTTTTATAGTTCTCAGATAGTAAGGTGGTCATTTTGTGGGGTCTTCATTTCAAAGCCTCATGCACATATCAAATGATAATAATACTTGCCTTTGCTTTGATTGCTAAGAAATATGTCTCTTAATATTACCAGGGTATCATCCTGGCATTTGAATTGGCATATGTTTCAGAATAATGTTTGGAAGCCAAAATTTCAATAGAGCAACTTGTGAGCCTCACACATAAGCTTTTATGCACTGATGATGATTCCTCAAATACTTGTCTTTTAAATTAGTTTTGAAAAGAGGAATGTTCCTTTTCTTGGCTTATTTTCACTCAGCAATCATTCTTCTATAAAAGCTATAGTTTTTCTAGAAATGTGCTTATTGAGCAATCACTTTCTTATTAAGCCACTCTTGTACTTAATTTTGACTTTCAAATTATAACTTCCATTGACAGCACACAGCAGATTTTTCTCATGCATTTACTCTATAGAATAACTGTAGTGATATTTAGATTCTTGGCATCTTTCCCCAAAAGGGATATTAGTCCTCAGAGGGGGAACAAAAAGATTTTCATTTTAAGAGTCCCACTTAAAGTTATGTGAATTCATGAACAACTCAATACTTCATAGTTGGAAAGATATGGAATTTTTAATTGTAATAATCAAGTAATGTTTAGGTTTGACTCTTGATAATTTATAAATATGAGGTAGGGCAATTGGTAAAAAGCTTCAAAGTCGGCCAGATACTGTGAACTGCCAGAAATATTAGAAAGGGCATAAACTTAGATCAGATTGAACTTGGTTCTGGCCAAAACACATTCGCTAGTCATGTGACACTGAGCAAGTTGCTTAATTGTTTTGATTCCTCAGTCTATAAAACTGAGATGATTATTGTCTTCCTCTTGTGGTTGTTAGAGAATTAGATTAGATGGTGTATATGAAAAGCTTTGTAACTATAAAGTGCTGTTCAGCTATAAGGTCTTCATGTGAATTGCCTTTATTTAAGTTCTGTAGACTTTTGCCTTAAGAGAGGGGGAAAAAAATTTGTCTTTCAGCCACAAACACTCTATAGGTCCTGAGGAAATTAAGGAAGGAACAGTTTGCATAAATGTGGACAGGAAAATACAGAAGGCACTTATCCCACTGCAACTGTGAGGTTGTTTAATTTGCATTTTTCCTAGAATCATAAAATGTAGCTCTTTTTTTTTCTTGTATACTATCTCAACATATTTATGGAGATAATTCTCTCCTTATGCTAACTTGATTACCTGGCAAGAGTCTTTAAACTTAGTAGTCAAAGGCCCATTGTGAAGGAGAAGTCCATTGCTTATTTCAGAGAAGTAAGTTTCTAAGTGCATCCTATTCCAGACATCAGAACTTATATGACACTGAGTATCACAAAATAAAAAATAATAACAATAACACATTTGTTTTACAGCCTGAACTCAATGTTAGAACAGCATATTTCTTTCCTTAATTTTATTGAAACTCAAAAATGCTTCTTCATGGATCACCATTACTTTAGCTACTGACCTATGGGGGGAAATGCTTTTCCATAGGAAATCACCATATTTTATATGAGTTGTGATTGCAACACTAGGTTGAGTATTTTTCCCATACCCTTCTGGCAAAAGTTGACTCCAGAAATAATAATGTTTGAGATTATAATAGCCAGCAGATAATAGTATTCCTATACCCACTAAGTAGCTTTGTACTAGTTAATAAGAAATGATTGAACTTTCTCACATGCACAGAAAATAATCAAAAAGTATGCAAGCTGTTCTGTACATTTAAAGAAGAGAGATACATTTATAAAAACTGGACGCTAGGATTTACACCTAAATTACCTTCTAAAAATTAGACCTTGAACATTTTATACCTGACTTGAAACTTGAAATCCATAATCTCAAAACTTTGTTATTATAATATAATTTTAGGACATAAGTAACTAATTCTCATTTATATTCATGGGGAAAGAATCAGACCCTAGTTCCTCATTTCCAAAAATTTTAAGAATCAAAATTTCATAGTCAAAAAACATCAGAGGGGGCTGGGGTTGTGGTTCAGTGGTAGAGTGCTTGCCTAGCACATGTGAGGCTGTGGGTTCAATCCCCAGCACCACATTAAAAAAAATGAATAAAATAAAGCTATAAAAAAGTTACCTCATTTAAAAAAATATCACAGGGATCAATAGAATATTTCTGGGAGCTGAACAAGCTTTCTTTTTAGTTTGTGTTTTTTACTTTAAGTGACTGTAACCAACAAAGCAAAGATAAGATCTTGCTTTCACTGATTTAAAAAAATAATAATAATTTTCAAGTTCAGAAAGTCCTCCTATTGTTTAGAGAGAAAAATTCTCATAAATGGCAGGGAAGACAGTGCCAGGCCCTCTCCATCTTTCGTTCACTTAATGGCTTGCTCTGGCTGGGGGTTTTGCCGCCTGCTGTTGGGTACATTGATTTGAATGTTATACTTGGGAACTATATACTGAACTGCAATATAATTCCAAAGCCCCTTAATTCACAGATGTGAATTAAGATGGGGAATGGAAGGAAGGAACTGGCTCTAATTCTATAGAAATGATGAAAGAATAAAGTCATTTTGGTGTATTCATGGGACCCTGTATAACCTAAAGTATGCTTGAAAATTTATTGTTATTCAAAATTATTTTTCATTGTTGCATTAAGGGGGCACAGTGTGATTAGATTCAATACAACTATATGATGTGCAGGGTTCAAATCAAGGTAATTAGCATTTTCATCTTCTTAAACATGTATCATTTCTTCATGTTGGAATCATTCAAATTATTCTCTTCTAGTTCTTTGTAATATAAATAATAAACTGCTGTCAACAATAGTCACCCCACTGTGCTATGAAAGAGAATTCATTTCTCCCATCTAACTGTGTTTTGGGTACCCTCATTCAACTTTCCTCTATCTGCCCTGCCCCCAGACTCTTCTTTCTGTGAGATCAACCTTTTTAGCTTCCACTTATGAGTGACAATATGCAATATTTGACCTTCAGAGTTGTTCTGTTTTTATTTTTATGTGACCATAGAGCACAGTTGTCTGAAGGTTTCTGGAGCCCAGCATATCTCCAGAGGTTAGATGAAATTTCTGAGCCTGTATGAACTGATTTTAGCTCTCTTGGTGCCATCTACCTCCCTCTTCCTTCCAGTCTACTTTCATGCTGATTGTAATGCTGGGGTTATACCAGACATTCACTAGAGGGCAGCAGAATTCATAGGACTGTATTATTTATGAGCAATGGGAAAAAGAATCTTGACAGTTTTTTTTTAAAAAATCACCTGTTATAAATATTAATTATCAGTAATCTACGCAGTGTATATTCATTTCACAAAAAGTTGAATAAAATGCCAAGTGTAATCTCACTATTATAACTAAAGAAGTCTGTGAACACCAAGGAATGTATTAGTTAAACTTCCTAGAGACAGCTTTTTCCTTATGAAACTGAGGGTCCTCAAAGGGCACCTATTCTATGCACCCTGGCTGGGAGTCAAGCCACCTCTGCAAGGATGCTGGGAGAGGAACCCTAATGGTCAAAGGTCAAAATGAAAACCAAAACCCAGATCCATCTAATAATCTGGGATCATCACCACCAGCTAAAGAGCTGACATCCCCCGACTGTGTGCAGGGGGTAGGTGTGCGGGAAGGAATATCCACACTCTCTTCAGACACAACCCATAAGGAAATTCATCCCGGGGTTGTGGGCTCCTTTATTTTGCAGGTATAGGCTGTAAGAGAGGGGCGTGGCACTGTTTTACTCAGGGCACATTGGAGGAAGAAAAATGAGCAGGTTGATAGGGAAATAACTTTCTGAGACATCCTGAGGAGGAATGACTTTGTGGAAGG
Organism: Callospermophilus lateralis; assembly: GCF_048772815.1. Classification (NCBI taxonomy): domain Eukaryota; kingdom Metazoa; phylum Chordata; class Mammalia; order Rodentia; family Sciuridae; genus Callospermophilus; species Callospermophilus lateralis. The sequence goes on from NC_135312.1 coordinate 66,349,772, forward strand.
TGGCAGAAAAAAAACAAGGTGGCCTGAATCACCATGCACTACCACAGTGAACAACAAAGGTCCAGAGATCAGAGAATGAGGAAAAGAACACTGAGGGATTTCAAGGAAAATGATGCCTGAGTCCCCCAAGGATTCTTCTGAGGAAGAGAGGCTTAGGAAACAGAGGCTACAGGTTTTACTGGTGAGGCTTGAATATGAATATTACTTTATTAGCCTATTTATTGTCATCATACCTCTCCAAGTGCTTCCCACAGGACAGCATGGACTGTACAATCTAGCTTACAACTGACAGAAAAAACTTGCCCCTTAATCCCCAAACTTCACTATTAGATGTTCAATGAGGATAAATATAACATAGTATTATTACAATTTTACTTTTAGCCCAAACTTCTGGAAAATCATTATTCTCAATCTCGATTTTTTCTTATGCATCATATCTGGAGATACCCTGCATTAGAGTCACACCATGGAAAATTATACACCAACAATGTTAGGAAGAAGAGTCTAATAAGACCTGTAGGAGAAAGATGTAACCAAATGTCAGGAGCAAATAAAGAAAAGTAATATTATTTGCTGCCAGGGGAGACGGGGAAGTGTTAATGGAGAAAATGGCATACGAACAAGTCTCAAATATATGCATGGTTTTTATAAGTAGAGTTATGGGAGTAACATTTTAACAAGATGGAACTGAATAATGAAAACCACCTCGGTTCATGAAGAGGGACTGATGGCTGTAATACTGGCAAAAGGTTGCTGTGGTTTAGATAAGTGTTCCTTGAAGACCCATGTGTCAAAGGCTTGGTCCCCAGGCCCTGGTGCTATTAGGAGGTGTTAGAACTTTTTAAAAGCCAGGCCTAGTCGGAGGTCTTAGGTTATTGGTGGCATGCTTTCAAAGGGGATAGAAATAATTCACTCCTCCTTTCTCTCTGTTTCACTGCCACCCTGAGGCTAGTGGCTTCCTCCATCCATCACATGTGCCTGCCATGATGTGCTACCTTGCCACAGGCCCACAATGATGCCAACTGATCCATGGACTGAAATCTCCCAAAGTTGGAGGCAAAATAAACCTTTCTTCTTTTCATGTTAATTATCTCCAGTTTTTTGTTATAATAATAGAAAACTAACTAACACATAGGCAGAACTGAGGCTGTAAAAGGTATTATGGAGCATGTTGAGGAATTTGAAATTTGTAGCCATTTTGTTAGGTTTTTGCATAGAGCTACACAATCAGAATCACACTTGAGTCTTGCCTGAGGCCTGTGCAGGTGATGGAAGCTGTCTTCCCCTGAGTGGAGTGGGCTGGCTGAGAAATACAGCAAAAATTCACATGAGACAGAAAATAGTTTTAAATATGAGGGCAGGATGGCTCTTCAATCTTAAGAGTTGAGCTTCCATGCTGGAAAGAGAGAGTAAGAGCTGGTGTTGCCCTACTTGTTAACTCAAAACTCTTTAAATGTGATTTATCAGTCCTTGGGATGAGAAAGCAGTTTTGTTTTCAAAAACTTTCTTTGTTACAAACAAGCATCACAGGATGTGGCCAATGACAATCCATTTCCGTTTTCAAGTTTCAGGGGTGATTCAGAGATGGAGACAAGAAGAGTTAACGGCAAGTTAAAAATGTGTCTTGCTGGCTGAGAGCTCTAGGGGATTACAGATATTGATGGGTTTGAGGCTTCATCTGGTGAAACTAAAATAAACTTTCCCTTATTTCTTCTAAAAAAATTTGGATTTACTGAAGTACATGTTGACATGGATAATTCAATTTAATTTTTAAATTAAATACCACAGCATTATTTCAATTAAAAAACATCTGATTTTAATCCCAAATAATAAAAAAACAAAACTTAAACCTTGGATGAACTAAAGTCAAATCAAATTTAACTAGTTCAGAATTGCCTTATTTTAATATACCACAATGTTGCTAAAATACTATTCAAGTTCCCTAAGTGTTGATCAACCTGAGACTTGTGGTATTATTACATATAAAAGTTCAGAAAATGTTTTCTGATTGATCAACTTGTGGATTTTGCTTTTGTACCACTTCTTGGTAAAAGTTTCAACCATATGAAATACCATTCTTTTTATATTGCAGTGGAGTTTTACATTGCAGGTTTAAGAAGCTAAGAATTTCTACATGAGTTTTTCTTTAACTATAGCAATAAGCTTCCCATATGGCAACAGAAATGACACTCTCTTTCTGCTATTTGAATAATCTGCTTCCAAACAGGAAGAGTGGGGAACAGGACCAACAGGACCAAAAAATGTCTGTGACACTTACCTTTGGAGCAAGACTTAAGCTAATTAAATTATTGCCATATGATGTTATTTGGACTGTAATTGCTATCATAATGAGATGCAGAAAGAATAGAAGGCCCCAGAGCCAAAGACATAACTTGGAAGAGATCAAGTCCTATCACATTAGCCATTCCTACAAACTGGATTCAAAAGAGGTCTGACTTGCCCCAAGTCGTTCACAAACTGAACAGCACAACTGTGTCTCGTGCACATTTTCTGCTTTCCAATTTTGATAGATGCATATCTGCCATGTTCCAATTGCTCTCTAGAAAATATTTCTTAGCTGCCTACTTCTGCCTGTTTTCAGTCATAGATCTGTCTTACTACAGCTTATCAATAATTTAAAATAAAAATATGAAAAGCAACAGTAATGAGATCTCTGCAGGCAATACCCTGTCAACAGGAAAAATGAAGACATGGTAATGAGGAAAACATGAGTCTGATTATCATGAGAAGTATCAGTTCTTGTTCCTTTGTGGTGGTATATAAACCACAGTTACTGCCCAAATAGTGTTTCAGATCACAAACATCTTGGAGATAGCTGGAGTTCTTCCTAGTTTGATTATTTTTTATTATTTCAGGTTAAATCTAAGTTAAAGAAACATGCTCCCTATTCTTATCAATGCAGTCAAGATATCCCTAGCGATATTTCTTCAAACTTCAGAATGACTCCTAAATATGTGCTGACACTTCTGAATAACTAACAATGCTCGCCTCCCATTCTCACCTCTTAATAATCACTGGCATCCACCTAAAAATCCCCACTAGGAGCACGTGGGTCTTTATTGGCCCTTTATGTGAACAATTTTCCTGTTGTTTCTCCAAGCTGGAAGTTGCAGTCAAAAGAAGGAGAAACATAAAACTGAGAGAAAAGGGTTGAAGGGAAACCAGCAAAGAAACACTTGGAAAAGTGATGGAAGATTTGTTTTGTCCATTTTATTTTCAATGAACACATAATTATTGTACACATTTATGGAGCATCATGTAGTGTTTCAAGATACATAATCGTTGTGCAATGCTTAGTGTATCAATCACCTTAAACATTTATTATTTCTTTCTGGTGAGAACATTCAAAATCATCTCCGTAGTTATTTAAAAATATATGATATATTATTGTTAATTGTAGTTTACCTCAGCATTGCAGAAGTTTTAACCTTCTGGAGCTAGCTGGCTATTCTTTTGCTAGGGAGGACATACTTTCATTAAGCCAACAATTGGTTTTAAGTGTGTCTTCAGAGAACAGAGACTGAGTCCATAGTAACGCTTGTATTATGATCAACAGTTGCTATTTTGTTTCTTCCCCAAAGTTCCTGTTTATGTCTCATAGCCTTTATATTGTCTTTTCAAGAACTGAGCCAGTTGGCCGGTGGCCATGGTAAAATTGCACCATTAGTAAGTATAAATTCATCCCATCAGTAGACACCTCTTTTTTGTATTCTGCGTAAGCTCAGTTTTCCATTTGAAGTGTCATATAGCTATGGATGAATAGAGAACATTATTTAAGCAAGGATGATTTTCTCAAAATAAGCTCCAAATACAGAACAATTATCAGCATCATTAAGAAATTTTGTTCTTTTATGAAAAAAATTATAGTATGCTACATCGTTTTCACATTAATGTTTGACATTGTGTTTAAGTATTTGTCTCATGTCCAGAAAATAATATGGCATTTTAATTTTGTGGGGGGGGCTACTGAGGATTGAACTAAGGGATACTAAACCACTGAGCCACATCCCCAGACCTATTTTGTATTTTATTTAGAGACAGGGTCTCACTGAGTTGCTTAGTATCTTCCTGTTGCTGAGGCTGGTTTTGAACACATGATCCTCCTGTCTCAGCCTCCAGAGCTGCTGGGATTACAGGCATGTGCCACCATGCCTGGTGATATTTTCTTTTTAAGACTGGCAAGGAAGGAAAATGGTGGCCAAGAGAAGGATCTGTGAGAAAAGAAAAATTATACACACACACACACACACACACACACACACATACACACAAGCATTTCATCATTGTAACCAAAATACCTGAGAAGAAAACTTAGAGAAGTAAAAGTTTTATTTTGGCTCAAAGTTTCAGAGGTCTCAGTCCATGGTCAGCCAACTCCATGGTTTTTTGCCAGATGTTAGGCTGAAGAACATCATGACCGAAGGGCATGATGGAGGAAAACTACTCAGCTTATGTCATCCAGAAAACAGAGAGATCCGGGAAGGCCAGGGCTAGATATAATCCCCAAGGCCATGCCCTCAGTGGTTACTTCCTCCACCCATGGCCCACCCGTCCATAGTTTTTACCATCTCCCTATTTGAATTATTATTTCATCAAATGGATTAATATACTAATAAGGTCAAAATCCTCATGATCCAATCATATCATCTCTGAAAATTGCCTCATTGCCTAGCACATAAGCTTTTGGAGAACATTCCAGATCCAAACCATAACAAAGACCCTCTACCAGGATCCAAATTTCTCAATCTACCCTACGCCAAACCAAAGGAACATAAATTAGTGAATACTACTATTAATAAAACTATGGCTTCTTGAAGGTGACTGTGATAAGCAATTTGCACATTTTATCCAACTTATTCTTTAAAACAAATATGAGAGAGAGATAGCATCTCCAATTTTTAAAGCTGGGAAATGAGGGAAACTAAAAGACTAAAAGCATTTGCCCAGGTTTATGTATTTCATGGTTAAAGAGCTGGATTCTTCTAAGTTTGTCCCAACCAAAGCCCAAACTGTAACATCCAAGGCTCTACTGCCTATCTTCCTAGTCAGAGCTCCTCAACAGTAAGTCTACCAGAAAAGAGAGAAGCAACTTCATTTCTGCAAAGAATTCTTATGTGACTAAAATAAAGAGATTTACTCAATACAATTGGTTTAGCAAGTATAACTGTGAAGAAAGATCAGCCTCAGAAATGCTTTTTTAAAAATTTTTTCAGGAAAAAAATCCTGTTGGATTGTGTGCAAAACATGGAGTATCTTCATTTTTTTTTTAAAGTACACATTTAAATTTTAATGACATAATTGTTTTAAGTCTTCTTTTGGATTAATGATTTCTGTATTAATATCCAAAATAAAACATTTTTAATAGTGTCATTTTTGCATATTCTAAACATTGTATCAGTATTTTAAATATATATTCACTACCAGCTTCTTGTGTTTTATAGTTGCAGGGAGATAGAATTGCAAGTAGAATAATTTGGTGTTGTCACTTAACTCTGAAAAAGCATGCAATACTGCATACATTTGTGATAAACCACTAACAATTTGCTATGGTAGCCAGGCCATTATTTTCCTATATTAGGGAAAAAAAACCCTGGATTCAGCAAGCCAGTATTGTATCCCATTTAATATTATTTGCAACAATGATTAACTAGAGTGCCTGGGGCACTTACGTAAACAGCTGTTTCTTGTATTTTCCAGGTGATAAAACCTGTTAATTTGGCAACTTATAGAGGAGACATTAGATCCACTCCAGTGCTACTGGAATAATGGCATTCCTTTAGGCAGGGTACAGCGCCCAGTGACAAGAGAACAGGGAGGGAGTGGATCAAGGAAGAGGCCTAGAAGAGAGGCTCAGAATCAGCCAGGACAGCATAAAGGCATCCAGAGACTTCAAGGGGCAAAGGAGGTGTCCAAAAATGCTATCATTTATCTTGTGCTTGGTTTGCCTGTTTATTTACCTACTTCCTCCTTTTGAAGACTGAGCATATTTAAATATTTCTCTTTTATGCTCTGGAAATATTGCTAGTGAAAGAGGGATAGTCTTTAAATTTTCAAAATTCTATGGTATATTTTATAAAGTACCATGAAACCAATCACAGATTTATGCCTTTTTTGCCAAATATAAGAGAGCTATGGTTTTTCGTACTAAACACTTATAAAACACAAAAGCAGCAATAAACAGGATTGATATTAACATTAACATTACACATAAAATCCAAAAGTCAACATTCTATATTTTCCATATCCAGTGTATATATCACTTTTTTATAATGTTAATTTTCTGTCTCCTAATAAAATTTAAGACTCATGAGGAAATAAATTTGCAAGTTAAAATGAAATTATGGAATTTAACATCCGCATCAGGCATAATGTCAAAGAGTTTATTACTAGCACTGACGTTTTCTTAAAGAATTTATTCACAGTTTACATTTACCATGAAGAGGTTTCTAAGTTAAGTTTTTATTTCTTCAGTTTTCCTTTAATCTTTCTCTCATCTCATTTTATTTTGAGTTGTCATAAAGAGATACTGAAAGGATCCACTTGGCTCCTGGTGGGAGAGGATATTTATTTTATTATTGTTCTCCCCTGCTATAGTCAATGCATTAAAAGGAAGATTCTACACAGGAATAGCTGAGCAATCAATAAAATGCATTCCCAAGCAATAATAATGTGAGGGAGTCATTGCAATTTGATTAGTGACCTTTTCATTCTTTGTAGAGATAACCTTTATTGATATCATTAACTAGATGAAACACTGGTTTGATGCAGCTCTTTTAGCCATGAAGCTCCGTATTGATTGAGAAGCAAGATCTGAGATTTTGTTAGTGTTGAGCTGTTTACAGAAATAGGTGATACATCCCTCTCCTTTTCTCCAGCCTCTCTCTCTTTTTTTTTTAAACCAGCAGTGAATACATAGGAGAAACCAAGGACATTTTCTTACCTTTGTTCTGTTTCTATAAATAAAAGTGTTTGGGTTGAGAAAGTATTTTCTGAATGCTCACAAAGATAGAGGCCTTTTTATCTTAGCAAGTCTGGTATGGCATAAGTAGATACCAGGTTTGGTTATTGAAATTGTCAAGAATTTTTCATTATATAACTCCATGTTAGTGTTTTCCAATTCAGAAAGCTCATACTACGTCTACATGTGTTTGTGTTTAAATGAATCAGTATACTTATCTATTGCCCTAAGAAAGGCTATCTTATCAGAGAGAAAACCCAGAAATTTTTACCTCTTGATCCAAGTAGCTGATCACCTGGGAAAAGGTTTATCTGTGTCAGGTTCCATACAATTGAGAAAGAACTTCTGTTTAGCTTTTTAAATGAATTACTTGACATGGGAATCAAACCATAAATTTTAATTCCTAAAAGGCAATATTTACATGAAAGTCAACTTTTAAGTCAACTTTTCTACTGTCTAGAAAAGAGAGTTTGGTGAAAGGGAGCTATTACTTAAAACTGTGCTTTGTAGCTGAACTTGGTGAGTCTGACTTGGGAATACTTGAGTTCGTGGTACATGAATTGGTTTGTGTAGTGACTAGAATTATAACATATTTGTTTTGATTGATTTGTGGACTACGTTTAGAGTATATAAGTAGTATCTATGGATTCAGGATGAATAATTAATGTTTATCAAATAGGCACTGGGAAAGATTTGCTAAGGTACAAGTGTAAATGATTTTGTTGGGGAGGGACAGACGAATTCTTAAGCATAGAAACTGTTTATATATTCCCTTAGGTCTCCAAGCACAAGAGTAGTTGAATTAAAGAGCTGTGGAGTGGATATTACATTTTATCTAACAAGCTTTTTTTATTTTTTAAGAAAGACTACAACTAAGTTTAAGAAAACACTGCTTCAGAGATAGATAATAAGAATGAGTCTGGGTTTAAATTTTCTAATTCTAGGCTTTAAAGACAGAGATCAACTTTCAGATTGAAAGTACATTTAAGGTCTGTGACAGTCACTTTCTTTTTTTTACTTTTTAATATTGTACTTATTAATATATACTATTTATACAAATTAATGGGTTTTACTGTGACATTGTCCATATAGGTCACTTTTATTTCTTTTCTTTTCCCAGTGAGATTTGAGCCGCACACTTGCCTCACACTGAGCTACACACCAAGCTCTTCTTTGAATTTTTACTTTGAAACAGGGTCTCACTATGTTGCCCAAGCTGGTCTCAAACTTGTGATCCTGTTGCTTCAACCTCCCAAGTAGCTGGGATTAGAGGTATGCACCTCCACTCAGGGCACACTTTCTTTTAAAACAAGAAATCTTACATATATAGTTCTTACAACATTGTTCTTTGGTAATGAAAAGCTGAGAGCAAAGCAGAAATAGATTTATATTTCATCAGATGAGCTTGTGGAGGTTTTGTGTCAGCATGAATTTATTTTATTTCCACCCTTCAGAATTACAGTGTGCAAACATTAAACATATTTATTCGTTGCACTTTACCATGGATTCAGATTTTTTTGTACTTCACAATCTGTTTTCAGCCTGAAGTTATATCAACAAGGTAATGCAAAATCAAAATACTTAAAGCCCTGGGGAAAACAGTCATCAAAATAATGTCCCCATTTCCTAATCCTGAGTATTATGATTCACCATCCTTTCATATATTAGCAAAAGGAAATGGAGAAGAAGAAGGGGATAAGTAGACACAAAGGGAAAGAATAAGGATGGAGAAGAAAATAAAAATATTTGACGATGACTTTGGAAGTTTCTGTGCTTACATAAAGTACAATTCAATCACCTGGCACTTATAGATTCTTACTGAATTGTTTCTTTAAGTTGGCAGTGTCTACGTTTTTGTCACTCAAAATTGCAGCCCTTTGAGTAGCAGCAGAAACTGGGAATTTGTGAGGAGTTCAGATTCTCAGATCTCCATCTCCACATGGGGGCCACAAAAATTCAAAGATTTGAATTTTTAGATAGATCCCCAGGTGCTTACGCATGTTAACTGCCATGTGACCCCTGAAAATACACTTCTTCCTTGGAGACCAATGACAGTGAACAATGAAACATAACAAGTGAAAAACAACTACATTCTTCTGGAGTTAAAGCATAAATAAGAGAAAATATAAAGTTCCCATATGCACTTGTGCTTCCCACTATAAAATGGATCACTAAGGTAATTCATTACTCTAACTTGAGAATAGCAAATGACACTGTGTCCATCCACCTTTCTCTGCTTCTAAAAGTTAAACAAAAACTTTCTCACAATTTTAATGTTCAACAAAGTTATATAAATTGCCTCTTTTTCTTTACTAGCTCAAGTCTTCAGGTAATTCTATTTTAATGTTTTGCCTTTTAATGAACTTGAATCATTTCTCCAGATTGCATTGTTCCCAAATGACCATTTTTATATGAATGCATCTTTCTTAGATGCACAGTTTGTATGCATGTGTTATATAATCTTCACATGTGCACATGCACACACACACAGACCCACACACACCTCTCCCACATTCACAGGTGAATGTTTTATTCCTTTGCTACACATCCTAAGACTTCAGCATGGTCTATGGGATTCCTGGGGCAGGGGAGGAAGGCGTATCTGTACACCTAAGAGTACTGTACACTTGAACTGTGTTTGCAGCAACAACAAAACCAACCTGAGCACCTGGTAGGAGAAAGAAGGAAAATGGCACCTGTTCTTTACCATGTAGACTGCCATGGAAAGGCAAGTTATTAAAGAAGAAAGAAAAGGTGCTTTAAAATTTAAGTAGCATATTTTAGTTGGGGTGGTAGTGAATCTTTCCCAGGTGACATTAACAAATGTCAAATATTATGGTAGATGGAAAGAAGGACTTTGATCAAACTATAAAATTTTTGGTCTGAATTGACTCTCTTATTGTTTTTCTCTGGCAAATGATCCTCTGATGTGTGAACTGGGGAATACAGATCATGTTTGTATATATGAGATTACAATGCTTACATAATTAACTTTTGTTTTGAATTTAGCTCTTAGAAATGGCTGTTGAGGATAAGGAGACATTTTAAGTATATAGCCAGAGAAATGTACCAACTCCTGCAGAATCACCTTTGTTCTGAAGAAAATATAAGCAGAGTTCTTATGAGGTGGGAAGGGTGTCAAAGAGATTGGCCCTTACCATCTCAGAGAAACACTGTTTAGATGTGGCTGCTGTGTTAACCATGAGCAAAGTGAAATGAATTGACATGACAACTTGCAAACATTCTAGAGCAAAAGAGTACCAATAAAAGTAAATAGTTAAAAGCAAAGAAAGAAAGATGAGAACAAAGGAGAATGGCATGGAGAATACAGATGAAAACATGGAGAAATATAAAGTCCTCCATAAGTGCCTAAAATGGGAAGTATATAAGAACTTTTTAAGAAAACCCTGAATCTGGTATACCTGAGCTCCAAGGCAGAGTAATAAAACAGCAGAAACAAATGGTTCTAAGTTGAGGAGGCAAATTGAAAACTGAAGGACCTTTAAAAGTCTAACAAACAAATTAGAATCAAGAAAGATAGAAAGACACAAGTTAAAATGAGACCACTAGTGTAAGAGAGGAAAAATTTCTCTCTTGGAGTATCTTACTGAACCTAAGAATTAACTGACATAAAACAGACTAACATCTCTGAATTCTTGGATACTGTGATTTCAACAAAGATACTGGTATTAAAAGACCCTTTAAATTGATTAATAAACCAAAGAATGATTAAAATGGTAAGAGACAAACAGGAGAGCCCAATTTGTGATGAAGAAAGGGTATGTATTGAAGACACTGTTTATTGCTTTAGGGTCATTTAGTGATAATGAACTAGACATCACAAAAAATCACTGATTAAAAGACATTGAAAGAATCAATTCCTTAACCCTTGATAGAAAGCGGGTTATATATGAAGTGAGTCAATTCTTATATGGTTGTTTCCTGGCAACTTTCCCCACCTGAATGGGACTGGGATCATTGATGTGATTCATCCATCTATTCAAATCAGTGAACATGTATTCAGTGCCTTTTTTTTTTTTTTTGCTAAGCATCTAGAATCCCATTGCATTTATTTTTCTTAGCATCTGATAAGTTGTATGTATAAGTTCCATAGGTTAAGGACAGAGGACAAGAGATTTTATGATGGAAAAAGAAGACACATTTAGTGTTGGCCTGCTTCTTTGTCTTCAAAGTTGAGAAAATTGATTAATTGTGCCAAAAATTGGGGTAAAGGAATATGATATTTTCTTTTTCGAAACTATAATTCTGGTTATATTTATGGGTGTATATGTGTGTTAAGTATATGTGGATAGGGTTAGATAGATATTAGATAGAGAGATAGATAAGTAGGTAGATAAATTTGTATAGCAAAATGGTGATAGTTGTTAATCCTTAAATATTCTTAAGTATTTTTGAGTGTCAAAGGGGTAGGAACTTTTTAACACTATATTCTTACATTCTTTTGCATATTACTTCTCTATTAAATAGCAATAAACATAGTATAACGAAAAAGTTTGGCTTCCTTATATTTGGTTGCTTTGGAGCTTGGTGTTGCCCAGTAGTGGTGGGCAATTTGTTTTCCTTCTTTTCTAAAGCACACTTGTGTCTAGGAACTTATAAAAGATTACAGACCAGAGAGATGCCTCCTTTTATTCCTTTCCAACATTTTGTGTTGTACTGGTGGATTTAGTTTTTCATTGTGAAAAATGACAGTGTAGGGAAGCAACTTCACACTTGTGGGGAAAAAAATCTTTCTTCTGCATAAACTCAGGAAACCCTGATCTCCACTGTGTTTGGGGAGCTGAAATAGCTTCATACTTAAGAATGATGAAGCACATTGTGACTTGGCATTTTTATATTGATGCTTTTTCCCATAAGAAAATTCTAATAGTCCTATTTTCCACTATAAAAATTAAATATCTCCCTACTCTCTATGTTTGTATTCTTGGGAGTCTTAAAAGTCATTATTATTGTTGCCTTTAGAGTTGTTTTGTCAATAACTCGCTGTTTTAATTTCTTTATGACACAACAGATATCCTCTCAATCTTCAAAGATAAATAAACCTCAAGTAATTTTAAAACATATGGGAGATAATTATCTCAGTGAATAGTTAAATTTCACATCTGAAAAAAACTTCAGGATAATCTTACTAAATCCTTTTATTTTATATAGGAGGAAACTAAGCCCCAGTGAAGTGAAATGTTTTGTCCAAGGTCACACAGCTAGTTGCAGACTAATCAAGGTTGAAAATGTAATTAGTTTTGACTGCTATATCTTGTCTATACCTGGGAATGTTAGTTTTCAATGCTTGCACATCCTCTTTCTTGTCTATCCTGGGAATGAAACTTGCTATGTAAGAAAAAATGTGTTCATCTCAGAAAAGAATTCAGGAGTTGGGAAAAAGAATGGATCCACAATAATTCAGTTGGAGGTATGTAAATATTGGCTCACTGATGGTTAATACATTGAAGAAATAAAGCCTGTACTTTTTTTAAACAATCAAATTAGTTTGGGGGTAGCCATCTACTATCAACATCTTTCTATTTTATAGCCAACTTGTTTGTTTATACAAATACATTATTTTAATATGGGATATGAGACAGTGTATATCTGTGTATTAATCAAAGTTCTCCAGAGAAACAAGCAACAAGAGATACCTTGATATATAGGAACGGATTTATTGTTAGGGATGGGTTCACATATTATGGAGGTTGAAAAATTTCAACATCTGCTGTCTGCAAGCTAAAGGACCAAGAAAAACAGTGGTGTGGTTCCAGTCTGTTATGGTTTAGATATGAGGTGTCATTCAAAAGTTCCTGTGTGAGATAATGCAAGAGAGTTTAGCAGTGAAATGATTGGGTTATGAGAGTATAAACCTAACCTGGGCATTAATTCCCTGATGGGGATTATCTGACCAGTAAAGTAGGCAGGTAGGGCGTGGCTGAAGGAGGTAGGTCCCTGGGGGTGTACCTTTGGGGCATATCTTTTATCTTTGTGAGTGAAGCTTTCTCTCTGATTTCTGGTGTGCTCTATTGAGCTACTTTCCTCTGACACACCCTTCTGCCATAATGGTCTGTCTGCCTCATCTCTGGCCCAGAACAATGGAGCCAGGGTTCCATGGACTGAGATCTCTGCAACAGTGGGCCCCCAAATAAAGTTGTCCTCCTCTAAATTTGTTCCTGTCTGGTCTTTTGGTTGCAGCAGCAAAAAAAAAAAAAAAAAGCTGACTGAAGCACAGTCCAAACCTAAAACCCTCTTAGAACCAGAGGAGCTAATAGTGTGAGTCCCAATCTGAGTCCCAGAGCCCAAGAACAAGAAGCACTGATGTCTGGGAGCAGGACAAAGCGGATGTTCCAGCTGAAGCAGAGCGAGCAAATTCACCCATCTTTGACCTTTTGATCTATTCATGTCCTCAATGGATTGAATGATGCCCATTACACTGGGAGGGTTGTTCTCTTTATTCAATTCACTGATGCAAAACTAATCTCTTCTGCAAACAGTTTCACAGACATACACAGAAATAATGTTTTGCCAGCTACCTGAGCATCCCTTAGGCCACTCATGTTAATACATAAATTTAGCCATCAAAACTTGTTATCTGTAACTCTCATAATGAAAAGCCACCACCATACATACGTATACATATATAATATATGTGTTATACACATATGTATACACACACACACACACATATATATCTCATAGACACACACACACACATACACACACACACACGCACACACACATACACGGGATTGAAGTAAGGAGCACTCAACCACTGAGCCACATTCTCAACCCTATTTTGTATTTTATTTAGAGACAGGGTCTCACTGAGTTGCTTAGCACCTCGCTGTTGCTCAGGCTGGCTTTGAACTTGTGATTCTCCTGCCTCAGCCTCTCAAGCCATTGGGATGACAGGCATGCACCATCACATCTGGCCCAACATCATATTTTAATAAAAGAAAATATGAGAATAAAATTATTAATGTAATATCACAAGTATTTCAGTTGCTATGGACTTCTTTACTGAGTTTTGAGCATCATGTTCAAATTGTGCAAGAGTTCTTGAATTTGTTGTCTTGCCTCACTTTAGGAGCTCTTTATTTTGTGTCTTATGTCCTTGTCCTGACAACTATCATTATCTGAAGTTCAGCATGAATGCCTACTTCCTAAATTGGGTGATATATGTCCAACTTTGCAGTTAAGAGTTCAGGTTTTTAACTGGAGTCCCATAATAATTAACAACAACACCTCCTTTTACTCTCAAGGAGTTAAGGTTTGGACAATCATGTGTTATTCTATCCACAGTGAGTACAAAATATGCTAGAGAAGGAAATTTCCTCTATCTTCCTTGAAGGCGGATTTCAGCATTTTCTTCTGTTTGAGCCAGGTCTGTCCCTTTTTCTTTCCAGTGTCTTAAAGTTTTACCTATTGCCTTCCTAGATTCATTGAAACTGAGTTATCCTTCTTACTCCATATAACTCAAAACACAATATTTGACTTGATTGAACTAGGCTATCTGCCAAGTCCACTTTCCTTCTAGTTTCCACTGGCTGTCCTCATACAGTGTGTGAATAAGTCTCTCAAGCTTAAAAATAATTAGATTACCAAGAGGAATTTGATGAAGGATTTGTGCTTTGCAGGATAGCTAAACATGGAGTTTTATAGAAGCTAAGAAAATACAACTGTTTGTGTTGTTGAACTCAAATTTGAGTATGCTTATACCTAAGAAACCTAAACAATCCTCCTCCCAGAATCTATTATCACTGCCAAATTATACTCTAAATAGTACTTTCAAGTCTTATCAACCAATGTCCAAGTTTTAAAAAGTGTTCAAAATTTACATTGCCCTCAAAGAGCTGGATAACTTATGTAAAGAATATGAGCTTTATTGTCAGGTTACTGTAAGTTCAAATTTTATTATTCCTCTGTTAAGTTGTGTGCCTCAGTTTTCTCATCTGTGAATAGAATTTATAAAAAATATCTTTTTTGTAATGAACTTAATAAATACTAATTTCATCCAATTATAATAATAGATATATTTTTCAGTAATTATATAGAGATTTCAGAAATAAGTTTGTCTTTTCCACATATTCTTATCAATGGAAATTTCAAAAAATATCTTTTGAGGCCATTTCTATCACTCTATTCCCTCCTGCCTAATTTGAGACTATCACAATGTCTCACTTGGATATAGAAACAATGTCATAGTAGTCTTACAGACCACCTGTCCCTGAATAGTTTCTGCACTTAGAATTCTAAAAATAAAAAATCCTCTGATTAAAATCCTTCTTGACTGTCCATTGCCTTCAGGATAAAAACCAAATTGCTGCACATGGCTTTTGCCCATCTTCCCTTTTGCATATTTTATCCATTAGTTTTTGTCCTTCATTCCACATTCTAGCTCTGTGCAGCTACGTGTAGTGAACCATGTGGGTCCTATCCCCTGCCTAAGTGTTACCCATTTCTTCTTTTACATTCAAAATGCATTTTGGTTTTATCTCCTCAAGGAAGAGTTCTTTGATTATTTCCAATCTTGATTCCATGTAACTTTGATGCTTCCCTAGAACTTCATGCTTAAGTCTCCAGTGTCAGTAAGGACTGGTAAGTGTTCTGAGGCAGGTCCCCCCACCCCGCCATACTCAATCATTGGGCACATTTTCTGGGCTAAACAAATATGAGTTTCATTAAATTCAAAGGTAGAACTTATATTATTCTGGGTAAAGAAATATTATCAACAATTTTCATTTACAAAACATATGTTTACAGAAACTTCATAACCTAGCACAACATAACCTAGCATAAGTTGTTTGTTTTTTTTGCTTGTTTGTTTATTTTTTTGTTTTGTTTTGTTTGGTACTAGGAATTTAACCCAGGGGTGTTTAACCACTGAGCCACATCCCCAGTTCTTTTTGTTTATTTTTCATTTTGAGGTAGAGTCTCCTAAATTGCTTAGGGTCTAAGTTGCTGAGGCTGGCTTTGAACTTACTATCCTCCTGCCTCAGCCTCCTGAGATGCTGAGATTATAGGCATGCACCACCATCCCTGGCCCATCTGTGTCTTATGTCCTTGTCCTGACAACTATCATTATCTGAAGCACAAAACTTTAGGCATCAGAGACTATTGATACATATCTGTAGCACTGATTCATTGATAAAACATATATATTTAATGTACTTAGATTCATATATAGTTAACACTATAGGAAAAGGGCACATTTTTCTTTTAACTTTAAATGAAATTATCTTCCTGGGTGGCATCAGGTCTCAGGTACAAAATTCCCTCTCCCTGGGTTTCCTGATAGGAGGCCAATTGTGATTCTTGGGGAAAGTCATTTTTTATTTCTAATACTTTTTAAAAAATCATCCTTTCTATCTTGCCATAACACAGTCACCTTTCTGAATGACTAGATCTTGAGTGTTTTGAACCAGTCACAGTATCCCACAAGGTATCTGGGCCCCAGGACTCAGAGAAGCTGACTCACTAGAACAAGTAATTAGGAAGCAGTAGGACATGAGACAGGAGAGGAAATCTAATTTACAGCTCACTGGAGAGCTCTGAATCAGTGTAGAGTAGAGCTGAGATAGGAAATTAAATAAGCTCATCTCTCCAAAATTATTTGGTCTCCACAATTTTCATTTACAAAACATATGTTGCAAGTATAAGGATTTACCTTTTGCTCCTGAAGAGTTGGCAGGTGAGGGCAGCATCTTCAGACCACCTGGACAAGATAGAATTAACTCTAGCATATCATCTGTTTCAATAAGAGAGACTTTTCTAAAGAGTCAGGAAATGAAGGAGATGTCTAGAAGCTGGTAAGAGCTTTTAGCTAATGCAATCATGTATCTAGTTAGATGTATCTATGTATGCATAAAGCCTATTCTAATTACTCAAGAACATTACCTGGACTTCTCATTGATAAAATTTAGGGCTCCTTCCTTACTTCCTGTGAGTATTAGCTGCAGGGCCACTGGGAGATCTGTAGTGTTAAGTTGTTTGCAGAAGAAGAGTAATCTTTACTTTCATGCTAATGGGTTTATGTTAAATATTTGTTGACTGAAGAGTAGTAGCCTGTGATGGAAATATAATTGATTCATTAAAGAAATACTTGTCAATGCCTATTTTATATGAGATGCTGTACTGATCACTAGGAATGTGATTTTAAAACCAAAATCTCATGTTTCTGATTGTATTTATATCTTCTGGCAGATTTCTGAATTTATTCCAGAGGAAAGATAGTAAACATATTTCAATGAACTACTTGAATAAGTAAAAAAGCACAAAAATAAATCCCAGATAGTGGTTATGCTATGAAGAAAAATTAAGGCAAGGAAATGGGATAAATAATATATATGGAGGCCAAATATTTTCTCTGATAAGTGGATGATGATCCAGAATGGGGTAGGGCTTGGGGAGAATGGAGGAACTTTGTTTGGACAAAGAGGAGGGAGAGAAGGGAAGCCGGTATGGGGGCAGGAAAGATGGTGGAATGAGACGAACATCATTACCCTAGGTATGTGTATGACCGCACATATGGTACGACTCTACATCCTGTACAACCAGAGAAATGCTCCAGTTGTGTAGAAAGAATCAAAATGCATTCTGCTGTTATATATAACTAAATAGAACAAACAAAAAATGATATATGAGCAGGAGGATGGTTGGCTAGAGTGGTCGGGAATCTTTTTTCTGAGGAGGCAACATTGGAGATGAGTCTTGAGTGAGGAGGAGACAGTTCTGTGAAAATATAAGGGAGGAATGTTCTAGACAAATCAAACAGCTGTTTGGGAAATTTGGTAGGAAAGATAAACAGGTGCTAAATCATGTGTACCTAGAAGAGTACAAATGCTCCAGCATTTGAATTTATACTGAGGGAAGTTGGAAAACATTGTAGGGATGAAGCAGGGTAATTATTGGACAACACGAAACAAGAGAACAATGATAAACAATTGGAATGAAGGCGAGTCATAATGGGAAAGTGCTGGATGGTATGAAGAGGGGAATTATGGGCAAAATGAGAAATCACTGATGGGTGTGGAGGGAGAATGATTACTCTGACTGCTCTGAGAAGAACAGGCTGAGAGGAGATGGGTTAATAAAGGAAGCTAGTGCCTGAATTGGCTTAAGAGAATTGAGGCTTGAGATTTGTTATTCTATGCATGGTGGAATTGTATGTATTACTTGGAACTGTTAAAAACTCCCAAGCATGAAATCGCCTCCTACCAAAGAATATTATGACCTAGGAGCTGTTCATGTAGTCATTAACTTTGCTACTATCACCAAAGAGTTTGGGGATGCCTCAGTACATGCCTTCTTCTAGTGTTCCTGTAACCTGAAAACTGAGAGGAGGAGATCAAGAGTTAGAGAATTCCCACTGCTTGCCTCTATTATTATAAGCCTGCCCTAGAGTTCACCTCTGCTGTGAGTACTTTACCCATCAGTGAAAGTTAGCACCACATGTCCAGGCTTCAAAACACAATTAACTATTCCCTTCTAAACTCCTCTAGGATTCTGAAATTCAGAACATTGCCAGAGTGGGGCAACCTGGAGAATGTCCAAAGGACCTAAATATAGAGGGACAAAAATTTTCTTTAAATGGTTGTGAAACATTGCGCTATTTTAGATTGTATTGAGCTGACATATTGACAGCACTTGCTCCCCTTCCATGCTTCACAGAAGAACCATGCCATGGATTAAAAGTAGGTTTGAGGGCCAATTTCCTGTTGCTTGCACTGGTCACCAAAATTGCTGGTTGCCTTCTTGCTTAACCTATTTTGAGAGACTTTGGTTCTTGAATTCAATACCTATAATAATCTATTGTCTGTGGCTCAGCCCACTTCTTCTCTAGAGGATCTGCTTGTAACTTCTTTTCACACCTTCCTTCCTTCCTGAGGCCACTCAGCACTCTGAGTCACCTTGACTCATTCCATCAAAATCTCTGGGCCTCTCACAGCCTGCTTATCATTCAAGGTTTTTACTCATGTTTCCTTCCTGCTCCTTCTAACTGACAAAAACTAAAATGTTCTACAGCAAGAACAAATTTTAAGAAATGAAAATAAAATATGGAATAGTTTTAGTAAATCAAAGTATTATGTATCAGTATGTCAAACTCATTGTATTTGACATATTACTGTAATCTATAAACCTGTGTGTTAATGTCATTGGGATTTACATTTGCGGAGAGCATAATTAGATGTAACTAATTGAGAATAAAAGGAGAATCCTGCTTTCATGTCAAAGAACATAAAGGATTGTTTTCTAAGAGTTCTTTCTCAAAATTTATGTTGTGAATCTCAGTTGCTCATTTGTCAGTGTTGGAACATTGATATCACATTCACTAATTTGGAAAACATGTTTTAGGAAATTAAATTTTCTTTTCTAACTATTACACTTCTATAATTATCTGGTCCTAAGTACGTTACTTTCAGCAGAAGACCAGGATAAGAGTGGCTACCGTAAAGCAGATGAGAAATTTCAAAACCAGTGAGATTCCAAGTTTAAGAATGAGTAACAGTTTGAAAATGGGTCTCAATTATTTGAGCATTAATTATGTCTTTGAATTACAGAGTGTAAAGTAGATTTTGCTTTAATATTTAAGGAGCCAGATGAAATAGAAAGATTGATGGTAACCAGAGTGAATGCACTCTGGGCCACTTCATATTTTAGCTTATCTGATCTGGGCAGGGGGTTGTTGAGATTTGGGCAACTCTGTGGTTAGTAGGTTAAAAAAAAAAAATATATATATATATATATATATATATATGGGCACATGTTTAAAGTGTGTGAAGGAATGCAAAAAATAGTTATGCAAAATTGGCCTCATTTCTCATTTAAATGTTTTGATTTTATTTGAAAATTACCCTCTTTTCTAAAGTTTCTATTACTTGTCAGTTATTCCAATATGCAGAGGAAAAATGAAGTAGGGCTTATAAGTGCTCAATAAGTATTTGTTAGATTAATTAATAAATGAATACACTTCAGAATGGGATATTTTCAAAAATTATTATAATAGGGACACCACTCCTTTAGTTAGAGGAAAACAATTTCTTTATATGTAAGTAGGAAAAGCTATGTGAAAAACATCAAATAAAAATTATTATGCTGCTTCTCTGTTTTATTATCAAAATATTTAATCAATAATAATAATAATAAAGTAGGGACTGGGTCGGGTGCTGTGGTGCATGCCTGTAATCCCAGTGGTTCAGGAGACTGTGGCAGGAGGATGGCGAGTTCAAAGCCAGCCTCAGCAAAAGTGAGGTGCTAAGCAACTGAATGAGACCTTGTATCTAAATAAAATACAAAATAGGGCTGAGGATGTGGCTCAGTGGTCGAGTGCCTCTGAGTTCAATCCCCGGTACCCTCTCCCACCCCCACCAAAAAAAGTAGAGATTGGTAATGTAACTCAGTCGTAGGGTTTATCTCACATGAATAAGACCCTCTGTTCAATACCAAGGACTGCTAAATTAATTAATTAACAAATCAATAATAAATAAACTTGTATGTGGTGGTTTAAAAAGCTTGCCTTGAGAAGTTGAAAATGGATATTTGTGGCAAGAGCAATGTGTTTTTAGCTCAAGAACCATGTAGCCAATAGTATTACTGATTCTGGGTAGAGATATCCAAAACTTACACCAGCATCCCCTAAAGTCATCCTCTACAAGGACTGATGAATGTTAACATCCCCTGAAAAATGGCAACTCCTGAGTTATAGAAGTATCTTGGAAAAATAGCAAAGGAAAAGTTTATTTTCTAAGTATGCAAAGAAATTGAGCATTATAGAGAAACTGTCAATATAGAGGATTTTAAACACCTAAGGGAGGTGTTTTCTTTGAGACAGATGGTTCTCACACCCTAATTGTATTACTGCTCCCACCCAACTCCTTCCAATATACAAGGATACAGAGGGAAAAGATAAAGCATTTCCTTTCAGGTATGTTAGTACAGTGAAAAGAATATTGAACTGCGAGTCATGAAACCTGCTATCTATTAACTGTGGCACCAACTACAATGCAAATGACCTCATACAAATAATATTTTCTCTGGGATTCAGTTTTCTCATCTGTAAAATGAGAAAAATTATATTTCAGATCCTGATGAATTTTCTATGCTTTTTATTTCTTCTTTGTGTTTTTCTGGGTTTTTTTCTAAATGCTCAAATACTAGATTATTTAAGGTATATTTCCTTGTAGTCTCCCCCACCCTTCTTTCTTCAATATATGGGATAGCAGGATACTGACTAAGTCTGAAGGGAAGGAGGAGGAAGAAAATTAGCTACAGGAAGAGTTTATATCCCTGTCTACAAGAAAACTTAAATATAGCTACCACTGCTTTGAAAGGAATGGTTTATATCCAAACAGTATTTTCCAGACAAGCTCTGTACTTTTTTGCCAACAGAATTAACTTTAAACTGAAGGCAGTAGACAGTTAAACAAGAGTCGGCACTGGGAACAGCTGTGAGTAGACAAGACCAGTTACTTATAAGGTACTGTTTTTTACTCATTGAAATCTTCAGGGTTCCTTTGCGTTGGGGACAAATATTCTGTGATCATTTGACCTTCTATTTCTCCCTCCTCACCTCTATGCTGAGAGCAAAGACGCTTTTGAAAATATTTGAGCTTTTTAGCTGTATTGTTTTATGGCTGTTGACAATGAAGCTACAGGATGACTTTGTTTTGTTTTATTTTCAGGAATCAGATAACTGTTATTTGATTTTAAAGCTTAGTTTAGCTTTGTTCCTTTGGGTGTGCATCTGTGTATGGTTTTGATGTGGTTTTATTGTTCGAGTTGGATAAGCTGGGATATGTTTAAACATTACAGGATGTATAGAATGTTCTTAACTGAGGGGGAGGGGGCTAATGCATCGTCAACTTGAAGTATGGAATCAATATTGAGCCAATCAGATAAAAGGACCAGCAAAGGGCAAGTCCAGGCGCATGAATTGATTCAGCCTAGGCTCTATAGCTCTTCACAGCTTGGGAGACCTGACCTGGAAAACATACTTTCCTGAATTGGGGTTTTATTTCTAGTTTGCTTCTATTTCAAATTTAATTTTAATCCTTCTTTCTCTTCATTTGACTTTTTAAAAAATTCTAGTAAGCCTACCTATTTTCTTTTAATAAAGTTTATTTTACTCTAAGCTAATCTACCTTGAGGGAGTAACACTCTTAAGAAGAGTGACATTTGCAATCAGATTCCACATCCCTGGGCTTCCAAAGCAGAAGAGAAATGGTCCAAAGTAGCCATAAAGTCGACAGAAAGGACCCAACAGAAAGGACCCTGTGGACTCCTGTCATTCAAAGTGTCACTCTTTTTTTCCAGAGGATTTGGCTAACTAATATATTATATTTGTTGCTGGTTCCTAAACAAGCAATGAAAACTATTAAGGACTTTGGTAATGTAGAATTTCTAAGAAGTGAAGCTTACAAGTTTACTACTGAAAACTCCAAAAAGCGTCTGAAAGAATTCAGTTATTCTAGATAATTATCTTTCTGAAATCCACTATATGGTTTGATCTCACTCTGGAGGGGACGAAATACAATTTTATGTTTTTGAAAGTGCTCTGAATAATCATCATGGCTATACACTTGAAACTGAATGGTATCTCTCGGGTCTATCCTATGGTGTGTGAAGCTACTGCCTCTTAGGTCAAAAGGTCACATAGAATCACTATGATTTTTGAATTTTTGTATTATTTTTATAGGACAGGTTTTGTCTTCCTAGGTCCACCCTCCACATTAAAAAAAAAAAAAATTGAATTCTTTACTTACTGCTTAGCCAGTTTGTGTATCTCTAACAACTCCCTTCACTCTAAGCCACTGCTTAAAACTACTGTGTATTTTGAGATGTGAGCATTAAAAAAAAAAAAAAAAAAAACAAGAAAAAAGTTTATAAAGAATTATAGATGGAATAATAGCCAATGACTTTATCTGAAGTTGGCCCAAATGATTCTTTTAGGAGAAAGGGTATGAGTACAGTGACATCTATTTTGGGTGCTCAGGAGCTGTTGGGCTCCTGCCGAGAGTTCTCAGTTGTTCTGTGTAGTAGAGGTTGCCATGGAAGTGGTGCTGGAACATGTAACACGTTCCTGCGTCCAATACAGAGAGTGCTCTTTGTTCTCTTTCTAAAAAGTTACTGGAGGTATGTGTCAAGGAATCAGCGACTAACGGGATCCCCAGGGGCAGACTAATATTAATCAAGCACTGATTGTTTTACTTCAGTCCCATTCATGCACATGCTGTTTATATACATGCATTGTTGGGAAATAGCAGAACAATGTTTTGAAGGAACAAAAAAAAAAAGGAAAAAGTACTCCTGGTTTATGCAGTATTTCTATGTGAAGATCACACTTTAGAGGGGAAAAATGAATAAGGGGAGGCTAATTTTCTCAATGATTTTTAAAATTTTATTTCTTGAGCTATGTCCCAACGGAACTTAAAAGTTCTTGAAACCTAAAAAATACTATGCAGCCATTTTATAAGCCGTATACATTCAGTGTGCAATATACGACAGTATGTGTTTTCTTATCTTCTAACACTTTGATGTTGTGCTTCTGAGAGTAAAAATGAGTCACTGATTCCTCAATGATCTCAGTAACCATGCTAATCTTTTTTCACTAATCCCACTCTGTGCAAGAAAAAACCCCCAACTGATTATTGTATGTAGATTCATGAAGTAGTAAACTGAGTCTAGGACAATTCTAAAGTCCAAATTTACTTAGAATTCTTCACTAATTAATGGATCATGCAACTGAGAATTGTGAGGCCTTTTGTGTCTAAGGATCTTTTAAATATTTTTTAAATGTAAGTTTTACACAGTCACTGTAGAAATTTTTTTCTGATTGTTAAAGCCTCTTGTGGCATATGTGACAAACTCTTCTGCTTGAAACAATGATATGGGGACTGACATTTTCTGCAATAGTGAATTTGAGAGCTGTATGTATTTGAAAGCTTTGTCTCAGAAATTGTCTAGAAATTTTGCATATTTCTTCTCCCTGTGTCTTTCAGTTTAATAGCATGACTTCCTTTAAAATAAAATGTTATTCCAATTGAAACATGTCTCTTTTAAATTGAAAACTATGGTATCTTAAGTCACTGCAATAACGTTATTCTTCACTTGACTGAGTCTTTCATTTTCATCAAAATTTAATTTTCATATTCAGGCTTAAATAGGAAACTTAACATATCAAAGGATGTGTGTTTTACAGTGAGAACTGTAATACCATACAACCTAAATTTAAAATTCCTAAAAAGTCCATGTCTTTATGAATACACACTTAGGAAGACTCCAATTTAGAAAGACACTTAAAAAAAAAAACTGGAAAAAGGAAGAAGCCACTTCAATAAAATTGAAGGATGTTGGCACTCACGGATAACACTTTGCAAGGTTTCTTCACAGCATAACCTCAAAAAAAGTCCCCAGAAGGCTCAGAACCCAGCCTTCCTAAACCAGGTTCAGGGAGCAAGATTTGTGTTTTCCAAGAAGGCATCAAGCTTACTGCAGTCAGTCATGGATAGGAAAGAGGAACTACTGGGATTTCTGAAGTTGTTAAACAGAGAAAGAGCTCACCTACTTAGTTTTCATAAAAAATCTATGCTTATTTCATTTGCAACTATAGTCTCTCAGCAAAGGAAAGATATTCAAAATGACTCACATGTGTTCTTATATATTGTCCTTTGTGTTATGTACTAAACTGGTGCTTCATGACAACTTAAAAGGTGATGTCATCAAAGATCATCATGTGTTGTTTTTTGCTTTTTTTTTTTTTATAGAAGACCAGTTTTAAACCTTAAATTAAAACAGCATTGACAACTGAAATGAAGCTGAAACTGCTATGTTTCAGTTTGTGTTTTATTGTAGGAGTAACTTAATTTACTGTTGGCTCATGCTAAATGTGAACACTTCATTAAGCAATGCGATTTAATAATTTATGAAATTGCTACCAGCAAACAGTAATTTGGAACTCTAAGTTGCTCGGAAGAAAAAGCATTGAGTATCTGTAATCAATAATTCTGGAAGTATTGCTTTCCTGTGCACTTTTCTCATTTTTAAAATTTTTCTGTAGATGGAAGCCTTTTCTGTATCATCCAGAATGCTTTGTCGAAGAAACAAAACAAAACAAAACAAAAACACTATATAGCTGTGTCGTATTCCATTCTATGCCTATAATCTATATAACAGAACTTGCCTCCTGGTATCACGACCTACATGGTTTTAGTGTGTTCTGTTGTGAATAAAATTAGGATAATCATTCTTTTGCATTCAGGTTTTGTTTTTTTCTTTTCTTTTCTTCTTCTTTTTTTTTTTTTAAATAAAGTAGGGGAACTAAACACAGAAATATTAACTCATCTAGAACCTAGACTTCTAAGCTTTCAGTCTGATTTCTCTATTCAGACAAAAGAGGTAATGACTGGGTGATAGATTCACTCAGGGGCAGGAAATGAAAGCATAGTTTCCTTCTGCCTGAATAAGAGGTCAACCATGTCCCCTATTCTCTGAAAATCCCCAGAGAACGGAAGGGTTCTCATACTGGAGAAAGAGGTCAAGATTCCACGCCAGAAGTTTTTATTACACGAGGAGTGATACACATGTAATAGCTATGGGAAATTTTTAAAGAGCTGTCATTTTGTTAATGAATATCTGCTAAAGCATTTCCTGGGCCACTGGTGTTTATGGAATTTTTAAACGAAATGTTTATGAAGATGGAACCAGGACTTGCTTCATAAATCATGTCCTTTTACTAGCACCTCTGCTTTTCCTCAGTGTACAACCACCATTCAGGCCTCTGCTACACTAAACAAACAAACAAACACTCGACTTTCTCAACCTTCTGCTCTATGCTTTCTCTCTCTGCTGCCAAGAAAAATCTCTGTGTTCTGTCTCTGCTTCCTTGCCTCCCTCTGACTCCATAGCCCTTTGCAGTTTGATGTTTATCTCCACCACAATGAAATCACCTCTCAGAGGGG
The DNA here is from genome assembly GCF_048772815.1 of Callospermophilus lateralis. Lineage (NCBI taxonomy): Eukaryota > Metazoa > Chordata > Mammalia > Rodentia > Sciuridae > Callospermophilus > Callospermophilus lateralis. Next base: position 66,375,713 of record NC_135312.1, read on the forward strand.
GCTGGCAGTGGCTGAAGCCATGGTTAAACCCAGCAGCCTGCTCATCCTGTCTTTACCTTCTCTTCTGTCATTTTTACTGTTTGCTCTCTTGCTCCTCTCAACATGATTCTGCCTTAGGATGTTGGGGATTTTGTATTCGCCCATAAGTTCCTCTCCTCTCTGAGCTTTGGCTCTTCCCTCCTTTCAGAGGGTTTCTGACTTCTTCCCACGCCTTAATTTGAGAGTCTCATTTATTTTCTTCCTTTGTCTTTCTTCCTCTGAAACTTTCATCTAGACCCATGGCTTCAACTTAAAGCCTAACATAGATATGTTTGGTCAGCAAAGTGTTTTCTGAACTGGTGCGAATTATAACAAAGATCTCCTTCCCTCCAAAGCACACCTTCCTGGTGTGCTCCACCTTAGCCACGAATTGGGATGAGGTCAGGCCTCCCTCAGCCTGAACACTGCTCAGGCATTGGCCTCACTAGTTAGGGTCCCATGTCTCAGGGACTCCAATTCTTTGACCTCCACATTTTTCCCTCACTCAAATCAATGCTCTTTTATCTCCTCCCTTGCTGCCTATATAACCAGGTGCCAATTATTATAGAATTCTAAAAACTATCCTTGGCATTTTCCCTTTTTATTCCCATGGTCATTATCTTGCTCAGAATTAATTATCACTTGTTAGTTTCCTGTCTCCTCTCCAGTGCTGTGCCTGACCAACCCATCTGCTGCACATCTGGCAATTTAAAGTTCAAGATTCCATAGATTAGATAGATAGATAGATAGATAGATAGATAGATAGATAGATACCCAGACTTGTTCAAGGAATCCTTAGTAGATGGACAAGGACAAAGGCTGGGGAGTTGAACTTCAGGACTTGAGACACAGCTTTAGAACATTACAACTGTGAGCTTATGTGAGATATCTAATCTTTTTGAGCTTTAGTTTTCTACATAAAATAAGGGTAAGTAATGGTGACCAGGCATTTAGAACTTCGAGGGCCAGCCACAGTGCTCTGTGCACCTCCCATCCTTTGCTCATTGCACACTGAGAAGAGCACATTTCATTTTGAGACCCAATCTCTCCTGTCCCTCCACATCCCCTTTCTCTCTCTAAGAGGAGTAATAAAAGTGAAATTGAGCATTTCTTCCTTTTAGCAATTACAAACTACACGATGCAAATAAACAGTTTTCTTTATTCAATGTTTGTATGTGGTTTTCTTTCTTTATTCTTTATTACTCAATCTTACAGTCACAAAACAAACAGGTAGAGTAGCCGTAGCCAGAAACCTATCCTATGGTTTTGTCTGTCTCATTAGCATACTATTTCCCTTTTTTGGCAGAGTCTAATTTAGCTGGAAAGTCAAATTCAAAGGAATGACTAAAGGTCTGAAGACCGGCCAGGAGTGTTACTTCACTACAATCATATCCCAGAGTCATAGATTAATTTAATTTTTCTCAAGTGACATGTCTGTCACTTCTGGTAGATAAACTAACTAACCATTTGTCCTTGTACCCAGTATTTTTTTTAAGTTGTTGGGATCCTGTCAAGTGCCTTTTCCTAGAGACCACCATAATTATTTGCTGTTGGAGGACTTGGTGCTTCACAGCATCAAAGAATTCTGTGGCATTTTTTTTTCATTTCCTTAATCAACTCATTAATAACTTACAAATGCAAGTTACATAATCATATCAGAACTTGGATGTGATCTTAAAGATCTTGTAATTAAGCTCCACTTATTACAACTGACCCACCTATTCTAACTAGGCAAAGCAACTTATCAGCAATCAGGTAGCAAGCCCAGCATGTGTTTCTTCTGTGAGAACCTTGAACTCATACTGGCTACTCCTGGGGCTATTAACTGCATAGTCCTAAATTCAGGACATAAGTAAGCCTGAACCTTCTCTTTCCTTCTCCATCCATCTTTCACTATCAGAAAGAAGTACAAGAATCTAGTGTATATCTTAAAGGTTTGTTCTTTTCTTTATCCATAGAAGCTATTTTGGTGGAGGAAGCCTTCCCTTCTAAACCCTGCCTGACTTTGAGCTTTTTTGGCTTCTGAAATGGGAATTAGTAGAATACCTAACAAATAAAATAATGGAACATTTTGACTTCTGAAATGGGATACCTAACAAATAAAATAATGGAACATTTGTGAACCACCCCCAAAGTACAGCTTCTAATGCTCCATAATGTTCTCTGAAGTAAATTGGACCTAAGACCTCTTTGTATATTTTTTAAAAAATAACATTATGGCAGTTTTATAATGTGAAATACTATAAACACACACATACAATGATGGGGGTTGTGGGTTGTGATAACTAACCTGATAAGAGTCAAAGTTTTATGTTTTCCTCCTTCTCCTCTGTTTTGTCACCACTCTGTCTACTTTCCTATGTAAAACATCTGGCTTCAGCCTCCTGCTGTCTCCCTTGGTGTACTTTGCCACATGCTGGTGTTTTGTCTGCCTAGAGGACTTTTCCTTGGTCTTGTGTTCCTGGAAATTGTTCCCTCCTCTGAGATCCTCTCCCTGATGCCATCTCTATTCTTACCACTCACAGAACTTTGCTAAAACTTTCATCCCTTTGCTTTTTAACTTCTTACTTGCTGATCCATTATCCTAGTTCGGCTGTACCGGAAGCTCTTTGTGGACAGGGCCTTAGTCTTATTATATCTTAGTAGGACCGTTACCTGACCCATGAATCCCAAATTTTGAAGTTTGGTATTTCTATTATAAATGGGCATATATCTTGTGTAAGGTAGCTGTACACGAGGATCTGTTATAGGATGGACCAGCCTTCATATCAAAAGTCAGTTGGAAGTAAAAAGATGCAAACAAGAGACCATGAGCCTGCTTCTCTTCCCCTTTATTTTTTTAGAGTTTTTCTCTACATATATTTTATATAAACTTTATATTTATAATTAAGTAAGATAACTCTTCAGGTGTTTCATTAAATGTTGCTTTTCTTAGAATCCCCCCCCCCTCATTTGTTGGAGTTTCAGTTGTTCCTTCACATGAGGCAGACTTAGACTCATGGTTGACATTCAAAAAATATTTTGCCATGTTAACTTGTGTTCTAGCTCATTGCATTTTGTTTTTTTTTCAAATCTCATTCATTTTATGACAAATATTGTCTAAGAAAACAGATGATTCAGATAAAAATAAGGTAATTTTATTTGCCATAGCTTTTAAGTTTGAAATATTTGGGGATATTTTTATTTTCAACAGCTTTTGAATTTCCAAAAGCTAACCTCATAAGACTGTGAAGTTCAAAGTTAAAATTATAAGGGAGAGGGCATGGGGGGTAAAAAAGATGGTGGAATGAGATGGACGTCATTATTACCCTAAATACATGTATGAAGACACAAATGGTGTGAATATACTTTGTATACAACCAGAGATACAAAAAATCTTGCTGTATTTGTGAATATGAATTGTAATGCATTCTGCTATCATGTAAAACAAATTAGAATAAAAATAAATTAATTAATCTTTAAAAAGTTATAACGACAATGACAACAAAACAAAACAGATGTTTATCCCATCCCTAAGAGCTGATAATGATTCTCATAGTATTGGGTCAAAGGGGAAAATCAAAGGGAAGGCAAAATGAAGGCAGATGCTTGGGGGTTGTGGGATACTGATGAAGTGATCCATGTTCTGCCATCCCTGCTCCATACCCTGGGTGGGGCAGGTGGGGTACAGAACTGGAAACACAGTACACAGTAGGCAAATCTGAGAGCAGAGGAGCCTGTGGTTTGCTTCCTGTGCAGATTGCATGAAGGCTGCCAAATTCAAATCATTTCTAAAAGCTTTGCATGGTGCCAGATAATTAGAAATGAATACCTCAGCAAACATGCCCCAAATAGCCTCCCAGATTATCCCCATGCCCTAAGGGCAGCCTCAAGATGGTAATCACTCAAAAGGAACTGTGAGAGAGCTAAGTCTGGGGAAGCCCAGGTATCAGCACCAAGAAAACCTAGCCACACTGTCTTTGGACTTGAGTCCAGATCAGACAGGGATGTGAAAACCAGCAGCTCAGAGATGCCCATATGTTCAGAGGATGAGGATCACGAACCTGATTCCCACTCTCCCTCATTCAGGTCCTGGAACCAGTATGTCCCTGACATCAGATGGTATCCTGGAAAGTGGGAGTACTAGATTAACCACATTTCAGCCACCTAGAGGTATAAAAGAATAAGAAAGTTACATTTTACATACCTAGTTTTGCAGACAAATATCCATCTTCAACATAAACATTTTTTTTTAACTTAACCGATTACTTTTAGCAGTCTATTTTACTATAAAAAAATCTGGTGTTAAAATAATGGTTTAAAATATTATCGGAAATCTGAAGTGTACTTATACAGCCTACAAGGGAGAAAACCGGGGAATGAAAAACTAATCTTAAAGGAGAATCTTCACTTTAGATAGTTTAATAGAAATTTAGATAGCTTCACATTTTAGTTTCTGTTTCATCCAAAGTCTGATTTTACAGAACCACAAACACCTATTATGGTTCTACTCCTTACTAGCAAATTCTAAAATTTTGTTATTTCTCAAAAGGTTTGTCACTTGGCTAAATGCACCTTAGAAAGAGAGCCCCTACCAGTAATGAGGGATCTTTACCCAAGTTCCTAAAGCACAGCTAAATTGCCCAAAAGATAACATCTACTGCAAGCTATGGGCTCCATAGAGATAAAGAATGAAAGGTGGGCTGGAGTTGTGGCTCAGTGGTGGAGTACTCCCCTAGCATGCATGAGGCCCTGGGTTCAATCCTCAGCACCATATAAAAATAAAATTAAGATATTGTGTCCACCTAAAACTAAAAAATAAATATTTTTTTAAAAAAAGAATGGAAAGGAAAAATTGTTTCTGATTTCTGAGTGTGGCATAAAAAGAAATATATATATATATATTGTTTCTGCTTCTGGGTCCAGGCATATAGCCTGTAAAACCCTGGAAAGCTATGGAATTACATAAGTGTCTTTTGTGTGCTAATAAGATACCTGATGACTGAGACCACTAGGTAGCTTCCAGATGGGGTTGGTCTCCAGAAAGATCAAAGCATTATGGCAGAATTGGGACTTTCATCCCCTTCCACAACCTCCTGGGAGGGGAGAATGGCTGGAGATTGAGTTAATCACTTATGATGGATGATCTAATCAATCATGCCTGTATAATGGAGCCTCCATAAAACACCCCAGAACATGGGGTTTGGAGAGCTTCTTCGTTGGTGAACACATCTAGGCACTATGAAGTAAGTGCCCAGAGATGGCTTAGAAACTTCACAGGGATCCAAGAACAGGAGGTACTAATTAGATTAACCCTCCCAGTGAAGATAGTATGCAGATTGACTGGAGTTCAATGATAGGACCCTTGTTAAGAGTGAGATGGTAAGCAAGAAGCAGACTCCCCAACTGGGCATTGGATACTAGATAGAAACTAAGGCAGCAAAAATGTAGATACTCAACTTACAATAGGGGATCCCAAAATCTGATCCTAAGGATCATGGTGTTAATGCTGAATTATATTAGTCAAAGCCAAATTATATTAGTCAAAAATGAGCTCTAGGTATGGACAATCAGAGAAAGCCAGGTATTCTGCAAGATGATGCCTATTTTAGACTTCTGATATTCATGATAAACTACCAGAAGGCCTATGGGAAATTGGGAAATTGGTTTCAACTATTCCAGTATTTTCCCTATAGAAACAGCTGCTGGAGGTTATGATTGCCCACTCACTAGGAAGCAATGTTAGGGATACATCAGACTTCCCTTGAGAAATTTCAGTCAACCATCAGGATGGTACTTTTTCTCCTAAGACCATCAGATTCTTACATCTTCTTGCTTTGAGATCTAAAAAGGAATGTTCTATTACTCATTGCCTGAATTTGTGGCCTGTCTTCCAATCCCCTGAATTATCTATCCTTTTCTGTTATCTTCTCCAATAAACCCGGGCCCCTTCCCAGAGCATCTGATTTAGTTAGTCTGGTATAGGGCCCCCAAATATGCATTTCAACAAAAACTCCAGGTGATTATGATACAGAGGATCTGTGGATCACACTTTGAGAAGTACTGCTTTAAGTCATGTAAATGCCTTGGGAAATTTGACAATTTACTGACCGTATTAATCTCTAAGACCACCTCTTTCTCCTCATGTATCAGCATAAATCATTCTTTTTTCACACTGTATGTCTTGATTTGGGGCATTGAAAATGGTCTCCATAACTCTATCCTGGGCCAGAAAATTGAGAATTTTAGAATAAATTCAGAATTCAAGATTGATTATGTTTTGGCTGTCTTTAGTTTTACTATATCTACAATTTTAAAGACAATTTATTTTTTATTGACATTTAGACCTATTCCAAAATATGAAAATACCTGAAATGCAAGATTTTATCTTTTTGCTCTGCCCAGAATGAAATATCACTCCTTCTTTTATTAGGGAACTGTTCTTTTCACTCCAAGAATAAAGACAGCTGCAGACTCTTGGTAAAAGTTAAAAAGGAGAATTTGGGATATTTACAGTGTCTCTTAGAATTGGAAGCTGGGCAGCAAGCACTCATCACATATGGGAAAGATTTACATTGGGCTCAAGTTTGATGTAGTATAAATGGTATTTTCAAGCACTCCAGTTCTCCAGATTTTCCATGGCTACAGTATATGCTCTTGTCTCTACTGAGAAATATGTGTGTCTAGGGAATACTGAATAAGCATTCTTCCAGGCACTGTAGTCATATCCTTTTGTTTCCAGCCAAGTCCAGTATGACTGTTTCACATATGATTTTGCTCTTCATGAACTACACTGGAAAAAATGAAAACCTGGCCTAAAAATAAATATAGAAGGCATTTAACCATTAACCAGTAAACATTTGTTATTGCTAAAGGCTATTAGAACCAACAGACTTAGGCAGTGTACAGAGAATCCAATGCTGGTCAAAACTGTTATAACTAAATGGAAAGATAAGGAGTCACAGAAAGGAAGGAACTCCATGAAATAAAATATACAACAAACTGTCTGAAAATCAAGGTATGTTTTGAACTAAATATTCATATTTGAGCCTTTAGTTTTTTTTCCACAATGGACTTTTAATCAGTGTGTTTAGTGTTATAAATTCTGTTGCTGTAATATATTCACTTAAGGTTATAAATTAGTAGACACTAATGTAAAATATTGATCTCTGCTAAATGATCAGAATATGAGAAATGAACTCAGAATAAATAATCAGTATTATTTGTGTTAAAATACTGGTATAATCATGAATTGTGTTCACCAAATACTTCCAAGTCTCTGCTTTCCAGGCACGTAAGAGGATTATAGTTCCCTCCTTTGAAGTTATCCATGGCCATGTAACTTGTTTTGGCAAATGAAAATGAACAGATGTGTTTGACTTCTAGGTAGAAGTTTTAGGTGTCCCTGTTTAGGTCAACATATATCCTTCCCCCTGTTCTGGGATTACAGAGGCACATATTGGGGACTTTGAGGGATGAGCTAAGGCCCTAGTTGACCCACATTGGACAAGCAATACAAGTCAGAAATAATCTTTGTCATAAGAATTGCATGTTAATGCAGCATAGTTTAGCTTATCCTGATGAGTACAAATGCAGACATGGAGCCAAAAACCATTTCAAGAATTTATTTTTAAAACTTGAGGATTTATCAAGGAAAGGTAGTGATTGTCAATTATATACAATTGTTCATTATATACCTCTTAATGGGGTTCAAGAGCTAAACTAATGAAAATAATTGCAAATGATAGTTCATTTATGGGGTCAGGCTTGAGTTATAAGGAGCTTGAAAGGATGCTGTAAAGTTCATGTTCACATATATGTAAAAATAGAAATGTACTACAACACTGCTCATAATGATGACACTTTAAAACATGGGAATGAATGACATGGAGATTCTACTTTTCCTTTTAAGAGCTCAAACTTTTTTTTTTTTTTTTTAACCAAACGTGAAATAATCATGAGTAGAAACACAAAGTTAGGGAAATTTAGTATCATACACCAATAAAAATCTGAAGTTTTGACAGTTTTAAAAACTAGATTTCAGGTAAAACACGGTTATCAGGTTTAAGAGGGTTCAGACTATGCTGTTCTTCAAGAAATGTCCCAAAAATCACAGAAAGAAATGCACAGAAAGAAAACGGAGCAGCATATGTTACCTGTGTAGAAGGCCAGCCACGCCTGGTTGACTGACAACATAGACTACTTTAAAGAAACTGACTCTTAAAGTCTCTTGAAGGATGTTATAATATATTTAAATTCTTTTTTTTTTTTTTTTTTTTTAAAGAGAGAGTGAGGGAGGGGAGAGAGAGAGAGAGAGAGAGAGAGAGAGAGAGAGAGAGAGAGAGAAAGAGAATTTTTTAATATTTATTTTTTAGTTATCGGCAGAAACAACATCTTTGTTTGTACGTGGTGCTGAGAATCGAACCCGGGCCACACGCATGCCAGGCGAGCGCGCTACCACTTGAGCCACATCCCCAGCCCTTAAATTCTTAATTATTGCAATATCTTTTAAAATTTTCTCATTCTTTGTCCCAAATTTCAAATATATTTCAATTATCCCTAAAGACTATTTTAACCTTCACAAAATGTTTTTTCTTTTTTTTTTTTTCTGAAATTCAAACAATGCTCCATCTTTTCATGTTTCTTTCCCTACTAGGTTCCCTCAGCTCTTTCCACCCATTATTCAGATTCTGTAAAACCAAATCCAGGAAAGGAGCAGGCCTGTTCTAAATATTCTTTTAAGTGAAAGAAGCCAAAGGTCAAAGATAATGTCCCATAGCAGTCGAGAAGAGGAAATAAGGTTTGCAAAAACCAACAACATGATTTTCTTTTCATTTATTTTGTCACAGTTAAGAAACTAGCTCTTGCTTATCTGCAGAAGCACCCCATTACACTTTCAGTGTAGAGAAGTCTCTCAAGTTTTATTTGATTTTTCAATTTGAATATAATAAATATAATATTTATGGAGTATAACATGGTGTTTCAATGCTTGTATCCATTGTGTAATGATCAAATCAACATATTACACATATCTATTGCTTCAAATATTTATCATCTCTTGCCAAGAATGGTGATACATTCCTGTATTCCCAACTACTTGGGAGGGTGAGGCAATAAAAATCACAAATTTGAGGCCATCTTGGACAACTTAACGAAAATCTGTCACCAAATTTAAAAAAATAAAAGAAGTTCTGGGCATGTAGCTCAGTGGTAAAGCACCCCTGGGTTCAATCCCTAGTACTGGGGGAATATACACACATATATATACATATATATGATTATATATAATTTTATATAAAATTTATTTATGTTAATAACATTCAAAATCTTCTGTTCTCTTTGGCTATTTTGAAATATAAAATATTGTTGATTATAGTCACCCTACTCTGTAATAGAAGCCTCTCTTTGAAAAATAAACAACATGATTCCCCATGAAAGTATCTAGAACCAATTAAAGGATGAGCCATATACTCTTGACATAGCACTCTGGACACGCACCTTAATGGTATTTTCAGAGATCTCATTGCCTTATATGGACAGTACTATTCACTCAGGAAACACTTCTGTCTATCCTCTACAGACTGTTCCTGTTTAGTTTTATTTTCTTAGGAAATGTCTGACCCCACATAGCTGGTATATTTCCTATTTTAGAAACCCAAGTTCATGAGATTGATTTATGATAGTATAACTCTATGCTCTGTCAGAACATATTGTTCTACAACACTGAAGTCCACAAATCAACAAATTACACTTATCAACTAATAGTTGGACTTATTTACTTAGGCTCATTATTTAATTATGCTCCAATATGTCATTGTCTTCAGGAAAACCATTGTTTTTCACCATTGAAGAAATTCTTGCTAAAATGGAGGAGTATTTTTCCTAGCATCATAAATTAAAGACAATAAGATAGAGAGTTGACAGGTTTAAAAGAAGCAAAGTTAGCTTCCAGTTACAGAATACCAATAAATTTTTAAAGAATTAAAGTTTGTGTTAGCAGGAGGTCATAAATGTTATAACACAAACCATCTACTACCCTCTACTTGTAGGAACATGGAGTACTACAGAATTTATTTCCTTTAAATTTGCCTAAATAGTAAGTTTGACACACGTTTGAATCTAAATATCTCTAACATGCATGCTAAAGAAGCTTCCAGCAATAATTCAAATTGTTCATTTCTAATAAGTTTCTGTGATGAGGAATAAATAAGAAAACAAAGTTAAGCATGTCTTGTGTCTATAGATCTTAAAAGATATTTTCTTAAAGATGTATGCTTAAATTTGTGGCCATGGTTTTAAAATAGTGGGGCTAGGACATTACTAAGCTCCCATAACATAGCACAGAAAAATAAAGTTACTAGAAATTTAAACCTTATTTCCCACAGTATATTCAAAGGGTTGGATAATCCCTCCTCTTTCAGTTCTATTTATGGTAACTGGCAAAATCTTCTGTCATATTTTATTTTTCAACATGCCTTAAAAGTTTTAAAAGATGTCCTACATTTTGTATATATTCTTTTTTATCTCAAATAAATATGTGAGGGAATGTGAATAGAGTATTTCCTGTCACAAAAATAGAATGTTCTTGTGTACATTGAAAAGAAAATATGAATAGTCCTTAAATGTATTTTCTTCAATATTAATCCATTCTCATGGTGCATTAGGTATTGCCCCAATACACACAAGAAACAGTGCCCCTTTTTATTTTTTGAGAATTTGATTCATCATTAGTACATATAATGATAGGGATATAAATAAGATGATTTTCAAAGAGAATTTATTATGTCTTCACCTAAGAAGAAAATTTCCTTATTTAATACTATGAAGTAGTGACTAAGAAAAGGTATTATATGTCATTTGCCACTTCCTTTAGGAACAGTATTCCTCATGCTCAGGGGGAAAGGCATGTCCAATATGTAATCAGATAATCCAAATGTGTATCATAAAGAGGGGATAAAACCATATATTATATTCTGAAACTTTGAGGAAAAATCCTTTCTATCTTTATTTTCAATGGAAGTGTCTCTTTTCTGTTAACCACTTCTGTTGTATTTAAGCAGAAGGCAGAGGTGTAAATCCTTTATAACTTATAATAGCTAATTTTCATTGAAATAATAAATAATAGCACCACTCAAGTTTATTTTGCTGATGTTTTCAGAACCCTTTTTACAACATTATAAAATCAATGGTATAATCAATAAAATATTGAGAAAGAATAATTCCAAATATAATTGCAATATGGGATGCTTTTCAAATGTTTCCATCTTCAAAATAGTAATTCTGATTCTTTAGAAACTTACAATTATGTAATCTTTTGAATGAATGATACTGAGACTGTGTACATGTCAAGCTTCTGTGTACATGTCAAGCAGCTTAATGTGGTAACTCTCTGATGGTGATAAAATAAATGTCCACTCTCATGCATCTTTTGGTTATCCACAAGATATCCCCCTCAACCAGCAACCTGAGGTATATTATAAGAGAGAGGACAATGTTTAATCATCCTTTTCAAGGGTAGTATATTATATCCAGTTGCAAGGAAGCTCCAGTAGGTATAAAGAAGTGTATTACTCCTCACCACCATATATTCTCCACTCCCCATTATAGATTTTCATTCTTCGACATTTTAAAATCAGGATCTGTTTTAGAATTTATGTGTACATTGATACAGAAATTCATTCTAAGTTCATGCAAAGGAATCGGTGTTTCCACAGTAGCAAGAAAATATAGTGGTTACTTAATGACTTTTTCTTCATTATTCTCTTGTTGTAGCTCTGTTTTCTATTGTCTTCCTTTTTCTCTCATTGAAAGACTGGCATCATGATTTATTGTAAAGGTAATGAGTTATAGATTCTAACACATCTAGGGTTAGGACTAGATTTCTGGTTCTTTTTTTCATTAAAATTTTTATTTTTTCAATTTTTTATGGTACATTATAATTATATGTAGTAATAGGTTCATTATTACATATGTTTACATGCACACAATATAAAAATAATGTTGTTATAATTAGGTTTCTAATTGTGGAATATTTTAGCTCTCTATTTTTTTTCTTCATAAGAAGAGCAATAATACCTCTGTTATGAGGCTGTTGTATATCCTAATGAAGTAGCTTATGTAGTGTTTCTAGTAAAAACCACAGGTGAAGTAAATAGTAATTAGCTCATTTTACCATTGTCCTGAGTGACCACAAGGCTTGGATCTGTTAGTCAGCTTTTTGTCAAAGATCAAAATACCAGGCAAGAACAACTTGGAGAAAAAAAAAAAAGTTTTATTTTTTTTAGAGGTCTCAGTTAATAGTTGTTCATCTCCTTTGCTCTGGACCAATAGTGAGGCATAATATTGTGGTAGAAGGCCCTGGTAGAAAATGCTTCCTAGTTCATGACAGCTAGGAAGGAGGGTCAAAGAGATTGGGGACACAATCTCTAGCCACACGCACCTGCCTACAATTACTACTCAGTAGTCTATTCATCTATCAATGAATTAATTCAGCCAGTGGATTAATTCACTGATAAAGTCAGAGCCTTAATCATTGTATAAAACCCAAATTCTGAGCCTTGCTACATTGGGAATGATACTTTTAGCACAAGAGTTTTCTGGGGAACATTCTAGATCCAAATGAAAACAACCATCTTATTTTATTATCCCATCTGTCCTCATATAGTCCTCATTTGATGGTTGTTAGAGTAAGCTGACTTCAATGAAATATAAAACAATACAATGACAGAAGTAAAAACAAAATGATCCTCCTATATATAGTGATATCAGACTAAACTAATATATTCTCATTTGAAAGAAGGTAACTGTACCCAATTCCTCTTTTAAATGATGAATACAGATCAAATTTTAAACACCCCAAATTTAATTTAAATGTCAATTTAACCTTGACATCACACATAATTTATAAGGTACAAATGCATTGATTTCTTCTAAATATCTATGAAATTCATAGATACTAATGTAAAACTCATTCAAGTTACTTCTTAAAAATGCCCCTTTAGTCAGGAAACTCATCAAATCTCTGTCACGTTTACAATCCCCTATATTACCCTAAATTTCAGTGGAAAGACCTACTACTTCAAATGATTTGGAATCTCTTGGACCTTATTAAGGAGAAATAGTGGGAGAATAGGAAGTAGAGTGTTAACTCCTCAACACATAACAGCCTTTGTCCCTTTTGTAGCAATTATAGAAACATAAGTGGACTAAGATTCTTCAAGTCTGGTACTTCATTCTCCATGCCTTGTTGATAGCAGAAACTGTAAATTTGTGTACAAATTTTCCTTTTGCTGCTGCTGAAAGGCAAGGTGTTTTATTAGAAATCCCATTGGTTGTAGGTTCCAACAAATTGACACTCTTGTTGGGTTTTAGTTAATAGCTCTATATATTTTAAAATACATATAGATCAACAATATTGCCAGATTCTACTATTTCTGCTTGTTGTCAGCTTAGTTAATTGGAAATTTATAGACAAACAAAAACTGTTAAATACTGATATCCAAATTACAGTGGCTATTCCTGTTTTTGGCAGTCAAAATCTGTTATTTTTTTCAACCAATGAATAGCTATTATAGGCCTTCCAGATGCTGTTGTTTTTGATTTTTAATTTAACTGTAAAATGTGTCTCCTTTGCTAAAACAGGAGAGATATTTTCAGTTAATGTTGCATGGTAGGGGAAAAAAACCTGAGAACCAACTTCAATACTCACATAAAATAGTAATAAAACATAAAATCCAAACTAAATATAACTGTGGTATTTCTTTGCTTAAGAGCTCTCAGATTGCAATATTTTATATTAAATCTGCCTTCACCTATTCACACATGTTCATCTTGGATAGTATTTGGGTCAATATAAGTGCATTAGCTGCTTAAGGTTAACTTGATCACATTGGTTCACCATCAGAGAGTGATTAGTGTCAATTTCCTGGGAAAAAGGATTTTCCTTGCATGTGGTAAGGTATGCTACATGAATCATGCTCCTTAAGGTACAGGCTTGAATCAGTGTTGCTAAATGTACCCAGAGCTTATGTGTGTGTGTATTATCTCTCTGTGTGTGTGTGTGTGTATGTGTGTATAATATAATTTAGAGCAATTTTCAGGTTATTACTATAATATCCTTCCTGTGTAGCTGATAAAATATATGCCAGAATTTGAATTTGTGTTAATAGAGTTTGAATATCAAGTCCATTTTTTAGAAACAATTTATGGGGCATTCTAAGAATTTTTCCATATAATAGCTTTCCTATTAATTTTATGGATCTTTGTTGTATGTGAGCTTTTCCAGTCCCAGTTATAAAAACCTGACTGTAGCCAACATCAGCAAAAAAGAAAAAAGAAAAAAAAAAGAAATTCATTAGATTATAAAATTAAGAATTCCAAGGGAAGCTCATCCCTCAGGCATGGTGTATCAATTTGGATCTAATCAGGAGAAAGAAACCACATAGTAATTTGAGCAGGGAAAGTTTAATATAAAGAATTATTAACTGTAACAAAGAATTAGAGTATCAAAGGATTGAGTACTAAGAAGTGAAAAGAATACAGGAATAGCCTGTATAAAGAGCAGAGAAGTAAGAGCTCATCCCCAGGTTGTGGCCCAGATCTCATTCTGATTTTACATTTTTAATTAACTATAAGTTTATCTCTTTTCCTAAAATAGGAGAGATATTTTCAGTTAATGCAGCATGGTGGAAAATAAAGCAGCTGTGGCCTTGGGTTACTGGACAGCCTAGAAGTCACTTGATGCTGTGGCCATAGACAATTTTGGAATCCCTCCCTCTTGTACTTGCTTGAAAGGAGCCCTTTGGGATGCCAGAAATATTCACAGGGAGGTGTCTCACTATAGGCACTCTACTACAAAACTGCCTTAGGAAATACATACACAGGGGCAGAGTGGGAGGGAGCTGCGGAAGCCAGGGAATGTTCTGGCCACTTGGAGTGGCAGATGCTTAATGCTGAAAAATCAGTGAGTGCTGCAGGAGCTGGACTCTGAAGAAGCCATGGGTATGCAGGAGGGGCTGGGGGCTGAAGAAGCTGCACTGTGCTGCGGGAGCCTACAGAGTCAGCACAGACAGCCTGCAGGATGGAATCAGCAAAATCCCATTTTCTTCTGCAATGACTCTCTTGCGCCCTCTACTGACAGTGGTTAGCATGGTGTCACTTGGCAAATGAAAATAATTTAAAGGGACCATATCCATTTTCGTAGAGCAAACAAAAAGGATTAATTTAGAGCAAAGATGACCAGATCCAAAAACTCAAATGGTGTTTGCAGGGTTTAGTTTTTTCTGAGTATTGTTTTCCTCTGGTCTGGCTTTTTTCTAGGCTAGTTGGCTCCATATTTTATTAGAAAGAATTCAGCAGCTGAAGAGACATTCTCTTTTTGGCAATTATAAGAAAAATCCAAGAATTGAGTCTTGTTGACTTTAATTAGCCTGGCTTGTGCCAGTATGACTGGGGAATGTGATATTGGTTTCACATCATTTGATGTTATGCACCCCATCCTCACCTTCCTTAGAGTGCTATTACCAGAGAAAGGAGATTGTTCCTGGGGAGCCAAAGTAATGTCCAGTAAGCAAAACTCCAGAACTTATTACATTCCTTAAATATGTGCCTTACATTCATTTGGCTTTATTTTCTTAAATCATTTTTAATGATCCTGGCTCTTGAAGTGAGATTTAAGAGTATGTAATTGAGTCAAATCCCTTAAGTTTACTAAGACGAGAGATAGCAAGAGGGGAAGAGAAACCCATTGTTAGCATTTGTTTTTATTCTATTAAAACAGAATTTAAAAGTTATAAACTGTAAATTTTTTAATGAAAATGGTCCTATTTACTTAACTAATCATTTTCTTTTAGCAATAATGCTACATCTGTGTCATCTTCTACAACTCAGCAATAAAAAGGAAATAAACTACTGATACAATAATATAAAAATTTGGAGAGAGGCCAAAAGCATTATGCTGAGTAAAAAGTATATCTCAAATTGCAACCTCCAGCATGATTTCATTTTATGTAACCTTCTTGAAATTGTAGAATTATAGCAATGCAGAACAGAACTGTGACTGCCAGAAGCTGATACCGAGGAAAGAGTAAAACAATAAAGGAATAACATGAGGGAGTTTGGGGAAGTGATTGAATAATTCTGCTTATTGTCATTGTTACACAAATCAATAAATGTGATAAAATTTCATAGAATGGTACACCTCCTCTCCTTTTACCCTGCCAAAAAAGAATCTATGTAAAAACTGGAAAAACCCCAATTAGTGTGTAGTTTAGTTAATGGTATTGTACAAATATTAATTTTCTGATTTTGATCATTTTACTATGGTTTTCAAAGATGTTATCTTTAGGGGAAGCAGGCTGAGGGGTACAAAGGAAATCTCTGTGTTATTTTTTCAACTTCTATGCAGGGGTAAAATTATTTCAGAATAAAGTTGGCAAAAATAATACTTAAAAAAGGAAATTTAGGGGGATATCTGACAGGGAATCAGAAAACTGAAAGTCAGTTCTTAACCAATTTTTAAGTATCTTCACAGTTAACAAAAATGATTATAAATAATTAGTCTAGATATATTAGAAATAGTCTAGATATACAAATGCTTATACTTAATTCTAAAAATTAAAGACATTTTAATAATATTAGACTCAGGAAATCAACAAAAATAATTATTAAAACATATACAAACAAGGAAAATTGAAATGAACCCTGTGACACACACTAGTTGAGTATTAATTTGAAAAATTGTAACAATACACACATATTCCCCAGCTGTGCACACTGAGAGGGCCTACAGAACATGAGGCCCAGCAACAAGGAGTAAACTTAATGTGCAGATCTTGGTTTCTGAACATCATGTTACAATAAACAACTAGGGCTCCTTGGAGAGCTTGTTGGTTCTAGGTCTGGGTAAGGAGTCTGGAACATAAAGATTAAAATAATTTGCTTTAAAACAAACAAACATGACAGTGATATATTGAAATAGTACACAAAGAACCTGAAAGAGTTTCCCCATGGCCAAAGTAGGAATTACCTGAGAAATAAAATAAATATACATGGCATAGGATTATAACCCAAAAGAATAAAATTAAATCCCATTAGTACATAACTAATATAAATAAGTAATTGCATATAAAAAAGTGAGTCAGAGTGACAATTCTTCCTTACCGAAAATTATAGTTAACAAATATGTAGCATTTACCCTTAGAACCCCACAATAAGAATTGTGACAGGAAAATATGACTGTGAATGCTAATATTGGTGAACATCCTTTGAAGAAGAATCAGTTTATTTCCATACTTCAAGTATCCCTTTCAAATATCCAGTAACTATAAAAGGAAAAAATAAAACTTTAGAATGGAGAATCACTTTGTAGTCAAGTGACTGAAGTTAATATTACCAATAATACATATGGATATCACATACCTCTTGAATGATCCACCGAGAGGGGAACATAGCTTCAGTTGTCATTTCTGATAATGCATAATCTCAGTCTAATCATGAGAAAACATTAGACAAACCCAGGCATATTTTATGAAATCATAGGCTATTAATCTTCTAATGTGTCAAAATCAAGAAAGTCAAGGAAGGACGGGAAATTTCACAGATTGGAGAAGACTGAAGAGACATATAGACTAAATGCAACATAGGCTCTTGATTGGACCCTGGAATATAAAAAGTTAAATTAAAAAAAAATACTGGCAACAGCTGAGTAATTCCTATAGTGTAATTTGTAATATTGTACTAAGATGAACCCCTCAGTTTTGATAACTGCAACAAGGCTATGTGAAATACTCATGAGCTATTCATACTGGGGAACATGGTGACGAGTATACAGGGACTCTGGTACTTTCTTTACAACTCTTGCATGATTTTAAAATTAGAGGTATTATAGGAATAGGAAAGACAGTACACATAACTTTCCTATGTTCATATATGAATACACGACCAGTGAAACTCCATATACAACCGTAAGAAGGGGATCCTAATTAGAGCAAGGTATATTCCATGTATATATAATACGTCAAAATACACCATACTGTCATGTATACCTGAAAAGAACAAATAGAAAAATAAAACTTAAAAAAATCTCAAATTTTAAAATACTTGAAAAGAAAAAAAGCTCCTGTGATATTGTTATATTGAATTCACTTTGAGAATCAATGTGGTGGTGATTGATGACCCAGTTCCCACCAGAACTTTACTCCTGTAAAAGAGTAGAATTGCTCAGATAGAGTCAAGGAGAAGATTGGAACTAGGTTGAATGAAATAGAATCCAAAATATAAATTACATCTCAAACCATTGCAAGACAGAATAGAAAAGGAGGAGGAGGATGGGGATAGAAATGAAGAAAGAGGAAAGAGAGAAGGAACTCAAATTGTTTTGAATGGTAAAACTATTAGAATATTAGACTAAATAATCTAATTTATTTCATAAACATCAAAGGGGTGGGACAATTGTTGCTAAATAAAATTTAGAACTCTATTGTCCCTTTAACTCCTTTTAATGTTAGGCATCAAAAGAATTTTGATATTTACCTATACATTTAAGAATGTCATAGCATAGGTAGATTATTTCCTAGTTATTCACAAGATGAATATTATGCAGTTTGTGTAATATTTCCAGCTGAAAATTCTCAGTGAGACAAAGCAACAGTTCACTTTAAGAAATTATTTAAATTAAAGCATAATTTAATTCTTTTTCCTTGTTAAATACATATGTAACACAGAACTTCCAAAGAACATATAGCTAGCTCTACGATGAAATTAAATACAGCATCAACTGTGAACTGTGACTGGTATGTGTCAGTCATTGGTGGCCAATCATTTTAGTCTATAGTTTTATAGATTCTTTGGTTTTTATTTTTTTATTGTTATTCAAGTATAAGCAATTTTAAAATGCATTAAGCCACAAGTCTAACTGGGTGATGAATTTGCTAATCCCATATTCTACTCTCTATTCCTATCTTCCTGTTATGATGCCCTTCTGATTATATTTTCTTATTTGGGGGCAATTAGGAAATAGTAAATAAAACATATTAACATAATTAACAATTATGTTTTGAATGTGGTCTAATTTTATATTAAATCTGGGAAAAATTATGGAATTTAGCTGTAATTAATCAAACATTATCAAGACAGATGAGTTTCTCTGCTGTGGGAATTTCCTTTCCAAGTAAAACTTAAAGATATTTACAGTGTCTTCCCTGGAGTGGGGTTTTGGAAGTGGGACAAGACACCACCACAGTTTGCCTTGTTTTGTGTTAATCAACAGTTTCTCGCCATTTCTCTGGTCTCCAGTTATAATGGGCCACTATGTAGCTGTGGATACGTGCTGACAAAACAAGAACAAAGGTATGAGATAAAAATTTATTTGCACTGCAACTTTTTAGCTAACATGGATGCAAGTTGATTAGCAAGCCCGCAGTGAGACTTCTAGGAAGAGTCTAATAAAAATATATCATCTTGATAGTTTTGCATTTGAAACTGTCTGCTGGAAAGCTTTCCTTTCTGATTGTCCTTTTCCAAGAAAATGACTTTGAGGGAGAATCTTGCTGTTTTTCCTTTCCTCTTCCAAACCCCTACTCCCCCTTGTCTTTTTTTAAAAAAGAAGAAAAGGCAAAGGTGATCTTCAGGTCCTATAAGGGTCCTCGTGGGTAAAAACGAGAGTCATTCAGAACACAGTCAGGATTATTATCCAGCCGCTTTGATAAATTTACCGACATCTGTTCCAGAGTCATTTTTGCTACACAAATCTGCCATTAACAAACAGTAAGGACTTTAATTAACTGAACGTACCAAGGAGCGAAACTCTGATGAAATGGCACCATCTGGTATAGGAAGATGTAAAACTTTCTCCTCAGCTCTGTTGCTTAGGGATTTTATTAAAATTTGTCTTAATCACAAATGGTTCCTCCGCTGTTGGAGGGTTCTTTATTAGTGGCAAATGCTTTATGATTTGAAATACTTTGCTCAGGTGTGCCACAGCATTAAAATGTAAATTTCCTGAGCTCTGGATTTTTTTCCTTTGGCCTTCTGCTAATGCCCCATTAGTGCTCATTAACTTTTCGTGCTCTACAAAGAATTATGTTGATCAATTTTGAGCTTCAAAAAGATGAGGTCAGCCAGAACCTAGCCATGTCCAATCCCTTGATAATTTTTCTGAATTAACTTATTTAGAAAATTTAAATTAAAGACAGGGTGGTTTCCCTAGAAAAATCCACTTATCTATGTAATCTCCCTAGACTCTCAGAAGGTCACTCATGCTAAGACATAGGTCAGAGGCATATCCAGTATCTCTCTTTCAGACAAACTCTATTTGTCTCTTCTACATGGAGCATTGCACCCCTTTTATTTCATCAGCCACCCATTTAAATACTTCAATCGACCAGAATTATAAAGTTCCTCAGTAAACATGAACCTCAGATTTAGAAAACAAACTTGTTCCAATCTGATTCAATCTAATGGTTTCCAAATGAATGTTTTCACTCCTGACCCAAAGAAATGATAAATAAAATCAGTTGCAAGTCATCTATCTTGGCTCCCACTCATCTAACTTACGTGGGGGTGTGGAGTGATGGAGGTAGATCAAGGGAAGGTGCCTCTAGAACACTGGATCACATGCTTCTTAGCAAGGCAGCAATGTGCTCTGCCAATGAAGTCAAAGTTAACTGCAGCTGAGTTTGCAGAGCAGAGTCTTGTTGAAATAGATTGTTTGACAACAGTGTTTGACAATTGTAAATTACATGGTCTAAGATTATACAGCCTACTTCTAAGGCATTTGAGAGAAGGCAAAAGGAATCAATCCTAATGTGCCAAAGAGATGTGGCATGCACACCTGGGTATCGATTGTTCTCTGTGATGGGGACTTTTTTTTTTTTTAATTTAGGGTCTGTTTTAGAAATTTGAGAGGAAAAATGTTGCTACATAATCCCTGATAACACAAGCACAAAAATCTGATAAAACAAGCACAAAATTGGGAATTAATAAATAAACATTTTTCACCAGATTTTTCATTAAATTATTATTATTGGGGCTGGGGTTATAGCTCAAGTGGTAGTGCGCTCTCCTGGCATGCGCGGGGTGCTGGGTTCAATCCTCAGTACCACATAAAAATAAAATAAAGATGTTGTGTCCACTGAAAACTAAAAATAAATATTAAAAAATTCTCTCATTCTCTCTCTCTCTCTCTCCTGTGCGTGCGCGCGCTTTAAAAAAATATTATTATTTTCACAAATTCACTTGGGTAATCTCTAGTTTTAATTTCCCATTTGTAAAATGAGGCTACTAATACAATTTAGAAATTAGCTAACAGGGAGAATACTCATGACTGTTCTAAAATATGTAGATTTTTAAATATAGTTTTTTTCTGATGTAATCATATTTACTTCAATCTCAAAAAAGTTTTGCAAATTTTCAGGTGGTAGAGAAAAATACACGGGGTACGTTTTTTAACTTTACAGAAGATTTATACTATGTTGTTCTAAAATAGCTATATTTACCTTTCTAACCAAATCAAAGGCATCCAGTATCAAAATTGTATTTTCGCCAGTAAATGGATGGAACTGGGGACTATCATTCTAAGTATAATAAGCCAATCCCAAAAACCAAAGTCTAATAACTCTCTATTATGCAGATGATAACACATAATAAGGGGAGAAGGGGATAGAAGTCCATTGGATTAGACAAAGGGAATGAAGGGAAGGGAGAGGGTGGGAATAGGAAAGACAGTAGAATGAATGGGAATAACTTTCCTTTGTTCATATATGAATACAGAACCAGTGCAACTCCACATTATGTACAACCACAACAATGGGAAGTTATACTCCATGTATATATAATACGTCAAAATACATTCTACTATCATGTGTGACCAAAAAGAACAAATAAAAAAAAATTTAAATGGTGTTTTCAACTAGTAGTGGTGCCCTTTGGTATTTGTAAAATTGTGTATTTATAATGGCAACTCTCACTCCTGTACTGATTCAATGCTAAACAATTCCATTGTTTTTCTAATTATTGTCAATCAAACCCTGAAATTCAAGTCACCAGGAATTTAAATAAACAAAAATTCAATCTTAGCTCTTATTACTTAATCTTAGCTTCACTTCATTTTCCCGCCCTTAGAACTGGGGTTACGTTCAAATTTCACAGAGAGGATTCACAAGTCTTCTCCTCACACCAGGCTAACATTATCCATGCCTAAGCCCAGTCCTGAGATGGGTGGTTCTGCTGCCTCTGTGCCAAGATCTCTGGGACTCTGGGTGCTTGTCTGGCCTTTGAGTCCTGTCCCCTGGGCATACTGATAGGCATTTTCATCCTGTGTCATTCTACCTTGGTATCTAGATGGATGTTAGCCTTCAACTCCCAGCAGTATTGCTTAGTTAATTATTTTCCTTTCAATGGCTCTGACCACTCTGAACTTTAACCTGTTTTTATTCAGTGTGAATCCTTTGGTCATTTATATCTCATTCTCTCCAGTGCTGGGGGCCGCCCCAGTGACCACCCTGTACTGCCACCTTTCTCCAGCAAGTCCTACAATCTCCCTGGGCACTCCAAGCACTAATATGCCAGGGATCTGCCATAGCTTTCCTGATGTCCCAGTCCTGGAGAATTTATTTTCTTACCTGGAGGACTCAACGTTGGTCTCTATCCTTCTGAGCATTACTTTTTTTTTTCTTTATTCCCTTTCTTTCCCAGAACCATCCCCTCCCCATGAAACTTTATAAGCACAATGTTGACCTATCTGAGGTTTAGGAGTTTGTCCCTACCAACTTACCCTAATAAATATGTTTATTTACTTGTTTCAACAGTTTTACTCACTGTTTATTACTTCTTAGAATGAAAGAAACCAAATGTTCCAGAATTCTTTTCTCATTTTTTGTCCCAATTCCAAAAAAAAAAAAAAAAATAGGCTTTTTATTTTTATTTTATTGTGATCCTTTTGAGAAAACTGTGTAGCAGGCATCAGTATAGAGCAAGCAAGATCCTCAGAGTTAAGTCCTAAGGACTCCAGACAGGCATTTTCACACCTTGTTGGTTTCACCTCAGTACCTAGGCAGGTGTTAGCTTTCTAACTCCCTGAGGCACTGCTTTGTAAAGTTCTTCCTTTCAACTCCTCTCACCACTGCCCTACTTTTTGGTTCATTTTGTCATTTGGTCATTTACATGTCATTCTCTCTAGTGCTCCTTCAGTTCCTAAGAAATAAGTGGGTTTTTTTTTGTTTGTTTGTTTGTTTGTTGTAGTTATTGCTTTGTTTTGTTATCACCAGCTATTTTTACTTTCTTCAAGTAAGAAAGAATGGTCCTTCCCCAGCCTATCGCAGGGTCTGATGATGTTCTGAGAGATGGCTTTCCAGATAGCACAGAGGAAGTACCTCCACTCCTTATCCCTCTGTCTCTGTTCATATTAGTGTACTTCTAAAAGCCATTGGAAAGAAGGAATGGCAAGATAATTCTTCAACTGGGTATCCAATATGAGTCTAGGGTGAAAGTTGTTCCTGATATAGTTGTTCCCGTCTTGAGATTTTGAATGATCGTTTTCATTCTTGCTCTGCAATCTAAATATCCACATGGTGGTAATTACCTGCTTTAATTAGGAAAGTAAAATCCCCCAAAGGAATAGCAACAAAGTAAAAAAAAAAAAAAAAAAAAAAAAAAGTTTTCCTTGGTGAGAGATCTTAGGTGATTTAGAAAATCCGTGAGCAGGAACAAGCCCTTCGGTGTATGTCTTCCCAGCAGTGATACAACAGGCAGCTACAGAATCACCCATGTCTCCTCCGGCCCTCCATCAGATTCAACGAAAGTTGCTGTTATAAGCCTTAAGTAGAAAATCATTAATGAAATGTTTGATACAGAGAGATGCTAGCCTTAGGGTCAATAGCTTTAGGAAAGGACATTCTAATGATGTATGCTGAATCAAAGACAGTTTCTCTAGTCATCACTACAAATGTTTATTGATATATAGATATAGATATAGGTATAGATATAGATATATAGCTATAGATATAGATATTGGTATCCATATTAGGTACTGAAAATATTTTAAATTAAAAAAAATGTGACCTTCTCTTGAATAGTGGTGAGACTAAAGCTAATATTATAAAAGATTAAGGAAAAAAATATCCATCTTGTTATATAAAAATCCATATTTCAAAGTGTTCATTATAAATAAATCACAGTTCTAAGATAGGGAATTATCTTATTCCATTTGAGGCACAGTCACTTCCAAAACATAATAATGCAACTAAATACAGCACCCACCTGTATTTTTCAGGTATAGAATGCACTTCAGGTATATAACTGGAAAGGGACCTGAGAAGGTCCCCAGGAGGGAGAAGGGGACCTCAGCACAGCCCTGGCAGGTTCTTGACTTCCACCACAAAAAGAAATTTCAGGATGCATCAAAAGAAGCACAAACAAGTATTTGTTGAAGAAAACAAGGGGATTTATTTGGGAAGGCAAACAGTGGAATGAAATGCACACTCGAAGGGAGAAGGAGCATGGGTGCTCCAGTGAGATGTGCTTTTGGAGTCTTGGACTCTATTTAAAGGAACCTTTGTCAATAGTGAACATGCGAAGTGCATCGGGGGATGTCAGCCTGGTGAGCTCACTTCCCTTAATCATGGAGCACGGGGAAGATCCTGGTGGTCTGTTTGTTTCAGGGTCTCTAGGTTGATGTCATGCAGTCAACGGACAATGTTTGGAATATACACCAATCAAAAGTCTCTGACAGTATTTTTCCTCTGGCTGTATTTAGTCTAAAGAAAGTATGTTGTATAAGCTAATAATGTATGTAGGAATTAATCACCTACATTCACACTACTCTAAGATCCAAGGGCTTTTAAAGAATTTGTCCTGGGAAAACAACAGGCTTAGGATGTTCATGGAGCTTCTCAGATTGAAAATTGTTTCTTCCTCTTCCGTGTTGGTCTCCTTTCTCCATATTCTTAAGTCTTCTATCCTACCTCAAGGACCTTCAGCACCTAACTCTCTTATTGTTTTGTAAAGTTTCTGGGGAGACAATGATAGAAGATAAAGAAAGCTTAGTCAAGTTGACTGGGCAGGGTTTCCACATCAAAGGAGTGAAAAGTGCTGAAAGGCATCAGCCATTCTGAGTTTGTTGCAGGGTTTGATAGGGTGGGTGTCAATGTCAAAGACACATAGAAAGGAGTAGGGAACATTCATGTCTAATTAAGGTATTTCTCTTTCTGTAATTCCCCTGTATTCTACCCAGGATGAGAATATAAACTGCCCCCTTCCCAGGTATATTTGAAAGCACATGACCTTTAGACTCAAACTGATTCACCACAGCCTGATCTGTAATTTGGAAAAACCACTTAAAATTTTGAAACTTAATTTCCTCATCTGTAACATTATAAAATCATAAAATGAGATAAAATAAGAGTCTATCTTTCTGGCACATTGGGAGGATAATAAAAATGTATTCAAAGTCTTCAGAATATAACCACTGCTCAGTAAGTGGTAGATATTACTTAAGCTGGTTTTGTGAAACTTTCAGCCTTGCCCTTCATATAAATGAAGCACCAACTTTGTTAAACAGTATCTTCTTCATCTTTAATTTTCAGACCAACATAGCTGTATGGCTTTGAGACATGACTTCAACTTTATATAACTCGATTTTTTCACATGTGAAATAACAGGGATAATATCCCAAATAATGGTAGAGCTCTGCAAGTCCATGATTCTTGTAGTGTGTTATCCATTTTTTTTTCTTGATCCTAATTAAAGCAAACAACAGTATACACATCAGTAGGCTTCATTATACTGCACAGCACCAATCAGAAGCATGGACCCTGCAGTCAGACAACATGCATCACTAATTACAAGTCCTCCACTTAACATGACTGAGTCTCGACAACCTGTGGCAGGTCCCTTAGTTTCATTCCTCAGTTTCTTGATTTTCTGGACTTCCATCACACCATTTAATTTCCCAAAGGATCTAACGATAAAATCCTTTATACATAAACTTCTATCCTTTCATTTATTATGATGGTGTTCTGCTTTCCAAATGCAGCAAGTAGTTTTAATGAAAATATTAAACTGTTTTTACTGAGGTTGGCTAAACACAAGCTCACTTTTTGACCCAGGGGTCCTTTTATTTCTATAAATTTACTCTAAAAGGAAACTTTGAAAAGAAATCTACAGGAAAATATAAATGTTTTTGTTTTATTTAACCCAGGGGTGCTTTACCACTGAGCAATATCCCAGTTCTTTTTATTTTTATTTGGTATGAGACAGGGTCTCGCTAAATTGCTGAAGGCCTCACTGATTTGCTGAAGCTGGCCTTGAACTTGAGACCTCTCCTGCCTCAGCCTCCTGAGCTGCTGGGACTACAGGTGTGTGCCACCATGTCTGGCTCCATAAATGTGCTGAGTAGTATAGTAGTATACAATTTTACCCCCCCAAAACCTGGAAAAAAGTCAAAGTTATGGTCTCAAGCTGGGAAAACAGAAATAAACTATCATATTAATTTAAAAAAATCTATGCAGGCATTGAAAATTACAAATATAATAACTATTTTATTTCTGTATTTTATACTTTACAAAGTTTATCATAACATTATATAATATTTGAAGATCGTGGATAAAAGAAAAATGCTTATAAAATGTTGTAAGTGAAAGGATAAATAAAACCTCTATGTGTGAAGTATTACCACAACCACATAAAACTCTACATGTAGACAAAAAAAAAAAAAAAATATATATATATATATATATATATATATATATATATATATATACATTTACACATATCTGTGTGTATATTTAGATAAAAAGATATACACACTGTATGGTAATGAGTTTATATATCTAATTTTCTTTACTATTAAGGTCTTTACATTTAAATAGAAACTTGTCCCGATGATGAACTACTAGTTTTCAAGCAGGAGGCAATTACACTAATAAATAGGATTGTCTTTCTTCTTGATAGAATATAATCCTTAAAACAGATTTTGGCTATTAATATGCTATGCATGCATAAGCTACCATTTTTCAATTATTTTTTATAAACTAAGATGAAATGTCATAGAATGATATTCGGTAATTCCATAAAAATACAATTTAAGTTTATTCAAATTTTATGCAGCTTCTAAAAATAGCTGGAATTCCCCAGTACCACTTGTTGAAGATGTTATCTTTTCTCCAGTGCATGTTATTGGCACCTTTGTTTAATATAAGATAATTATAATTTTGTGGGTTAGTCTCTGTGTCCTTTATTCTGTACTATTGGTCTACCAGTCTGTTTCGGTGCCAATACCATGCTGTTTTTGTTACTATTGCTTCAACAAATGGTGCTGGAAAAACTGGAAATCCATATGCAACAAAATGAAATTAAACCCCTGTCTCTCACCATGTACAAAACTTAACTCAAAATGGATCAAGGACCTAGGAATTAAACCAGAGACTCTGAGTCTAATAGAAGAAAAAGTAGGCCCTAATCTTCATCATGTGGGATTAGGCCACAACCTATAACAATATGGTTAAAACCAAAATCAATAAATGGGATGGACTCAAATTAAAAAGTCTCTTCTCAGCAAAAGAAACAATCTGTGAGGTGAACAGAGAGCCTACATTCTGGGAGCAAATTTTTACCCCTCACCCATCAGAGAGAGCACTAATCTCTAGAATATATAAGAACTCAAAAAGCTAAGCACTGAAAAAACAAATAACCCAATAAACAAATGGGCCAAGGATCTGAACAGACACTTCTCAGAAGAGGATATGCAATCAACCAACAAATATATGAAAAAGTGCTCATCATCTGTAGCAATCAGAGAAATGCAAATAAAAACTACTCTAAGATATCATCTCACTCCAGTCAGAATGGTAGCTGTTATGAAGACAAACAACAATAAGTGTTGGCAAGGATGTGGGGGAAAAGGTACACTCGTACATTGCTGGTGGAACAACAAATTGGTATAGCCAATATGGAAAGCAGTATGGAGATTCATTGGAAATCTGGGAATGGAACCACCATTTGATCCAGCTATCCCTCTCCTCAAACTATACCCAAAGGAATTAAAAACAGAATACTACAGGGACATAGCCACGTGGATGTTTATAGCAACATAATTCACAATAGCTAAACTGTGAAGCAGACCTAGGTACCCTTCAGTGGATGAATGGATAAAAAAAATGTGGCATATATACACAATGGAATATTACTCAGCATTAAAAGAGAATAAGATCATGGCATTTGCAGGTAAATGGATGGTGTTGGAGAAGATAATGCTAAGTGAAGTTAGCCAATCCCCAAAAAACAAATGGTGAATGTTTTCTCTGATATAAGGAGGCTGACTCATAGTGGGGTAGGGAGGGGGAGCATGGGAGGAATAGATGAATTCTAGATAGGGAAGAGGGATGGGAGGGAAAGGGAGGAAATGGGAATTGCAGTAGTGCCCAAATTAAGATTTTGAATAACACAAACACATACATTTGTTTAGGTACAGGCCAAACTGAAGATATTATATAAGTAACAGAGTCTTCTGTTTTTCTTGAGAGAGTTCTTCAAAGATTTTCATTTTATTTTTGAGCCTCCAGCTTAATAATATCTGAAGAGCACAGTGAACTCCCAATCCCATCCAGGTTGATTCTGTTTAAAAGACAAATCTCATTCTTTGGAAATACAGCCTTGGTCAGCTAATAAAGCTTTTTATCCATGTAAGCATTTTAGAAAACTTAAGTCATACCATGGCTATGACTTAACTACTAAAAAGGAAAATGCTCAATTCTCGTGAATTTTGTCTGGGTATTTTTTAAATATTTAACCAACTAGTAGGAGCCAAATAATGTTCGAGACTCTGATTCCCAAGAAAATATACATTGAGGACCTGGATCTGTTATTTAATTATCAGGCGAATGTTTGGTGTTTTTTGTTAATCCTAAAACCTCTGACCCTGGCTCCTGGTTAAACCAGAAAGATACTTGGAGCACAAACCAAAGTAAGTAAGCCTCAAGTAGCGTCAGAGAAGTAATGTCTCCCATGTGTCTTGCTCACCCCAAGCCAATTTAGGTTTCCATTTCAAAAGAGATGTATCTGAAATATGTGCTAAAGCAATATAATTTCTTAGGAAACAATAGCTTTTCTTGTTCATATAGGTATTGTTAGTTTACTATTCATCTTTTAGAAATGGACAAGTTACCTTAAGACTGTGGTCATGTACTCATGAATGGGTATCATGCTATTTATATCTATACCATAACCATTCTCTCTAAATTGGAGTCTACATATACAAACATGCACATGTGTACATCCATCATTTTCCCTGTATCCCTTTTTTATATCTTAAAATTCAATGGAACCCAAACTGCTCTAGATTTTCCTCATACTGTAATACTGTAGCATCTAGAATCTTGTTCTGTGTACTGGAGAACATTTTCAGTGCAGATAGTAAGAGTAATAGTAATAACATGTCTGAGGGTGGAAATTTCCACCTGAAGAAATTATAAGTATGACAAAGTAGCTATGTCAAGAAATATGTTTTCAAAAATGACCCCCACATCGTGAACGGAAGTTACTGTATTTCTTTCTCTCTTTTTTCTTCCCTTCCTTCTTTTCTCTTTCTTTCTTTCTTCCGTTTTTCTTTCTTTCATTACGTTGAAGTAATAGTCATTGCAGAGCATTTAAAAATCAGGAAAACAAAAATGCAAATGTTATTATCTCATTACTTAGAGATAAATCTCATAGTATAAAGTATATATTTTATATTTTTCTGTACTATGAAATATTGATTACAAAATGTAATGATTGTACCCCCTATTTTCTCATATGCTCGATTGGGTAATGTATTATTACTTTCTGTAATATGTAACACATATAATAATATATGTAATAACAATATACAATTAAAATATGTTTAAAAAACTCTTACATAGTCCTCTAATTTTATTCATGATTATAACATGGCATTTGGATGTATATTAAGTTCTCTAAAACCGAGGACATTACTGTTGATGTTTTTGAAAGTTTTCTCCCAAGATTCCACCTGGTGGAATACAGGAATACCCATGTTCCTGGATATCTCAGGTTTCCTGAAGGAGCCCTGAACTTAACACTCTGGTGGAACTGTAGCTGATTCTATAATCGCCCACCTCAGGCTGCCTGGTACCGGCTGAGAGCCACCTGAGGAATATGTCTCATGCCATGTGAGTGCAAGGTAAAATTATACCACACAGCTATATTTTTACAAAGATTTCAAGTATGTCCAATGATCTCCATCATTATTTTTTAAATAACTTTAAATGCTTCCATATTCCTTACATTAACAAAGGGATATTCTTTCTTTTTTTTTTTTTCTTCTTCATACATGTTTCTGTTTCCAAATCCAATTAAATGTGTTTAGGAAAGTACTGGGTAAAACTAGGACTAGTTACTCACATTTTAGGGTAGAAAAGTGATTAATATATGCATCTTTTGTATCTAGAAATAAAATTGCCATTAAATAAAAAATATGTTTAAAACTGTGGAAAATTAGAACTGTTCAGGAAGTGTTCAATTTCAATCGTTTTAACTACTGATGGTTCTTGTGTTTATGAAGGCTTCAGTTATGACTTTTTAACTTTACAGTGATGCAAAGGCTGTATGTATTCAGCAGAAAGTGTAATATGAGTTTTGAATTTTGGTCTTCATAGGCTAATGGTATATGGTATGATCTTCTCTTGCCATGCTAAGCAACAGTGAGGCACAGCTCACAGTCAACCACATGATCATGAGAGTGAACAGAGATACTCTACAGTGAACTGTGTGGCTAAGTGAAGATGTTCAGTTTGTTAGATGTATTAAATGCATTCTTCATTTATGGTATTTTGGAATTATGATAGGTGTATTAGAATGTAACCCTATCTTAAGGTAAAGAGCATGTGTATTTCCATATATCTTTAGTAGTAGGTAAAAAGACCTCACAGTTTGTCTTTAAATATCCACATAAAATGGTTGCAATCCTAAAAGCTTACATATTTCTGGTTATACTTGGTTTTCATCTAAATGACTTTCAGAGATTCAAGGTATAATCAAGTAAAGTTGTTCCAAAGTTCTGAAAAAAGAAGCCGAACTGAAGAGAACAGAAGGAAAAAAAGTGTTCAAAAAATGCTTTTTCTTATTAGTTTTCAAGTTAGAAAAAATTTCATTCTGCTCATCCATGAACCCCATTGTATCCTAAATGGACGAACTCCAAAGACTTTAGGCCAGACTCCATTAAGAATTGACTTAAACATCACCACTAGGACAGGACAGGCCAGGAAGGCTTCTTCAAGAACCAAAGAAGGGCCTGAGGATGTAGTTCAGTGGTAAAGTTCTTTCCTGGTATGTAGGGCCCCCTGTGTGCAAATCCCAGCTCTATAAGAAGAAAACAAAATAATCAACCAAAATAAACTAACACATCTTTACTCTGGTCACTATGGGAATGTCATCCATGCTTCTGAATGATTCTTTTTCATCATACTTTTACATTTCAATGCAATTTTCTTTTCAAATTATAATTCTGAAACCAGGATCTCAAAATCCAAAAGACAAAAATAAAATTTCTGAGACAAAGAAATGGAGGAAACACCATGAAATTATTTTATGCTCTGGTAAAAGACCCTTAGGCAATTACTGGCTGTACTGAATATAAAAAAAAGAAAATATCTTTTTTTAAATTGCCTTTACTTTTAAAATACATGACAGCGGAATGCATCACAATTCTTATTACACATATAGAACACAGTTTTTCATACCTCTGTATATAAAGTATGTTCACACCAATTCATGTCTTCATACATGTACTTTAGATAATGATATCCATCACATTCCACCATCATTGCTAACCCCCTGCCCCCTCCTTTCCCTTCCCACCCCTCTGCCCTATCTAGAGTTTGTCTATTTCTCCCATGTTCCCTTTCCCTACCCAACTATGAGTCATCATGTGGATTAGGCCCCAACTTCCTTAATAGGACTCCTATAGCACAAGAAGTAAAACCAAGAATCAATAAATGGGATGGACTCAAACTAAAAAGTTTCTTCTCAGCAAAAAAAAAAAAAAAACAAAAAAAAAAAAAAAACAATCTGTGAGGTGAATAGGGAGCCTACATCTTGGGAGCAAATTTTTACCCCTCACACATCAGCTAGAGCACTAATCTCTAGGGTACATGAAGAACTCAAAAAGCTAAACACCAAAAAAACAAATAACCCAATAAATAAATGGGCCAAGGACATGAACAGACATTTCTCAGAAGAGGATATTCAATCAATCAACAAATATATGAAAAAATGTGCATCATCTCTAGCAATTAGAGAAATGCAAATCAAAACTACTCTAAGATACCATCTCACCCCAAACAGAATGGCAGCTATTATGAAGACAAACAACAATAAATGTTGGTGAGGAAGGGGTGAAAAAGGCACTCTCATACACTGCTAGTGGGACTACAAATTGGTGCAGCGAATATGGAAAGCAGTATGGAGATTCCTTGGAAAACTTGAAATGGAACCACCATTTGACCCAGCTATCCCTCTCCTTGGTCTATACCCAAAGGACTTAAAAACAGCATACAACAGGGACACAGCCACATCAATGTTTATAGCAACACAATTCACAATAGCTTAACTGTGGAACCAACCTAGATGCCCTTCAGTAGATGAAGGGATTATAAAAATATGGCATATATACAGAATGGAATATTGCTCAGCAATAAAAGAGAATAAAATCATGGCATTTGCAAGAAAATGGATGTAGTTGGAGAAGATAATGCTAAGTGAAATTAGCCAATCCCTCCCCCCCAAAAAAACAAATGGCAAATGTTTTCTCTGATATAAAAAAATATCTTACTATGGCAGTATAATAATTAAATACCAAGAACGGTTTCCATTTTTATTATTTCTAAATTGAGACATAATTGAATATTTTCCTTTTATATCTTATTTTGTTGAAAAATAACTGCAATGGCCTTTCTTTTTTTTTTTTTAATTCTGACTTTGACTCTTTTCTTATCCTTCACTGAGAAATAGAATGGGTTTGGTAATGAGAAAATAGCCTTTTAACTTTGTCATGTGTTATACATGTTATACAACATATTAACTCATTTAAAGACTTGATCATTAGTTAAATCTGATGCCACCAGTATAAGCAGGTTGCAGTGAACTTCAAAAGCACATTCTAAGCTGAGGTAGCATTGCAATAAATACCAAACAGCTGAAGACTCCTTACTTTTATGTGCATACTTAAGGATCTCAGGATACTGCTAGGATTTTCTTTGGTTTTCACTCAGAATTTAGCTAGAAAATTGAGACAAAATACATGTACTCTTTTTTTATTACTTATTTTAACTTTCTACTACCTTAGTTAGTAACCTTAGTACTATAAGTATTATTTCTCTTTTTACTGAATGTATCTAAAAACAGCAAATTGTTTCTATTTGTAAGACTTTCAGATTTATAGTTTCCTATGGCTAAATTTGGAGAAAATGAAGAGCCTGGTTTCATGAGAGATTTTAGATTGTACATTCTATAGATGAAATTTTCAAAAGCAGAGGCAAGGTATGATCAGTGGCATTCTCAAAGAAAACTGAAAAAAAAAATGGAAAAAGGGGATATTGAAGGCAGAAACAAACTGTTTGAGAATTTGGTATGAATTGGACTAGTGGCCTGAGGATACAATTTAAATATTTTTCTTATAGCTGGGAATGACAGTCATACCAAATGTAGGGTTGCAATTCAGATTCTGCCTCCAGCTTTACAATCAGATGGGTAGAAAGAACCTGTTATTTATTAATGTCCTTAAACTCAAGAGACTGAAAATAGAATTACCATAATATACACCAAACTGTAGTTGGAAAAAAAATTCTTCTTACCTTTAAGATCAAGAGATTGTCTTGCTTCATTTTAGGGCATTCCTCAGGGCCTGGTAATTTAAGCAAATTAACATAAATTAGTGCATGATTTGTATTTTTAAAAACAGAGTAGCTTTCTACTACAGAGAAAGACTTCTGAACTTGCTTTTTCAACTTGAGAGATAGGACCCCATTTTTAAAACAGTCTTGGCTCCTATTGACAAAAATTGCCTGCATCTTGCCACAAGTTAATTGCTAAAAAAAAAACTGTATTTTTTAAAAAAAAAACTCTGAACTCCTTATAAAATTTACTTGCCTGGTAAATACACTCAAGAAGTTTTCTTGGTAATTTGCATTCTTGCCTTTCCTATCTTGCTATGTAAAAGGCAAATTTTATTTCTTTTCTCTGAGAAAGTTATAATTTAACTCAGAATATGGAACTCTAAGATATGCAGACCTTGGTTGTAATTCAAACTCCACCACTCACTAGTTTATAGTGTGCAGGCTAATTATTTTCATTTCTAAAATAAGAATAATAACAACTACCTCATAAAAGTCTTAAGAGAATTAACTGAGATAATATTTCTAAAATTCACAGTCCTGTGTGTCTCATAAGACACAAAATGTGGTCACATTGTTAGTTCCTTGCCTCTTCTCCACCTGTCTTCCTGCCCTGGTCCTCCCTTTCCCACAACCTAACCTCTAAATAATGCATAAGTAATTGTTGGAACATTAGCATGAATGCCTAGATCCAGTTGTTGCTGAATTAACTCAGTAGTGAACTTTGCATTCCATCCCCAACCTTTCCCCACCATTAATTCTCTTTCCCAACCTCCTGGAACACAGGAGTACACCAGGACACCCAGCTAACCGTGAAAACAATCATGCATGTGAGTATTTTTTATCAGTTTCAACTGGTCTGATTCTGCCTCCAAGACTAGACAGAACTCCTGTTGCTCACAATTAACTGACTCTGGCCATGTGGTGACTGCCATCAAGACCTGCTACAAACAGAACAGCAGTTCAATAAAATCCTAAACTCTATTTATAGCCCACTTGAAACAAGCACTCTCCTATGAAGCTCAAGGAGCCCTCTCTGAGAATACAGAAAGCAATTCACTGGTCCTGGTACTAACTAGGGCAATTGAAAAGAGATAAGTGCATTTTCCCAGCAAGCACATTTTCCCCAGCACTCTGCAATATACAAAGCATTTTTTCCCACACATTGTTCCATTTCAACTTCACACCACCCAACCCAGGAAGTAGACAAAGAAAATGCTGGCAACAAATCCCTGTTTCATAGATTGCAAGACTGATGCCTAGGAGGTTAAATAAATTGCTGGTTAACTGGTGGTTGGAGGAAGGGAAAGGAAAGTGGCTAAATTGTGAGCACAATTTCTTGTTCAAGCAATCACTCTACAATTCAGTAAATAATTATTTGACTATATGAAAAATTTACAACTAAAAAGAAATACTGTTTCATAGAGTATTTGTAAGTATTAATATTTTTCCTTCTGCATTTCTGAGAAATGAAAACTTGGAGAAACTTTATAGAGAAACACTTTTTAAAAAAAATGTTTTCTTTGTTGTTGTTGTAGTTGAACATAATACCTATTTTTTTAATCAATTTATTTTTATATGGTGCTGAGGATCAAACCCAGGGCCTCACACATGCTAGGCAAGCACTCTACCACTGAGCCACAACCCCAGCTTCTACAGAGAAACACTTTATAAACATGTCAGCATCTATAGAGTACATACATACAGAGCAATTGCATTTTGTGCAAGAAATATCTTCTTGTAGATGCCCAAATTAAAATGTGCATAAGTCAAGACTAATCTTGAAAAAGATGGTAGGAATTTTTATGAGAAATTTTAATTGATTCTGTCAGTCAACTCTGAAATAACAACATCTTTATTATTATTTTTTTAATATGGGACTTGTTTGCACAATTCCAGTATGTAAGCAAAACATGAGACTTAATTAATATGGTTTAGTTTATGGACCTGAAATTTTTATGCTCTTAGAATAATTATTTTGATTTTGACAAGTGCTTTAATTTTATAAAACTCCTCTTCAAGCCTTGTTGCTTGGAAAATATAGGCAAAAATTGTTTGACTTGAGAAAGATATCTCGTCAATTAGCATAGCTACCATGAAGACTGCCAGTGTGTGTGTGTGTGTGTGTGTAGGGGAGAGAGAGAGAGAGAGAGAGAGAGAGAGAGAGAGAGAGAGAAAGAAAGAAAAGGAGAGAGAGATTATTGCTTAATGAATGCCCCCGGGTTAGCTCGTTGGCTTGATGCCATGTGAGATTCTCAGATTTACTGCTTCTGTGACCTCCTATTGTCCCAGCACTGATTTATGGAATTTGGTATTTCTTGAAAGGCAAGGTGTCTGGAGTTTAGGGTCTTTCCTTGACAGCCCTTCCTCTCCCCCATACAGTCATTCTGATTTTATTCACCTTGTGGTGACCTTGCAGAACTCAGCATTTTTACCTGAGCTCAGTAGCTGGGGAGCCCACTAGCGCTGGCTGGGAGAGAGCCGGTGGTTTCCATTCCTGGGTGATGGAGTCATGGGAGAAACTGCAATGAGCAAACACAGAGTAGGACCTGAGCCGGGCTCGAATGTGCTTTAAGCAGCTCAGGACAGAGCAGCTGCTCTGTCTCCCAGCCTGCATTTGTCACTGACCACTGAAGTGTGTGTTTGTGCAAGGTGAGAGTCGGGGTCTTTTTCCTTAATTTGGAGACAAATTGTTAGGTATTGCTGTTAATTGTGTTTGATAATTTGGGGATATGTATATCACCACAAATTCAGGACCTGAACTATGCTTGGTTTTATTTTTGCCCTTGTATTCTGTCACGATCCATTCAGTTCTCCTAGTGTCCAAATTGTGGCAACAGATTGGGCATGGAGCTGTTCTTCTGCGCTGAAATGTGATCATTATAAGTGCCATTTTTCTTGGATTCTTTCATTAATTGCTGCTGCCAAATCACATAACTGTTCATATGCAGAATTCCAGTGCTTACTGGAAGGCATATGAAAACTGCTTCAGATGTTAACCTGATTGATATTTTTTTGAGTACTTGCTGTGGTATATTCTTTGCTTCATCCACATGGCTGGCAGTGGTCGAAACTTTCCAGAGTAGAGTGCCATGGGGTCTGATCTGATGATAAAAATAACGAGGGGTTTTCTGTGTGTTTTCTTGTGAAAATGAAAACTTCTACTTGGCCTTTGGTATGCCTGTGTGTGTGTGTGTGTGTGTGTGTGTGTGTGTGTGGAGGAGGGGAGTGATTTTGAAACAACCAAACCAAAAAAAAAAAAAAAACCTAGATAATAATTGCTATCGTTTTGAGGTGCTTATAATTATCATAATTAACCTAATGGAGCTTTTGTTCTCAGCATATTTGAACTGTGTGACTTCACATTCTGTGTGTACAGGACAATACAACTATTGAATAAGCTTGTGAAAGTATGTAGGAGCATAGATTATGTCCTCACTAGGAGTACACACAATAGGAGTCAAAACTACTCTCTTGGGTAAACAGATGGGCCTTAATCCTGAGCCAGTTTTGTATGTTAGTTACTCAAGTAAATCTATAAAATCGGTATAAGGGGCACACTGTTTTCTGGTAACTAAGTAAATATACAGAAGATTCGTATACATGAAATACATATTCTAGAAAAGTGAAAAGTACAGGAATTTAGTATTGTATAAGTAGAAAAAGAAAAAGTTAGAAAAGCTATTAAATTTAGAAAGGAGAAAAAAGTACAAAACAATAATAAAGTAATAATGAGGGAGTACTGAAAAGTACTCCAGCTTCTCAAATTTTTATGTCTAATGAAAGAATAATAACATGTTTAAGGAAGTTCAGCGTCAGCAGAAACAAAGCCAAGAGCAAAAATTCTTAATAAAACACATTGTCAACTTTGGAATGTACTTGTCTGTCTTAATTAAGTTGAATTCTTTTGCTGAGAAACATAAAATTAATTGAAAAACATTACATATTTAAATTGCATTTCAAACTGGTCTCCAGTAAGTTTTAAATACTAGTAAATAAATTTATTTAACTACAACGAGCAATTATTTTAAACAATTAACAAATAACATACAATAACAAAATCATCCTAGTTTTGAATTAAGTTTAGTTTAGAAAAAAATTCTAATATTCTAAATTAGTATGTTACCTGTTTCTACCTACACACAGACTGATAAGTTCCTTGGGCACTGTCTTCATGGTCTCTTTGCTTTCATTCTCTTGTAAGAACACTGTGGACTGATCAGCAGAAAATGCTTGTCTGACTCCAACATTGTCATGCTTCTTTTGCAAGCTTAGAACAAGAAAGGTTTCATTTCACAGATGTGGAATTGGAGGTATACAAAGGAGTGATGATTGGCATTTCCATATTGGAGCCTGTACCACATTGACTTTTCTGCTGCCATGATCTAAAATGTGGCCACTTCTTTAAAAAATGTTTAACTTGCTTTTACTACCATGACTGGGCAGATGCATATGAGAATCTCTAATCACTGATTAACATATGAATACCCATATCTCTCTGATGATAAGAGTTCAATATGTTCAAATGTGACCCATGGGTACCCATAGTCTTCTTCCATGCAAAAAAACTAGAAAGTTAGTCATCTATTAAATGAGACACAATCAATGTAAATAGCTAGGTAAAGCCTTGAATGGTGCCTGTGTTTATTCTTTAGATAACTAGCTTACTTCAAAATGCAAAGAGGTTTAGAAGGTTTAGAGATTATCAGTACTGACCTCAAAGTACATACCAGTCTGGTCAAACACATTTACTTCTATGAAATTAAACTTCCCTAGTTGAAGGAAAACATTAACCTTTATGTATTTATTTGATAAGAATCTCTAATTTTCTAAAATGCAAAAACATATTGTATTCTTGCTCCCTCTTTTTCTCTAAGCTTGATACTTTTATTCCAGACTTTCAACTTACTAAATCCTTAATTTACTGAATGTTGTTTCTTTGCCCTACCCCAAATTTCTACACTTTGGCCAAGAAAGCATTATGATTTATCCTCTGGGACTGGGGAAAGACCCACATCCCCTGAGATCAATTGATCGCTGCCCATTGGCTGAGCAGGAAATGGTGGGTAGTGGGGAAAGGGAGATAAATGGCTACCATACAGGTAGTAACTATTCCTACTGTAAAACCTTAACATTTCTGTGATTCATGCTGGTTTATCCATCCAACCTAGCTAGGTCTGGAAACCTATATACTGACATGCTTTTACTTTCACAGATTTTTGGTAAACTGAGATGAAACATGATTTGTAGTACATGGGGTGGCTTTAAATATTATCAGTAGTTTTTAATCTCTTTACTTCAGCCAATAAGTTCTACTCTGCCTACGAACTCCTTAGAAAGAGGTATAGATTCAGATAAAATAATGAACACTTATATAACTTTTAACTATTTCTTCTAAATTCCTTGAAGTAGGCCTAAGTTGTTTGTAGAGAAGGAACATGGAAGGCAAGGTTGTAATATGACTAATTACCTGGAAATGTCCCTCTGAGGTCACAGTGTTCCTCAGTAGAACCCTGAGCTGCAAGGACTGGACTTGGCCGCTGGAATAGGAGCAGGTGGTGACAGATGATTTGCTACAGTCAGGGACTATAGGCATTTTCTGCAAGTCTCCAAGTTTGCCTCATTTATCTTGCTATTTTGTTGTTGTTGTTTTTCCCCTGAGAAGGATCTAACCCAGGGTCTCCGTATGCTAGGCAGTGTTCTGAAACCAAGCCACAAATCCAGCCCCTGGCTTAATTATCTTGAATCCGATGTGTTTCCTAAGGAAATAGAAAGGATAGAGTCTGGTTGCCAGAAGATGTACCTAGATCATGACAGCTGTTGTCTTTGGCCCACCGACCAAAGTAATTATCTCAAATACATATTATAGGTTGAGTATACTTTACCCAAAGTTCTTAGGACGAGAAGAGCTGCAGATCTTTGCTTTTTAGGGATTTTGGAATGTATACATATATCTAATGAGGTATCTTGGAAATGGAACTCAGATGTAAACATGAAATTCATTTATGTTCCACATACACTTAATATGTATAACCTGAAAATAATTTTAAACAATATTTTTAGTGTACCTGTGTTTTGATTGCAATATATCATATGAGGCTAGGTGTGGAATTTTCCATTTTTCATGTCATGTTGATACTCAAAAAGTTTCAGATTTGGGAGCACCTTGGATTTGGAGATTAGGGATGTTCATCCTGTATTATAATCAATACGATACCTATCTTAAACATTTAAGTTGTTTCTAGTAGGGTGGGCTTCCAAAATAACTACCTCTTGCCAAGGGAATTTCTAAGAATCCTATTGCAATATATTGAAATTGATAAAAAATAAACTTCTTAATGCTCTCTTCTGATTGAATATTTTAAAGATCAGCATACTCTGAGCATTTTGATGATAAAGTACATAATAAATGGGAAGCTGTCCCTTCCTCAACTTTTATTCTCTTTTGGAATGGGGTTTCATTTGACATAATTCAACAGAATGTGACAATGTGGAAAGGGGTTATTTTGTAGTTATAAAGAAGTGTCTCCTCTCTTTCTAAATTCATGTAAGAACTATGTTTTCAAATGGTAAGTTTTGTTTATTCCATGTGGCGATGCCAACAGATGATTGCTCTTGAAAAGGCGGCAGTTTGTCATTCTTAAGTTCCCAAGAAGAAGAGATATGTCACACCAGTCAGGGACCACATAGAGAAGCACCAAAGTCAGTCAGGAGGTAGAGTCAGTGGAAAACAAAGGCAAGAACCTTTTGGTTTGCACATGAAGGAACAGACCAGAGGAAGTAAGTAGTTCAGAACTGGGCAGTTTGGATAAGTCCAGTGAGCTCTGGAGTTAGAAGCTATCTGTAATTGTCTGGTATTTGGTCCTAGGGATGCAGCAAATAAATAAGGCCTAGTATGGGAGCAATATGGTTGGAAAATATGTTCTGGATTGATTGATTTGCATGTGAAAGTCAGGTGTTGAGGGGAGCTTGCTGCCTCCAGGTATGGGTTCACCCTGGGAAGGCCAATCTCTCTAGTGTCACCAGGACCCTGATGTCAAAGCATAAGAGATAAGAAGATTAAAAGGCATGATTAGTACAGACTAATACACCAATACAGAAATAGACTGACTACTAAGTACCATTTTGCCAATGGTGATGATCTTCTGATTAGTCCTTCATAGAAAATAATTTTCTGAGAACAAATTTGCCCCATAATACAGCTAACTCTTAGTTAACTCCAGAAAAGTTTTTTGCTTGTTTTTTGTTTGTTTGTTTTTTAAATCCAGTACTTTAAACCAACCAAAAAGGTTAAAAAGAAATGAATCCTTTTTACTAAATAAGCTCAGGACATTTACTTCCCCTGTACAATGACTTACTATTTGATTTAGAGTCTAACAATAAATGCTTCCACATTCAAGTCTAGTAAGCACGATAATTAGGCTAGAATTATTAAAGAAATTATCTCTTTGCAGATTCATCATTCACCTTTGGTTGGAACCCTCTTTTGGCACATAATAGTTTCTCAATAAATAATTGTCAAGTAAACAAATAAATGAGTAAATCAATCAAACATTGACAGATTTTCTGCAGATTCCCTAAGAACCTTTTAACATTGTTTTCAGTCTGATTTTCATAATAAATTCAAAGAAGAAGAGTAAAATTGCGGTAATTATTTTGCTCCAACAAAAGCTGAATCTCTATCACTTAAAAATATTCATGTCCAGCCTGTGCCTTTATTAGCAAACATAAAATGTGTCAAGGGAAATACATAAATTGAATAGCAATTCAGTTTTCAGCTGAACCAGCAGAACTGTCGTCTGCAATGTCCTTACTTCTCAACTAAGCAACAATGCACACAGGTATTAAAGAGTTTTTAAGCAGTAGAAGAGATTAATTGTAGAATAGATTAATATCTGCTCTCCTGAAAGAGAAATCATGACTTCTCCCTATTATATTTCTTCTATTTATTTGTTGAACAATTTAAAAAGGGGAAAAAAACATGTATATGGTGTTTCAGGGGAAATAAAATTGTTTTACTCTTCCTAGACTTTCCATTCCAGTTATTAGAATGCCCCACTAGAATTTAGTGCAAAAAAAAATTCATAACTTCAAAACTGTGGGGGAAGGATTAATGAGTCAATAAGACGTACTAGGTATTGGAATAACTAGATAGTCATTTATAAAAGAGTTAAAAAGATTTATTCCTTATACCAAAACAAATTCTAAAAGTGCCAAAGATATAGAATATGAAATTAAAAGCATGTCAGAAGGCTTTGGTGTACTTACTATGCCAAACTCACCGTACCACTAAGCAGCTGTGAGCAAGGGTAGAAAGGCTCCCTGCTGCTGGAGAGGGACTTCAGCTTGGTGACAATCATGGCCATCTCCATAGCAGAAGGAAAGGGTCAAAAGTGGAAATTTCTCTATACTATCAATTCCAGTATCCCCAATGCTTTTCAAACTCCCAAGGGCCAAACAAAAATGATATATATGTAACAAACTTCCTATTTAATTTCAAAGCTGATGCCTGCCTGTGTTCCATGCTGTGAGCAGACAAGTATTGGGGGGGGGGGTTTCTTGCTCTTAACTTTCCCAATTCCTCAATCTGACATTTGAATGAGGCCTCAAAGTGGTATCCGAAGGTATCTGATCTGTGATTCCCAATGGTGAGACAATGGAATGAGAAGCCATCAGCTTTGCATGTGTCCTTCACAGTTATCAGATTAGATGGAACTGATTCCAAAAGCTATCAAGGATGCAACTTGGTGGGGAGCAGGAGGGCTCCAGTTGGAAAGGTTGTTTTTTTATTGCTTTGTTTTTAGGTCTGTAGATTCTTACTTTTTTCACTTCCCATTCCTCTAGTTGATTTCTTTGTCCTGGAATTCCCTCCATTTCTCTTCCCTAACCTCCCATACCATCTCACACCATCTTCTGACCTGGATAAAAGAAACACTTATGTCATTCACGCTTAATTTCTCAGACTGGCAGTCTGTTTAGAGCAATGTGCAATGTTCCTAGCAACAGATTAAAGCAAATCCACAGAACTACAAAAGCCTGCAGGCATTGAAAAATTGCAGAGGACTACTTAGTTATATTTGGAATTTCTGTGTTGTGGATTTGTATT
The DNA here is from genome assembly GCF_048772815.1 of Callospermophilus lateralis. Taxonomy (NCBI): domain Eukaryota; kingdom Metazoa; phylum Chordata; class Mammalia; order Rodentia; family Sciuridae; genus Callospermophilus; species Callospermophilus lateralis. Next base: position 66,418,697 of record NC_135312.1, read on the forward strand.
AGCTAAGAAACCCAGAAAAGTTGTTTAACATTTGAAACTGTATTTTTTAATAGAAACTTGGAAGGTACAACCAGCTTCTAAAACAGTCAGGATTAATTTAGTCAAAGTCCTGCACATGAAGGTCAACTGTGTTTATGCTAAGATTTTTAAGCAGAGCATTTAAAGTGTACTGGAAGTTATAGAAGCGTGATTGTAATTATCAGAAATATTTTATATTAGTTAAGAATACAGGTAGGATCAGCTAGATCTGTTTTGAAAGACTTGATTGAGCCGTTTGACAATGGGAAAGTCATTTAGCCTTTCTATGCTTCTATTTTATATCTGTAATATTAGTAAAATCATGTGTTGTGAAGTTTAATAAAATATGTATGAAGATTTGTCTATAGTAGAAGAAACAATCAAAAATAATTCATGAATGGTGATATTTTACATAATAGGATTACCATAATTTTGAGGAGAAATGAGGTTTTATAGATTGGATGAAAGCATATAGAAAGGGAAAATTATGAGGCAGAATAAGATAATAATGGGAAATAAAACAGGGAAGATCTGACTAACATAGAACAGAGATTTTATTAGCATGGTATGCAACCTCCCTCTAAGAGGCCTCACACAGTATCTTACTCATAACAGGTGCTTATTTTTGACAACTGAATAGATAAAAGAAAAGAATGAGATAGGGACTATAATAATGCAGGAAAATGGCAGGTATTTTAAAATATTTTTCCACTAAAAAAAATTAAAATACCTCAAGAAGTCCAATGCAAAGTTTACTGTGTGGGTCAGATTTATCAATAAAACCAAATCCCTTTTCTTTTCCTCCAAAATAATACAACACAACCCAGAAGAATGCCTATGTAGGTGACACAGTGTCTTCTTTATTGTCATCCATCAAAAGAAGAGAGGGAGAAACCTGTGCTCTTTGAACACACAAAGGAATGGCACACCTGTCAAATCAGAGGAAGGAGCACCATGAAGTCAGTATGGTTTGTGGTAGAAGTCAAGGGTGAACACACAGAGCCCAGACTGAAAGGATGATCAATCTTAAGGAAATGTCAGGATGGGATGAGGGCATCAACAAGGATGAGCTTTTGGTATTTGGTGAGGAACAAATATATATATAATCATCCTTTGCTTCACAGCATATCTGTGTCTCCAGTCCTTGCTCTAAATGCCAGTACCACCTCCAGTTCTGTGAAACCCCAAACTCTCACACTCTCTAAACACCCTCAAGAGAGTGGTGCAGCCCCCAGTCAAAAACCACCAAGGGAACAAAAAATGGGTGAGCTAAACTCAGAAATATCATAGCCAAATATAAGAATCAAGAACTTACCATTTTAACTTCTGTGGATATCATAAGTGAAAACAAACTTTGGCAATACCCCGCAAGTAATCTGTCATTATATTTGGGGGAGTATATTTGAATCATGTTTGCTGTGAGACTGATTTGTAGGAACCCATCTTTTGGTGCTATTAGCCAACTTTATTCTTGTGTATACCCTCACAAATAAGTCTATTTGTATTCATTGTGAACTTAATAGCTCTCACAATGTAATTCTTTTAAAAATGCTTTGTTTCATTATATAACATGACATCGAAAAGAAAGGCAATTGATAGAGCTGCTAATAATTTATAAGTCTACAAAGGAATTAAACAGAGTTTAATGGAGATTTTTAGACAAAAATACTTTGAATAAATAATAGAATTTGAATCTGACAGTGTTGGCAATTTATGACAAAATGTCATTATCTGACACCTAAATGACAGCAGGGTCAACTCAAGCTTTATTTCTGGACAAACCTGAGAAACATGGTTGACGCCTCTGTGTTGTTATCTGTGTATGGGATGTTGTCTTCACATTCTTCACATTGCGCTGAGATTAGCAGTGCACCCAAAACTGTGTCAGAGGTTACCAGAAAGGAAGAAAAAAAAATGTCAAGGCTAAGTCCTTAGTACAATAGTTATGACTTTCCTGATGCTACTGTAACAAAGCTCCACAACTGGGTGAACAAACTGTTTAAACAACAGAAGTTCACTGCCTCCTACTTCAGGAAGCCAGAAGTCTAAATCAAAGCTGTTGGCAGGTTGATGCTCCTTCTGACACCATAAGGGAAGGATCTGTTCCAGGTTTCTCCTTTATCTTCTAGAAAACTCTGAAGTTTCTCAGTTTTTAGATAACTGTCTTCTTCCTGAGTCTTTTAACATCATATTCTCATGCATGTCTGTCTTCTGTCCAAATTTCCCCTTTTTATAATGACATCAATCTAAATTAGGTCATGGACCACACTATTTGCCTCATCTTAACTTAATCACCTCTGAAAAGGCCTTTTTTCCAAACAAGGTCACTTTCTGAGGTAGTGGATTTCAACATATATTTTTGGAAGACACATTCAATCTATAACATTGTCTCAGAAGGAGAGAATTTAGGTAAATTCAGAAAGTAGGACGTCCAAGCTATTCAAATATGGCCTGTGGATTGCAGCATTGATTTCTGCTTTAGTCAACTGTTTTTGCCACTGTGACCGAAAGACCTGACATGAGCAATTTTTAGAAGAGGACAACATCATTTTGGGGTTCACAGTCCATATATGGCTGGTTCCATTGAGGCAGAACATTATCACACAAGTTCATGGGAGAGGAAAATAGGTCAGATCACATGAAAAAGTACAGAGAACGTTCTACTCACCAAGAACAAAATATATAACCCAAAGGCACATGCCCCGCAGTGACCCACCTCCTCCAGGCACACCTACCTGCCTATAGTTACCACCCAGTTAATCCCTATTAGGGGATTAATGCACTGATTAATTAAAACTCTCATCACCTAGTCATTTCACCTCTATACTTTCTGGCACATGAGATTTTGGGGGACACCTCCTATCTAAATCATGACATTAATCATTTCAGAACTGGTTCAGAAAGTCAAATCTCAAGTCTTTACCTAGACATACTGAATCAGAATCTGTATTTTCATTTAGATCCCCAAGTGTTTCATTTGTACACTAAAGTTTGAGAAGAGATGTTCTAGCTCATTGAAAGAAACAAACAAAAAACCAAAAACCCTGTCTCCACTGCCAATAAGGAGAACAAAAAGGAATCATATTTATGTTCTGGGACCAGGTGAATATGTGAAAGTATCAATTACTGTGCCATTATTCTAGCATAGCAATATTCCTCTCTAGAGGGGTGATATTAGGAGTTAAATTTGAATAATTATTTATTCCCCTTACTGTAGATTATCTCTCAGAAGTGAGCCAGAAATTCATCATATGCAAAGATAACTCAAATTCTTTTCCCCTAAACTGGCTTTGCTTGCATAAGTTATATCATTTTGGCCAAATTGGCCTATATTTGAGTTAACCCAGCAAGCTGAGTCATACAACTTAATCCTGAAATAAGGCCTATCAAGGAACAAACTTCCCCAGCAATGGAAACAGCATTTGAGTTTATAATACTGTCTCCTAAGTGATTGAAAGCATGTGGTGAACTCTTGTTTTGCCTCTGCCCCGCTGCCCTGGGATCTCATACTTCCTGAAAAATGTAATTCAGCTGGAAGTTGTGGTTGTTAGAGTCACTGTTACATGAAGACAGATGGAAAGAGAAAAGTTTAAAATAAAAGAGCCTGAATTAAACTTTGTCTTGGAGTCATCTTGGGCAAATGCTTATAATAGCAGAGGAACAAATGCAGTTTCCCAAGAGCACCACTGAGGTCACAGTTCTCATGGGGGTAGAGACTAGAAGTGACACATAATTTTCCACAAAAGTAAACTATGCTCAGGGGTCTGTTCCCTTAGAATCCAGGATATCAGCAAGTATACAACATGGACCATGTTGTGATCCCACTAAATCAGTTGATAATATTGTATTTAAGTTTATCTATGTGGGAATGAAGATTTGTCACTGAAAATTAGAAAACTTTGATAAGTTTTATCTTCTCTCAAGATTATACTTGGTTTGGGTTCCTAAATAAGCATTGTATTTCTGTTGGCCTTTTCTACATATTAGGTAGTTAAAACATACTTTGCAAATCCAAATTACTCTTCTTCTAACATTCTTTATTGGGTTCAGATAATGTATAGAAAAAAGAGTGAGCATATGTTGTTACCCTGTGCCAGCCACTTTCCCAAGTGCTTAACATACTTGAACGCTTTTAATTCTCACAGCAGTGCTATGAATGACAGATGAGGAAATTGTGAAGTGCAGGAAGTTGAGATGGAGGCTAAATAAATTCCAACATCAACAAGTGGCAGGGTCAGAATTCAAATCTTATCTCATAGATTTTGTGCATAACCACTGTGGATACTAGCTCCTGAGAGAGACATGTTATCATTCAGAATATATCTTTAAAAGGTCAAAGTAACTACTTTAAAATCTTCTATTGCAAAAATGTGACCACAGATGTGTCATCCCCCTCCTTCTTTCTTTCTTTCTCTTTCTTTCTTTCTTTCTTTCTTTCTTTCTTTCTTTCTTTCTTTCCTTCTTTCTTTCTTTCTTTTTTCTGGAATCATGTGCTTTCTAAAGAGAAAAGTTTTAAGTCATTTCCTTTTAGATATAAACCCAGTAAACTGCTTTCTACTCCCTCCCTCCCACTGACTCCATACAGTCACATTTTAACGTTGCCAAGCACTTGCTCTTTATTTTATTTGTTTATATGTTTATTTGTTTGTTTATTTATTTATTTATTTTGTACTGGGGATTGAACTTAGGAGCGCTTAACCACTGAGCCACATCCCCAGCTCTTTTTATTTTTTATTTAGAGACAGGGTATCACTAAGTTGCCTAGGGCCTCTCAAAGTTGCTGAGGTTGGCTTTGAACTCCAGATCCTCCTGCCTCAGTTTCCTGAGCCACACCTGGTTCTCGCTCTCTTCTTTATTCATTTGGAGGACCCACCTGGGGTGCTTCCTGTTCTTCCTCACCCTGCTTCTGTCCAGTTGCAGAGTCCCTCACCTTGATTGATTGTCTTGATTTTGTTCTATATGCAGTTCTCATAGAGAACACAAGTCAATTATCACAACTTGAGCATTGTCTGTGGCATTTTTATGAGCAACCAGTTTCCTTAGATGACATCTAATGAATGTTTTCACCTGCTCAACTCCAGAGGAGAAACATCAGCAACAAGGAACTAAAAGTGATAGCTATCCCCATAGCTTTGGAAGTTATAATGAAAAAGAAAAGACTCAATAAAAATAATTAAACGAATTATCTTAAGCTTTAGAAAGAGCAATTGTAAAACATGTATTGCTTAACATAGTCCTTGTTTCAAAGTACCTTTCTCAAAGAGGAATTTATATATGTTGATTTAAATTGAGATTTCAGAGGATAGACTTTTGAGTATTCCATATTGCGGGGGGGAAGGGTGGGGGGGGTGGGTTCCAGAGATTGAACTCAGGGGCACTGGACCACTCAGCCACATCCCCAGCTGTTTTGTGAATTATTTACAGACAGGGTTTCACTGAGTTGCTTATTTCCTTGCTTTTGCTGAAGTTGGCTTTGAACTCACAATTCTCCTGCCTCAGCCTCCCAAGCCACTGGGATTACAGGCATGTGCCACCATGCCTCCTTTGAGTATTCCATATTTTTATCTTTTATCAATACTATTTATCTAAAATTTAATCCTTAATAATAGTGTCTATACTCACAGAGCTTTTTTATCACTACAGATAAAACATTAAACCTACATATGTCTGGTCGTAATTCTGTCATTTTTGAGATTAAAATTTTTTCTCTGTTGACCAAACAGATGCCACAAAAATGCTTTTAACTGGACTTAAAAGCTACAAAGTTTCCTCCAAAGAAATTCAGTAGTCTTTGGAGAGATCGGAATCAAATAACACATGATAGAATTAAGTAAAATTTGATGAAAAAAATTACTTCAAACAGGGGCCAAGTTCATAATCAGCCAGAAGCCATGAGGAATCATTTTTCCTGAGCTGCATTTTAAATTTGGTCATTAAGCCTCAAACTTGTATAAGTTAAAGCAGGAGAAGAGGTGAGCTGCAGAGAGTGTCCTGTGCCCTGAAGCGTCATCAGGCCCAGGGAACGTGTGGCCGTGCACACAGCATTGCAGCTGGCCAGTCGTAACCCACAGGTGCTGTGTCTCATTCCACACTACTTGTCTCATATGATTTGCTTCTCAATCAAAACTTCTGTGTATCCAAGGTTTGGGATATTTTACAGGATTGGATTTGATGACTTTGGCTCTGTATTAAAAAGAAGCTTATGAAATATGAATACTTAGAAATAAAGATTTATTTTTGATGAACAAACTTTGCTGAAATATAGCTTCCATAAATCAAAATCCAATTAATTTTATTTAATATTGTGACACAGCTTATTGGTCGTGGTCCTTAAATTGTCTTAAAGCCATCAATCATATCATCTGATCAATAGATCATCCATGTTTCAAATCCCATGGATGAGGGATACAAGTAGATGGAGATATATATATCAATGATGCAGTTAACATTTATCAATTTATCAAACATAAAAGTGCTGATAATTTTAGGTGTCTCCTTTAATTTTAGTCTCTTCTGTTTGGCTTTGGTCACTAAAGGGTGAGAAATATCTTTTGAATGGAGGCATTTAAATAGCTGCTGTAATTCCTCATAGAGAAAACACAGAGGATACTGTTTTGTTATATTTACTCCAGCTTCTAAAATGGGATCCAAAATAATTGTTGAGGAGACCATTTCCATTCAGTAGAACCTAATTCTGTAAGTTCAGAAGAGTCCATCTATTCAAAATATATAGTATCTCATGTTATAAAACATGTTCATGAAGCTGAGATTTTAGAAGAATAGAAGTAAGACTGGCAAGGTGCTGCCATTCATTTGAAAGTCTATATATTTTAACAGTTTTTCATCAAAGATTAGATTAAAAACAATGAGCATTTTCCCATATTGGGTGTTCCTAGGAATTTGCTAAAGAGAGACCAAATATGTGGGAGTCTCTTGCAACCTCAGTCCTTACTCTTGGTTGGTTGAAGTTGAGTCCCTTGTAACAGAGCTTCTATGAGAGCAGATAGATCCTTTGCCAGTTTTTTAAAATACGGGAGAACTCACTGCCCTGAATTAGGATTGAGCATATAATGAGGCACAGTACCTGGTGTTCTTAAGTTACATTTATAATTTTTCTGAGTTTATTTTTACATTTGTTTTCATTTGCTGATGTAAACATAAAAGCATATGGCATTCAGGTAAAATTCAATTTTGCCTGGCTGAAAGAGTAATGAGAATTCCTTCCTCCTGGCTCACCAGATTGTATCTGTGTATGAAACACATCCAGGGGACACATCTCATTAAACAATTATACAGGCCCAGGCATCATCAGAGTTCTTGTTGGTAGTATATAAAATCAATAAAGCAAATATTTTTGAAAATTGGAATAACAAATAATATTAAACAATATAGTTTTTGCTATGTATCAGGCACTACTCTATGTATTCATAAATAAGGCTGCTTACTTAGACATTACCACTTAGGTTAAAAAAGAAAAAGCAGGATTATCTCTTTCCAACTGTTGAATATTTTAGATATAATAAAAAGGTATTGTCTGTTGAACTTGTATGTTCTATGTACTGTACATAAGCAATATAAAAGGGGACACACATATACCTCTCAAGAGAACTTACAGAGTTTCTTTTAAATGTAGTTAACAAATTATTCAGTGATATGTTCTCTCCCTACCCTGACCCCTCAGCTGAGTTTGGTGTAAAACAAAGTTTAAGACTTGAGTTCACATGAGGTGTGGAGCCAGCTCTCATTTCTAAGAGGCCAGAGCATAGGCTCTGGAGTCAGAACATCTAAATTCAAATATTGATTCTGTCAGTTTGTCCAGGGAATGCTGGGCCAGTTACTTAGCCTGCTTTTCTTAATGGCTTCATCTGCAGATTGGAGGGAGGGGCATTACATACAACATATCTCTGTAGTGAGGACTAAACCATGTAAAACATTTTTATTATTGTTATTACAAGACAATAAATGAAGTACTCTAGGTCCATGAAATGTATAAAACATTACAAAATGGCCACTTTACCTCAATCTGGTCTCATAAAATGAGGGGCAATAAAGAGAACAACTCAATTATTCTGTGGTCATGAATTCAGCCCATTGGGAGAACTGGCAGAGCACACCATATACGTGTCAGCTGTGGCAAAAATGAGTCAACATTGTTGGTACAGCGCCTGTGATGTCTGGATCACCAGCTGTCTGGAAAAAGAAGAACACAGCTTCCCTTTTTTTGTTTAATGCAGTCTGCCAGCCAGCTGCCAGCAGGGGAAGAGGAAGGGAGCTTATGTTGATTGAATGTAGCCTGCGCCAAGCCTGTCGTGAAGGCTGTCTCAGCAGATCCTCCCAACTCGGTGGTGGGCAGTGTCATACTCTGGGTGTACACATGGGGAACCAAGGCTTAGCAGGGTCACACAACCCAGCCGAGAACCCACAAGTAATAAATGAGGTTCTGACCCCAATATCAGCCAGGCCACCCCATTCACTAATACCACACCAAGAAATAATCACATTTTACATTAAGATGTTAAAAATTGTATTATCAACAACTCTTTGTTATAAATGGCCTCTGGCTGTTCTCCATCAATAATTTACCCCAAAGCTTTTTGTGTCTCCCATTTCCATTTTGTGTTCTGTCCCTTTATAATTTTTCATAGCTCTTCCTTGTTACTAAGGTAATGATGGAGAGGAAAGTGGTATAAAGGAAGAGAGTTACATAACTAAGTAAGAAATTTTATATATATAAAAAATATAAGATGTATAGGATTAGACATATATTAGGGTTTTTTATGTCTGTAAGAATTGAACCAATGGAAACTGATAAAACTATCATGATTTGCACACTATTTGTAGAATATGCAAGTTACCATTTGAATTTTTATGGTTGCCTTTAAGGTTTTAAAAGATGAGATTGATGGTGCAGTAATATTTTCTATTTAGGTTAATACTGCCATTAAAATGCTACACCATTAGTCAGATAGTTTTTTAATTGTCTCTATGTATCTAATAGCATAAAAATAGATTAACAGAATTAAAAATTAGATCATGAGTAGAGAGACCTGCGTTCTGGTTCCAAATTCTTTCCCTAATTGTGATTTACATGTAAGGAAACGCTGAGCTGCTCTAAAGTGCCAGAGCTAATATCCAAACTTAAAACGCAAATAATGGAAGAGGCAAAGTGACTTCATGATAAGGAAAATTTGGTAATAAAGTCCTAGTTTGGGACTTTCAGTCTTTCGTCTCATTCACTGCAAATCCCAAGGATTTGGGGTTTTAGTCATTTGTGTCTGTGAAAATACATTGTTTATTTAGAGTTGTGAGAATCATATCTTAATTTATATTTTACCTGAGGGAAAATAATTCCTTCAAAGTAAAGAGTGCTATGAAATATCTGAGGCATACATTTATTTACAGAAAAAATAAGCAAAAATTTTACATCTTGGAACTTTATATAATTTCAGTTTATGAAATTCTATCACTGAGACAAATTTTCATTATGTCCAGACTGGGCAAATAAAAAAGATGATATAGAAAGTCCTAAAACACAATAACTTGATTACATGTTCTTAAATTTATATTACATATGACATATAACAACTGATCTTAATTATTCAGTTTACTCATGAAAAGATTAAAAGAGGGCTGGGAGTGTAATTTATTGTAGAGCACTTGCCTGGCATTCTTGAGGCAACACACACACACACACACACACACATACATGCACACAAATGAAATAACACAAAGATAATATATAAAAAACATAAAGTCCTCCCTAAAATAGATTGTTCAATGTCTTTATTAATGTCACTATTATTATTAGTGGTAGTAGTATTAGTAATAAATTATTATGTATCATTATATAACAGGGAAATTTTATAAAATAGATTTAGAAATAAGGAAGAAAAAGTCTTAATAGACATTACTGGCACAATACATTGAAGAGATATAGACTCTGCAGTAGATGGGCCAAATCTGCTAAGGATGGGCCAAATTCCTGGCTGAACTATAAAATCATGACATCTCCTGTGCATAGTTCTGAACTCAACATGTCATAAACCACTAATGAATACTTACTGAGTAAATATATGAAACTTCTTCACTAAATCACAAAGTAGTACTTTACCTTACTTTTGGGTGATGTTCTGGATTTATAGAATTAAATAAAAATATTCCAAATCTCCCTTTTATTTCACATTTGATAATTGGTATTAATTAGTCACACACACACACACACATATGCACACACATGCACACACACACACACACACACACACACACACACACACACACATAAACCCAGTGTTTAGTAACTTAAAAAGTTCTGTATTTAGCTAAGAGTAGATAGATAAAAATAATTCAAGCTCATCTTCCCTAAATAATGGTTTGAATAGGTCGATGGCAGGGGTACTTTCTGTTTAAGATTATTTACTTGATGATCAAAATCTAGAAAAAAATTATTGGTATAATGAGATTGATGGTCTACAAAACAGAACCCTATAAAACAGAATTATACTAGTTTTGATCTAATTGTAAGGTGTGGAAACCACATGAGAGCCATGTTGAATCTTGGGGGAGATGGAGTATTTCAGAGGGAGATATGTGGAAAATAGGTTTTAGAGTTTAGAAGGAGGTTAGTGGAAACAGTGGTCAATGTATCCCTTCAAATACCCTATTGCGTGGAAACATTTGTACAGGGATAGAATCGACTAGGGGTTTAGCATACACTAGTCTACTCTCATTTCTACCTGGATTATTTCATACTTTTTAGGATTTATCACTCCAACTTGCCCTTGCATCAAGGCTAAAGTATATTTTAATATGAACCATGTTTTTCCTTCCTTTTGTAAGCCTAAATTATTAAGAGTATCTGGATAATAAAGGAAACACTATTACAATTTTCTTAAAGAATTTATCACTGATAATTTCAACTCTAACTATGATTTTACCCAACCTACATAAAATTTTAAGATAAATATAACAATTCTATTATGAAAACCAACTTTGTGGTAAGACTTTACTGAAAGGATGTAATTCAGAGCGATCCTAGAGATAGTTGCTATTGTCCTACTTTAAAGATTAAAAAGTAGGCCAATAGAGAGAGATTAAAAGACTTGCTCAAAGTCATTCAACTAGTAAGGACCAGAGCCCCTTCTAATTCAAGTTTATTCTCAAACTGTAGATACAGTTAATATCTATGTTGTGTTAATGCAATAAATTATTATTTATGTACATATTTCAAAATTTAAATACAGTAAATACATTTGCTTCCTATGGGTTTTCTCTACCTTTTCTATTCTCTCTCCTTTCTTTTTTTTTTTTTTTTTTGATGGGGGGGCATTCTTGGGGTCTAACCCATGGGTGCTTTACCACTGAGATACATTCCAAGCCCTTTTTTATTTACTTATTTATTTTATTTTGAATGTTTGGCCTTGGATTTGTTCTTTTTAGATATACATGATTGTAGATACACATGACAGTAGAGTATATTTTGACATATTATACATACATGGAGTATAACTTATTCTAATTAGGATTACATTTTTACAGTTATAAATGATATGGAATCTCACTAGTGGTATATTTATATATTAAATGTTATGTTTTGGATGTGAGGTGTCTCCCAGAAGCTCACATGTGAGACAATGCAAGAAGGTTTGAAGGAGAAATGGTTGGATCATAGCCTTAACCTAATCAGTTACTTGATCCCTGATGGGATTAACTGAGGGGTGGCTGGAGGCAGGTGAAGTGTGGCTGGAGGAAGTGGTTCACTGGGGGCTTGATTATGGTGTATACATTTTGTATCTTGAGAGTGCAGTCTCTCTTTCTCTGCTTTCTGATCGTCATGTGAGCTGGTTACTTCTGCCACACTTTTGGCCATGATGTTCTACCTCACCTTGAGCCCCAGGGAATGGAGCCAGCCTTCTATGGGCTAAGACTTCTAACACCATGAGCCCTCAAATAAACTTTTACTCCTCTATAATTATTCTGGTCAGATCTTTTAGTCACAGCAACGAATAAGCTGCCTAAAACATGAACATAGGAAAGTTACATCCAATTCATTCTACTGTCTTTCCTATCCGGACCCTTTCCTTCATTCCCCTTTGTCTAATCCAATGGACTTCTTCTTCCCATCCCTTGTTGTTTGTTAGTATTCACTTATCAGAGAGAACATTTTTGGAATTGGCTTATTTCACTTAGCATGATAGTCTCCAGTTTCATTCATTTATTCCATTGTATATAATATTTCACATTTTCCTTATCCATTCATCTGTTGAAGGGCACCTAGGTTGGTTCCATAGCTTAGCTATGTGAATTGAGCTGCTATAAACATTGATGCAGCAGCATCATTGTAGTATGCTGATTTTAAGTCCATTGGGTATACCACTCCTTATATACACAAAGGACTTAAAATCTGCATACTAGAGTGAGACAGTCACATTCCTCTCCTTTCAGTAGGAGTTTTTCCTGCATTCACTAAGACAGCAATGTTCCAGTCACTTAGGACAAAGTAATTGACACAATAATAAATTCTGAAATACGTGTTAGATCTATGTTAGTACAGTTAAGGAAAATTAAGTAAGAGAATAGTAACTACTACTGGTGGGCATTTGCAGCATTATTCTAATTACTCTAGGACCCAGTTTTTCCTAAATTAAAAACATTTTAGTCAACAGAAATCTAGAATGAAAGCTTACTTAACAACTAAGGATGTATTGGTGATTATACTTTTTGTTTGTGTGTTTTACTTGGAATTGAACCCAGGATTTCAATCTAGTGTCAAGGTACATCCCATACCTTTTTACTTATTTAATTTTTGAGACAAGATCTTATTAAATTATCAAGTCTTGACTCGAATTTTGATCCTCTCACCTCAGTCTCCCAAGTAGCTGAAGTTACATGTTGTGCCACCACACCCAGACATACTTTATAAGTTTAAAAATATGATATTTCTGTCTTTCTATTTAGTAGTTTATTTTTATGAGGTTGTTGTTTATTGATGTGGTTAGACAGCAAAGCGAAGCAAAACAAGCTAACTTGTCACAGATAACCTTGCTTATACTCTCTGCTCTGCTTTCCTTTAGTTGAGAGACATGAAAAATCGGTTTCACCTTCCTAAGTCAGGATAATCAATGATGCTTTGTGTTGAAAGGTACTTTGTTGATATCTTAGCTATTGCTCCTGCTGCTAAATAAGTGAAACAGCACAACAGAAATCACCTTCTATGAATCATTAGGGTTATGGAAGTGTTTTTCTGAATTCCACACTTCAGATTTCTTATTGGAACACCTTTAAAACAATCAATTAACTCACTCTGATGATACTGGGGTTATTCTTAGACTTCTTATTGTGGCTAACCATCTTTCATTCTACCTTGTTTGTCTTATATAATGATAATTTGTCAGTATTCCAATATTGTTTTCATCAACATACCATGGTTAACTGAGAAAAATTGATTTTTAGCCTTTTAATTGGGAAAAGTAAATGGAAATGGATTTGCATAGTTTGTTTTCTGAAACATGGTAGAATAGTATGTTACTCTTCAGCACTGGAACCTCCTTTAAAACTATTCATTATTTATGTTCCAGAATGAGATCTCAGATAACGTTTACAATAACTTTTCTGCCAGCTTATGTCTCAACAAAGGCTAGAATATAATTCAACCAAAGTAAATGAACTTTATACACTCTTCTGAGAGTCCTGGTATGCCAGCCAGTTCTAAAAACAAAAGGGTGAAGTTTAGAGGGTCCAGAGCTGGGAATTTCTGGACATCAGATTTCTAGTAAAACCATCCTGAGTATCTGTAAAAAATCTAAGTTACTAAATATTTACAATGACAATTAAATATCTAGACAGTACTATTCACTTGATAATCTGCAATGAATTTCTACAAAGAGAGTTTAAAATGTCACCTAATTTTTTGAGCACTGTGAAATTTCTTTGATTCTTTTAAAAAATTCATTTAACAAATACTCATTGATTTTATTATATGATAGGGCTATTATGAGTACTGAGAGTGTAACAGTGAAATAAACTGATAAAGTCCTGGTCCTTAATAATCCTACATGCTAGACATAGAGGATATTTAGTGGCAATGTAGAATATGCATAAATGGTGTTTAATGAAGTAATTGCAAAATATGTCATTCTGGAAGGAGTCATATGCATAGAGACAGCATGGTAAAAGAGACAGAAGAGAATAGGTGGGGCAAGGTATAGCTTTATGCAGGATAGTCAAGACAGATTGCTCTGAAGTGAATTTTTTAACAAAGATCTAAGGGTTCCTGATGTGTGATGAGTTTTTCAGACAGAGGAAACTGCAAACATAAAGATTCAGATGCTAGAACAAACCTGACTTGATTGAGGAAAATTGCAAAGGAGATCAGTTTGACTCCAGCCAGGGGTGAAAGCAGCAATCCTGGTCAAAGATCAGGGCACACGTATAGTCCTCATGCCTAATATGAAATCATCTGTCCCAAAACAGAGAGACTGGGGAGTAGGGTGTGGTGGTGTTTGGGAGGCAACATTGCCAAGGACACAGTCACATGTCCCTCAAGTTTAGCAAGTTTAGCAATTTAATATGTCCTGATTTTGCAAAAGAATAAAGTATGTTTTCCAGATGAGGAAACTCACACTAAGCTTGTGAGTTGCAGGGTTACAAAGTGAGGAAATGGTAGTGCCCATGTCCTAATCTCCATTCTGAAACTTTTCTCTCCATTTCACCACACCGTTGCCTTCAAGGTATCACAAATCTGCTGTGCACTCCTGTACCTGAATTCAGACAAATGGTTTGGCAAAAGAAGTCTCCAAATTGTAGATATATATATACATGTCTTTAATTATCTGAAAAAATAATTACATAACATAATGAGCACTACAGAAATTCTACCTGTATGAACAGGGATCTCAGGTAATATAGTCAGTATTTTCAATATACAAACTAATAAAATTTTGAACTTATGGAATTTAAAAATTAGAAAATTAATTTCTCAGTGGGCTATAGTTAGCTGCAAGGGCCTTTTCAGGTATTGGTGTCATTGTGTCACTAGCTACTGTAAATTCACAGAAAGAAAATATGAAGTAGCAAAGTTCTAAGACTAGCAAATTGCCATCTTCTTTTGTAAACATTGTCATTTCCTCCATTTTCCCTTTCCTTTCCCTTCCCACCTATTTACAAATTGAAAGTATTATTAAACATTATCTTTATACCTTAAAGCTCCTTCTGGAAAGTTGCCAATCATCAAAGGTTCAACCCTTTCTTGCTCCTTTCATTTCTTTCCTTTCCCTTATCCTAGAAAGCCAAGAAACCTCAGAACTTAGTTACTGTGTATCTCACATTAGCCTGAAGTAGAACTGGTGTTCATTCTGGGCCCATGAGTGAACTCAGATAGCTTTTATGCTCTTGATCCCTGGATTCCTGCCACTTGAAAAGATATTTTCAGGAATGACTTCACAGTATAGGAAATAGATAGTCAACCATGCTCATAAGGCAGCGTTTCCAAGAAAAAACAACAACACTTGGTGCCTTTAAATTTCCAAAGTTGTCTTAATAACAAAGGTCTATGTTCAGGGCTTTTATGCTGTCCAAAGTCCTCATCATGTATTAACTTTGTTCTTGCATAAGTAGTACTGTGTGGCCAGGGTACTGTGTGCCACCTGCAGTTAAGCCGATCCCCATCACTCCTGAAAACTGCAGCTAATACTTTGGATCAATGTAGAAATTTCCACTTCTAAAAATAATTTTCCATATATTATCTTATTTAAAAGTCACAAGAACCCTGTGTTAGTTAGTATTTAATAATTAGCCCAAGGTGGGTGGACATCATTTGTATGTATATATGTGTATATGCAAAAATAAGAGACCCTGAGCCCAAAGGAAAACTTAATTCTCCAGATTCTAAACCCAAGATGTTTTTTTTTTTCTCTAAATCTGAAATGTTCTGACTGAACAGAAGTAGGGTACACAGGAAAAAGACAGAAGGTACTCAAATACAGGATCACATGTCTAGGTTTAACATCACAGGGAGTCTAGCAGTCTGTAAATGGAGAATCTGAGGCTCCCAGGATGTTTACATACTGTTTAGAAAAGCAGGGTTCTGAGAGGTTCCTTATTCCCTCAATCTGTCTTTGAAGCTAGACTCTGGATGTGTTATACTACCCAACCACCCCCTATAAAATCAAACTTTTAATTGACTTTTAATAATATCATTGATAGAATTCAGGCTATTATGATTAAAGCTACTATGAACATTTATGCACAAACTGAATAATTTGCTAAGGATTATGTCTAACTATGAGAAACTCATCAACTATTTTTCAAGTTATTGTAATGTTTTAAATTCCCAAAAGCTAGTATAAGATTTCCAGTTGTGTCACATTCTTGCCACCTCTGATACTGTTGGTCTTTCAATTTCAGCTATTCCACATGGGTGCTTAATGATATTCCATTGTAGTTTTAATTTGTATTTCTCTAATGACTAATAATATTGAGTATCTATTTGTGTAATTTTTGGCCATTCACATACATTCTTTTGTCAAATGTTTAAATAGTTTACCCATTTATTTAAGAGGCAGGTCATCTTATGATTGAATTATACAAGTACTTTATATGTTATGAGTGGAAGTTTGTCAGACAGATGTACTATGAATATTTCCCCCAATCTGAAACTTTCCTATTGTTTACTTTCTAAGAATGAAAGTTCCACTTTGGTAAATTCTAACTTATCAACATGAGTATATATTTGATGAAATAAAAATTTACTATAATAAAACTATAGGTGATATTAACTAGAAAATATGAATATAGAATGATATCTTTGTGGTCAAAAGTATCTTCACATATAGATATAGAAAGATAAAGGACAAACATTAAGGGTATTTTAATTTTTAACATCTTGTCTCCACTTTTTACTGTTTACAATGTACAAGTTATGCTACTATAATAATTCTAAAAAGTTTTTTAAAGGTAATTATTTAAAGAAATGAAACAACTGTTTAATTTTTTTCTTTCAAACCTACATACAACATTGGTGATAATCGCCCTCAACCTTTTCATATTTTTCTATGACTCCTTTTAGGTATATACATAGTATTTCCATAAAATATGATTATACTATTTTTGGCAATACATTGTTCTTACTTAACATATCATACACATCTCACAAAGGTAGGTACATCAAAATGTGTTTATTATTTCTCCACTGATAGATACATAGACTATGCTGGAATGTACACCTTTGGGAAACCAGCATTCAGCAAGTGTTTACTGAGCACTTGTGCTTGGCTCTGTTCTAGATATATTGTGGACATGGGAGTCAACAAAGCCAGGTCTCTGCTCTCTAGGAACTTAAGAGTACAGGGTAATGAGTTGAACTATTAGCAAGAACAAACTTCCTTAATGTTTCAAGACTGTGAGGAAAGCAGAACAAAGGTGTTTTCATGAATATTTATTTACACTTTACAAACTACAAGACAAAAACACTGTCATGCATAGAAAATAAAATACATATTCTAAAAAGCACTCTCCTCTTTTATAGGAGAGCAGGCTATTTCACAAGAAGAAAGTATCCAAGTAGGCTGTTCTCTGAAAACACAGCAATGCATCATATATGCACCATTTCCCACTGTGATTTAAGAATAAGGAAGTATAGGTTACAAATTCAAGTTAATACCAAGATTAATTATTATTTATTTTTTATTAATTCAAATCTATTTACTCAAACTTATAGTGCTTTGATTTTATATTCAGAAATGATCTCTCTACAGTGTTGGTGTTGGGAATATTACTACAATGTGGTGGCTGGAAAAATCCTAGGTTATACCCTTTCTTATTAAAGAAGCAAAAGGCATTAAGTTTTCACTCCCACATCCCAGAAAAGAGAGAAAACATAGATTTTCTTGATTCCTTTGGTATTTTCTCCAAGTGGTAAGATGCACAGGAAACAGGAGGAGTGGTTGGACTGCACAAGTGATTGCAGGAGAGCCTATAGATGCCAAATTATTATTATTGCAGTAGTCTGGTGACTGTGCTTCTGCATTTCTGTTATTTATATTTACTTAATTATTTTTCTGGCCCTCTGAATCTCTGGCCTAGTCTGTAAACTGTTAATTCTGAGCCCATAATATATTTTAACAATTTTTCTTTTGCAAAAATTGGTCACTTTTTAAAATCTCTTGCTTTTAATGAAGAACTCCAAGTGAAAGAAATACTACTTTTACACTTCGTCAGCACTTACTACAAGATAAGTTCTTTATAAGAGTTGTAAAAAAGAAATATAGAAAAAAGGGAACAAATAAATTTCTTCAATTGGTTGTTCGTTCATTCACGTGAAATTCAAGAAATATTTATTAAAAGCCCACTATATATGAAGTGTTCATGGCAATAATGTTCAGAGGGCAAGGAAGACAGCACTGACATCTGTGAAACAAAAGCAAAGAGAGTGACAGGACCCTTAGCTGGTCCTGGGAACCCCTGAATTTACTAACATGAGGCAGCCAATGTAGACAGAGGTATTTTACGTGATTGCTCCCATCTCTATTCATTTAAACCATTTTGTCATACACAGTCTTGCTTTCCATCATTTTATTTTGGAATTTCTCACTGTTTTTAATATGTGATGCCATTTAATGTGCACAATGGAAATGTGTTTTTGCTCCTTCTCCCCTTTCATAGCAGTGGCATTTGCCTGAAAATAAATAAATGCTTTGTGCAACTAAGCAGCATTCATGCACAAGGTCTTCAGTAAATAAAAATCAGAGTGTTTTGTGTAAATGTTAAAATAAAGCAATATCTAGCAAGCTGTGGCTCCAAAAATTGGCTTTGCTTTTGTCCTCAGGGTGATTCTAAGAAGTAATGTCATAGAAGAGAAGAAATTAATCAGGCTGAGAGAAAAAGAGAAAGGATGGTATTCCAGGAAAAAGAAGAGATGTGTACATATATATTTTTTTAAAGTAGCATGGTGCTTGGAGCATCTGGGAAGACCTATAAGATTTTCAAGATTTTAACTTACCTAGAGACAAGAAAATGATGACTCTGTAAAAGACAAAAATACTTGAGTCTAGAGAGGTGTGTAGATGCCAGATATTGAAGAACGTTTCACATCACACTAAGCAGTATGGTACTTGGGGAAGATGCCTGAATCTCCTGCCATTACCTGCTTTTAGGTCTTAGACAAAGCTCTCCTACTTTCATACATTGCTGCAGGCCTTTGATGGTCACTAAAACATGGTTTGACTTACTACAATGGGAGTAAAAAAAGGCAAGGGGTGCAGGTCTGACATCCTTTGCATATATATATGCATATGCCTACACATATGTTTGTATATATATATTTTTTTTTCACATGCACACACATATACAGCACATATATAGTGGAGGGATATATATATACAGTATATGTGTATCCATGCACCTATATATACACACACACACATAATCCACACGTGTTCATGCACACATACACGTGCATATATATAAATATGCATGAATTCATATATACATGCATACACAAAGCATACACCCTGCCAAGATGTGCCTGGAATTTATGCCCTTTGTGATAACAGCTTGATTTTTATGCACTACAGAATCAGGTCCTTAGCCACAAGCTAATGAGGATTATACATACCTTTGGACACCCTTTAAGGGTTATTTCATTAGCTTTTGATGTCAGAAACTTAAAGACATATATTTAAAATAACATTCAGATATGGCTCAAAAATAGAAAATGGTGATGGAGTAATCCTGGCAGATAAAAGTAAACTCCTCAATGAAAATCAGCATTTTGAGTAATAAACCTCAATTGTTTAAATACAAATGAACTTTGCATAAAACTACTGAAATATCCTCTTAAAGTAAGCTACATGAATTTTTCCCTTTAGATTTTAGTGTGAGATGTTAGGGGTTTTTTTCTTTTGTTTGGGGTTTTTTTTTGGTATGGGGGATTGAATTCAGGGGCACTCAACAACTGAGCCACATCCCCAGCCCTATTTTGTAGTTTATTTAGAGACAGGGTCTCGTTGAGTTGCTTAGCACCTTGCTTTTGCTAGGGCTGGCTTGAGATGTGATTTTTTTAATGTGAGATGTCTGATACTAGTAGCCAGGCTGTGGTAATGAATGAAGGTGTAGGACCATTGCCACCAATATGTATTTAGGAGCATGGACTTTTATTACTCTCAGATTCTTCCAGCTGCCTGTAACCTAGAGTTTTAATTTCCAGTTTCTTTGAAGGGCCTAAGCCTACTTACTAATGAGGCCATTTTTGCAGCAGGCAAGAGAGAGGGAACAGATGACCACATTTCATTTTGAACTTCCCTGGTCATCTTTTAGTTTCCCATGTAGTCCTGTTCTTCACCACCATTTCAAAATGGCAAACCCAAGTTTTATAGCTATAATTTTAATAAATTCAAGCATTCTCCCAGGAGGGAAGATATTATTCTCCCTGATATTAGCAGGGCAGAGCTTTCTGTTAAGGATTGTGCCCTCAGCAGCCTTTAATATTTAATACTGGTATCATAGAGGTATTGACCTGAGAGTGAACAATAAATTATAAAAACACCCAGGAGCTCATGTCAAATGAATCAGAACAATTGATTTTCTTTTTAAACATGAGCTTGCCATGGGAAATGTTTTAATATGGCAGAAACAAAGCCAAGAAGCTTAGATTTAGAATGAATGAGGCAAGGAAGATGAATTACATGACAAAGTACTATTTATGGAGAATATAAAAAGCAAGTGTGTAGAGAGGTGGGGAAATAGGGTGACTTGTGAAACATGTTACCCAATGAGGACACATTGATATACATTCCAGAAAAGAAAAAAAAACAGACGATGCCAAGAAGGAACTGCAATTTACAGAGATAGTCTCTCCAGAGACCAAGTGTTAAGAACACATGGTATTTTGTAACATCTCTTCATTGTGGTTTAATATTAAAACCTGTCAGCCCTCTTATCCAGGGACTCCCTTCGAGGGCTTATTGTAGAATCTATTATGGAAGAATCACCAGTCTAATAATCTCTAATGACTAGGTGCTCTTACTGCATGTGTCTCTGTGAAACCCAAGGCTAGCTTAGAATAGACAACTTCACTTTGAAAGAAGTACCAATTACTAAAGGGAAGTAGCCATTAAAAGTGACAGAAGTTTCTGAGAACAGGACAACCATGAAGTGATGGATGGATAGGAGCAGATTTAATATTGTACCCTAGGTGCGATACAAAATCATTTGTCAGTCACTGGTAGGGTGAAGGTAGGCATTATGGAGAGCAAGTGCTGACATTCATCTTATCGTTTCATTAGTTATTGAAATGAATCATGACAGTCACTTTACCTATTCATCATATTTTGTGAGCAGATTGTTTATTAACATTGTAAATCTTTTTTTTACTGATTTTTTGAATAAAATGCTTTTAGAGGAATGCATGATGTTGAAGATGGGTTTTCGCTGGTCCATTTTATCAGTATTTATTATATAAGTGATTCCTCTATATTTTATTAGTCCCTTAAAGGGAATATATAATATATATATATATTATCACTCTGTGCATTTGTGTGTGTGTGCACACACACACACACACACACACACACATTGAAACATATCACTCTCCTACTTCATTATGTTAGGTGATTTATTTTCATAGATGGTAAAACCAAGACATAAAAAGGGAAGGTATTACCTTAGATCAGATACTATTTTAACAACATAGCAAGAATAAAAATGCTAAAATTAAATAGAAAACATTTACTGCCATATTGTTCAGTTAG
This sequence comes from Callospermophilus lateralis, assembly GCF_048772815.1. Taxonomy (NCBI): domain Eukaryota; kingdom Metazoa; phylum Chordata; class Mammalia; order Rodentia; family Sciuridae; genus Callospermophilus; species Callospermophilus lateralis. Next base: position 66,440,458 of record NC_135312.1, read on the forward strand.
TTCTTGCTGGAGATTATATGTTATCATTTCTTATTTATTTAGTGAACTTTTATAAAGTTTACTCATTAGTGATCATCCTTTCCTAAGAGAAGGTCTAACATGAGACTAAGACAGTAAAAAAGTAAATGTTAGGCTGTATGAACTTCTCTGTGCACTTTTCCTTTATCAAAGCATAGGCTTTGAAGATATGAATCTTATCTTTCAACATTCCTTATTTCTATGCTGGAATGTCTAGCCTGGATATCACCAGTTTTGCCCTGATGTCCACCAGCATTGCTTTTTGATTCCTACCTACCATTCTAAAGAAATGAAGCAAGACAGACATGGTGAGTAATAGTTAGGTACATTGCCCATGTATGTACTTGAGAAAGAAAAGAAGTATGAATGGAGTTTTATGAAACATTTCTTCTTATTTCCACCCTCATCATCTCAGGCACCAAATAATTTCCACAGTTCCTTTTTATGTTACTTTATTCTTCTTTTCCTGTCTATTTCTCTGACCAGCATCTTAGCTCAAACATTTATCCATTTATATAACAATTCCTGAAGTGATATCGTGAAATTGCCCCACATCAGTCTAAGGTTTCCCCTACCTGCAAACACTATGCATGTACAGTCACAGTTGTGTTAAAAATAGTTCTTTTAAATAATACTTACCACCCCATGTCTCTACTTAGTTATTCTTGATGGCTCCCTAATTTGGAACCCACCCCAAATCAGAAGTTTCAATTTAAAGCTTCTTTCAATTTAGTCCTTACTTATTTATCCAACATTTTTTTCTTTCATTCATCTCTACAAGAAATCTGTGTGGGGAGGCTGAGGCAGGAGGATCATGAGTTCAAAGCTGGCTTCAGCAACTCAATGAGACCCTGTCTCTAAATAAAATACAAAATAGAACTGGAGAAGAAGGAGGAGGAGGAGGAAAAAGAAAGAAAGAAAGAAATCTATATTGTGGTTCAGCTTTATTGGTCCACAAAGAGGTCGACTTCTAATTTGAAGTACTTGATGCCGTCCTCCTCTTCTTTAATTCTCCACATCCTAATCTTTCTTGAATAGCCATCTAGAGTTTTAGCTTTTCCATCAGGGTTCACCTCCTTTTCTGATTCCTGCCCAGGTTCCTCCCTTGATCTGCAGATTCAGAGAGCCAACTCTCCTCCACATGCATCTCAAACTTAACTTTCCAAAAATGTAACTCTTTGTACATTCCCTCTCTTCTATCGATTCCTTTTGCTTCATTTTCTCTTTTTTTAATGCAAATAAACAAACATAAATCAGAACATGTCCCTCCCCTGCTTGGAACTTTCCACAGATTCTGTGATGGATAGTCATAGAATGACAACTCTGACTCCAGCTTCATCTTGGGCCAACCTCCCCGTGACACATTATGTTCTGACCACATTGGCTTTCTGGTGATCCTGAGACTGCACAACCACCAGGACTCAATTTAGGGCCCTATACTCACAACCACTCTATCTCCTCACAGGTCTATCTTTCTTGTTTGATGATGCTTTCTTTCAGCTTGGTCTCATCTTAAACCTTATTAGCCATTCTAAATATCAAGACAACCATTCTATTTTTCCACCACAGAATTCTATTTATTTTCTTCATAACACTTACCACAATTTCTAATTATTTGGCCATTTATTTATTTGTTTAGTATTGTAGCCTTTAAAAAAATCTTCTGTCACACTGGACTGTAAGTTCAGTGAAGTCAAAAACGAACTCTGCTTATTTATCTCTTTCTAGAACTTAGCATCATGTCTGTCAATAATAGCTACTTAGTGAGAGTTAATTAAATAAATAAATAATAATTTGGGGCACAGATTACCTATCCACTCTTTAGAACTATGATTAGTCATTGTTGTGAGTTTGTTTGTATTTTTTCCTGCCTAGAAAAGTACCCTTCATATACTTGGACTTCAGTAATACTCTTTCATTGTTAGTGTGAATGAAATAATAAACTTGAGCTATCAAATTGAGTGTGGGAGATGAGCTTGGGAGAAAGGGGGCATATTTATTAGGAAATAGCTTATTATTCCTTAAATACAAATCTGAATGGTGGTCAGGAAATTTGAATAAGATTTTAGTCAAGCCTGCCAAAGAAAACAGTACAATCATTTAAGAGGATTAAATTAACCATGTAAAATTTGGTACAGATTTATCTTGAATTTGATATATTCCGGGAAACTCAGAATCACTCTCCTCTGGCTTGGCAGAGATACCTATACAAAGACCTTCAGGCAAGACTTATGATGGACAGGCAATTATCTGACTCTGAAGGAAAATAAGATCTCTTTGTTGAACAGGTACAGAATGTATCCTTGAGGAGGAGCCAAGGTAGGGAAAGTAAACGAGAGGATGAGGACCAAAGAATCTTTCAGAGGTGTCTCTCAGAGCTGACCTTGTTTGCAATAAATAAGAGCAGCATGAAGGATCCAGAAATACAGAACCCCTAGGGAAGGGGAATTTATGAAATTTTTTTGATTTTTCCTTTTTTTTGTGTTAGAGAAATAGAGAATCTCCGACCCAGGGTTTCCATTAAAATGTTTTAAAAATAAATATAGTACCATCTTGAGAAGTGAACACATTTGAAATGAGGAAACTCTGTTGCTTTGGGAAAATAAGTTCCATGTATCCTGTCCTCTCCTTTTTTCAAGTGGTGCTTAGACCCTGTGAGCAAATGGCCCTAATTACCAACAAGCATCATTTAAAAGGCCCTTGCCAGTTTCCTGTGACTGGATAAAGAAATGATTTGATGGAGTTGGCTGGTCCTTCCCATTTTCTCCTGGCTTTCTTACTGGAATACATTTCAAAAAAATGCTTATTTACTGTATCTGTTTGCAATATTATTCTACTTGATTTTATGAATAAAAGCTTTTTAAGCTAATCCTTGATTTTCTAGGTTAATGATTATTACAGCCAAATTAATTCCTTTGTTTGGCAATGAGGCTAAATCAATTGTTCACTTTTAATTAATCACAAATTATAATTAGGAAATATTATATTGTATTTATTTGGGGGGATTAATTATGCAACTTACTTTAGAAATAAACCTGGGATGTTGAAATCAAGGTGTATAAAATACAAGGCATTATTCTATTAAATTAAGGATTATTTATATTAAAAAGATTTCCTTTTGGATTCTTTTGTAGAAAGCATCTGTAATATATTCAAAATATAACTAAATACTAAAATTTTAGCTAAAATATTTATACTTTTGTTAACCCATGATTTTTTATCTACATATTTGTAAAGATTTTAGACATTTTATGCTGAGTCACACAGTAATGAAAAGAAAAATGCAACAAACATTAGTTAAAATGAGAGGAGAAATGCATTTATTTTCTGGAAACATCTATTTTGCAAAACGTGCCTACTGTCTTCTAATTATAATGTCTTTTATCATCCATTGTGTCTGTGGTCTTCACAACAATGCTTTATTGGCTTTATTTGCAGTTCATTTTACATTAATCATATGTAATATGAATTTCAATGAATATATACATGGCATTACATTTAAGGTATTCTAGTGGAGTCAGAAAAAGTAATAGAGGCACATAGCTATAAATCATTTATTTAAACTCCTTCTCCTCAATGACAGAACCAAAACTAAATCTTCAGGAACCTGGAATAACTTCTCATGACTCAGAATTTCTTTGCCAAACAACAGCAAGTTATGCCTGGAGACTTCTGACATCATCATCATCATTACTATTACTATTATTATTATTATTATTATTGGCTTAAAGGCTATGACACTGCTTTGCCTTACTCTGTCAATGAGCAAAGGCTCTACCTGTATTTTTACTTTTCTATATGTTGTTTTCCACAATAATAAACTCACTTTGATTCTTACACATTTAGAAAGATTCCATTGTCAAACCTTTTGCCACTGATTTTAAAGTCTGTTTTCAAGGGATTAAGTGATTCCCATATTTCTGTTGTTGCTGTGCTCAGAGGACATTTGATGTTTGCTGAACTGTTCTGTTTGCCTTTCCTGATGGGCTGTCCACCACTCCCATTCTGCCCTTTGCTCCAGGAGGCGGATTTGTGAGGCCCATTCCCATACCTCCCTGGCTCCATGCCTTTTGGTGGAGTTGGCCGTGGGGAACCTAATCCAGGCATTGGACAGAAGGAAGAATAAAATGGTCCCATGCTTCCCTCCCCACCCCATTCCCTTTCTGTAGTTGGAGGAAGGAGTAGATCACCTCTGGCTTCAGCCTACAGCCTGCAGTGGGGAGACTGGGGTAATGCATTTGTGGTTTCCTTACCACCTGCCCATGCCTTTGTGAATAGTCTTTTAATTAAACCTTCCATGGATTATCATGGATTACTTGGCATGGGCTATTTCCTGCTGGCACTCTGATAAACATAGCATCTGAGTAGTCTATATATACATTTTAGTAGGAAAAATGTCTTCAAAGCACTTGACTCTGGAGGACTAATCAGGAAGATTAAATGAAATACTTTATATAATGCAACAGGTGCTTAGTAATCATTTTCATTACTTTTAAAAAATAATGCTATTGGAAGAGCCCTATATTCTTCTAAAATGTAATTTGTATTTAAATATTGTGCAATCCAGTGTGAATGGGGTCACATGAATTCTATTGCATGTATGCTTGATGTCAGAATTAAGAGAATGTCAGACTTGTTCATTGTCAGAATGTACAATGTCAGAATGTTCATTACCAAAATAACTAATGTTAAAAATATTCTGCTTTCTAGCTGGCTAGAAAGAGCTATAGGTGGTCTGGAAACAGGCAATAATAAATATAGGATTTTTCTTTTTCCTCTTTTATTTATTTGGGAAATCCTCTTTTCCTGAAAGTAGAATAGATCATTTTATCTTGCTCAATAAATTAGTCATTTTCTTGAAGGAAAAGAAATGGAAATATAATTGTGCCTCGAAATTTCATCTTTCCTTATTTAGAATCCTATTTTTATACTCAGTTCTTAATCCTCAGTGCTATTATCAGGCAGTAATGATCTAGATGATTTAAAAGTCCTCTATTTATTTCCTTTAGAGAGAGAGAAAGTGTGTGTGTGTGTATGTGTGTGTGTGTGTGTGTGTGTGTGTGTCTGATAGTATGATATGTAGCAGAGAAAGATGATTTCTCCTCAGAGGTTTGACGCGGAAGTGTACAGCATGGCATGGGCATGGAAATGCTAAGAAAATTCCTAAGGATGAGAAGAAGTTTTTTTTTTTTCTATTGTGAAATTTTTGAATTCATGCTGTCCTTATACTTGGAAAGTCTGAACTGTAGAATATCTATATTTCCTCCATTGACTGAGGAAAAAAAGAAAACAGGGATTAATTAATCATACTATGAAACTGGAATATTAAAAGAGGGAAAAGGAGTGAGTTGTGGGAGAAGGATATGAGTTGTGCAGAGGTTACACCTGAGAAAGACAGTGGAACATTCTAAAGAACTTTTGATGTAGTCTTCTAGACACCTAGCTCCCAGATCTTTGTTTCTAATAGCATTCTCCAATTAAAGGTACCAGATCTCCTTGAAGAAATGTCAGATTCTTGGATTAAAGCAGGAAACACACATAATGAACCTGGAGCACTTTCTAGTGCCAGCAGTTAAGAAAGTGCTGTTAACCCATATGTACACACATGTGCACACACATGGTGAAACAGTCAACTGAAACAGTTCATAATATGAAGGTAGAACAATTAGAGCAACAACAATAAGAGCTTAGGGATATACTATAATTTATAAAATATCTATGGGCTATAACTGATATAAATGATTGTAGAAAGAAGGAAAGAAAGAGAGAGAGAGAGAGAGAGAGAGAGAGAGAGAGAGAGAGAGAGAGAGAGAATAAACAAATCTGGATAGAATTCCAAATAATTCATGTAGATACTATGCCACAAGCAAATGCAGAACAACTCCCCATTCCCCAATTGTGGACTGTGAGTAGTTACTTCTTTATAAAAAGTATTGAAGGAAAGGCAGAAAAGTAACTTTAGAAGGGAGATTCCTGACAAATACTTTCAATCAAGTGACTGAATTTGACATCAACAGTGACAGGTCAAGTTAGAATATAGTCTTGATGTGATCTGATGTGGAGGGCACTTCACCTCTGTGGCCTTCCTCCCTAGATCCATAATTCCATTCTGATCATTAGATGAGTATCAGACAAATTCTAATTGAGGGACATACACCTCAAAACCAGAGGAAGTCAGAGAAACTGTCACACTCAGCAGGAGCCAAGGAAGACACAATGACTAAATGCAATGTGGCATGCTTGGTTGAAGCCTGGAACAGAAAAGGATTTGGTAAAAACTAAGAAAATTTGAATAATGTATGGACCTCAGTTACTAGTAATGTACTAATGTTGATTCATTAGTTATGACAAATGTACCATACTGCCCTAATATCCTTGTAAGGTATTAATGATGCGAGAGTGAGTTATTATATAGGATACTATAAATTTGTACTATTTTTGAAATTTTTCTGTAAATCTAAAATCATTTATATTTTTTCCAAAAAATCAACCATAACTTTGTCACTTTAAGAGAGATGACAACTTCTCGTTTCTGTTCATTTTTCCGAATGCTGCCAGGGTAGCTTTTCTAAGTACAGGTATGGAAAAAAAAAAAAAAAAAGGCTCTGTTTCAATACTAACTGGCATAGTACCTACTGCCTATGGATGATTCTTTGCCAATCTAATTGGCCTCTACTGATGTCTTCCTTCCCTCAAGTCTATCAGTACTGCACTTGTCAACAAATAAGTAAGCATTTGACCACATTGCTCAAAATAATAGGGGTTTCAATTTCTAACCTAACGAGAAGCCCAGGGGTAGATTCATAGTGCCTTGGTGGCTCCTGATGTTCAGGCTGCTGCCTCCGAGATGCTCCAAGTTTTTTTTTTCCAAACTAAAGCACGAAAGCTGCTGCAGCTTCAAAGTCAGGAGAGAGGACAAAAGGCAGTAGCAGCTGCATCTTTCCTCTTTTTACTATGCTGCCTTCCCCCATGTAGCTGTCTGCCTGTCTCTGATTGCCCAGAGCCCTATCACTTGGCAGTAGAGAGGGCCTACTTCTCCAGTCTTCAGAAACGCTCAGCAAGGAAGTGAGGGTTGAGTATGATGATGGTTGATACATCCAGCCCTCAGTGTTTGTCACACAGAATGCTGAGAATGTCATGTGACTATGCTATTTCTATCATTCTCTGTAAGCATTCTGATTTTTCAGGACTTGGATTAGCTCTGACTCCCAGGCATTGTTACCAGATGATGCTTCCAGCTGCTTTTGCCCTGCATCTTCTATGATTATCTAAATCTCTCTAAATGACTATAGCCCTGTTCTAAGAGTGGAGAGGTTTGGAGGATCATAAAACTGAGAAACTTTCACTGAAACTTTCAGTAAAAAGATCACTGATTTGACACCAACCTGAGGAACAGAAAAAAGGAGCACTTTTTTTAATATTCATTTTGAGAAGAGGAAAAGATTTTATTATTCCATGAATTTCTATAATCATTTTATATCTCATTTATAGAGTAGTAGAAGCATCTTATTAAAGGTGCCAATTATATTGGATTTGTGAGAAATATGTTTTCTGGAGGTGAAGTTGAGGCATATACAAAACAGAAAAATTTTACTAAGAATTCAGAGTAGGGTATTTGTAATTGGAATTATTCAGAAGAGGCCTATAGATCAGTAAATTTTAGCTATGATTATCATTAACAGTAATGTCAGTAGTACTGTAGAGCAACATAATTTCTCTTACCCCTTATCAATGTCATATCATATATATATATATATTTTTTTTTCTTCTCTCTCTCTAACCTTTAATGTTGCCAGCCAATTTTATCTAGAAATAAGAAATCACTTCCTGTCTGTGTTGTTTGTGCTTTTTATGTGATATTTTTATTTAAGTAGTAAACTCAAATGCTTTAGGTGGGGCTATAGAGTAGACTGACCTCCTTTGCTGATTTTGTTCTCCAGGAAACAGTGCAAGCTTGGTATACTCTGCTGACCTTTCATAATGTGTCCATGAGAGCTCTGATTGGTGTATCTGGCTGTGCATGGCAGTTTATTTTCACATTGCCTCAATGCTTCTGGGTTGACCATTTTAGGACTTAATTCTACTGATTAGTGGAGGCTTTGTCTATTCACTTATTTGGGGATGATATGAACAGGTGGGTTCTTAGATGTTTTGTCCATGGGGACCCATGTCTATATGCCTTACCTAGCATTCTGAGCACATTAAAGACCCACTTGTGCTATATAATAATATTTAATCATCATATACTAATATATAATCATTTAAGGATCATTTGGGTTGCTTTCCTTTGATATTAGGTGTAAACAGAGGTAAAATGTTTCAGACACCTCAGGTGGGTAATTTGAGGTAAGCCAGGAAGAAATAGTAGAACTTTGTTTTAAAAGGAGCAGTGTTCTCTCCTTTATTCTTTACAGTTTCATGAGTTTTCTTCAAGTTTCCTTGTACCGAATAGTGCCTTCTGAATGGCACAATTGTATTTCTATTTGCTGACCAGGGTAATGTTGAAATAAGAGGAGGAATTATCAAGCAAATGTGAGATTAGAATTATTCCCGCTTATTTGCTCCTTTGAATAACAATTTCTTAGATAATTCCTGGTTGGAAGAAAGGGCATTGCTTTTCTCATCTATTGTAATGAATGTGCATAAATCTGTCACACGTTCTTAGGGTTTTTACCCCTATAAATGTTTTATTTTGCTTTGTAGAAGTCCAGGTTTTGAGGGACCTAAAGCATATATAATCTAGGAATTATATTTTGAAGAAAGTACAAAATTATGAATAAAATATTGACTGCTACTTTGGAATTAAAAAGTATTTCATGAGAAATTAAAATGGGGGTCGGGGATATATCTCAGTTGGTAGAGTGCTTTCCTAGCAAGTAGAAGACCCTGGGTTCAATCTCCAGCACCACCAAAAAAAAAAAAGATAAGAAAAGAAAAGAAGTTAAAATGTATGAAAGAGCAAATACACACAAACATAAAAAATTTGAAAAATATTGTTTATAAAACGCCCAATGCACCTTTTTTCTGATCTTAATGGACTCTTTGATCACCTTTTTGTTGACCATTTTGTGATACCACTTTCTACAAAAAGAATAAAAAGATCATTCAGCCTTTTCTCAAACCATACACATATATCCCATTCAACCTAAGCTGAATGTATCCTCCATACAACTTCCTTTAGCTGAAAACCAAAATGCCAATGCTCACTTCAGCTTTACCAAGGGAAAGCAAGAAGGTTAGTAAATTAGAATGGAAGGAAGACATTCAACAGACTGTGGCTAAAATATGTTACCCTGTGAGCACATTGATAAAGTCCCTTCAGGGCCTTGGAAGAACCAGACAATTGAAGGGCCTTGAAGCTTAGGCTTCATTTATTTCACAATTAACTCCCTTTTGAGTGACAAAGTGAAGATGGACCACTGACCTTTCTTCTTGCCAACAAGGAAAAATATTATAGTACCCTGGGTTTTCCTTTCCTGAACACTCTTTGTTATTGACACACTAAGATAAGGATAAGAGGATAGTGTTTTCATTAAGAAAACAATACCTATAGCCAATATTTTAAGTTTATTGCTCTTTAAACTAGACATTTAACCTAAATTTACTGTGCACTACATATTATCTAAGTTACTAATACACCCACATGAAAAATTGTGAAAATTATTATGAATTATTTACTCACATACTTCAAATAGACTGAATGAATATTTGTTTTTATCTAACAAGGTATATTTTGATTACAGACTATTGACCTTGTACTTAATGAAACTTTATCTTTCACAAGTGCACTTTCATTTCATGTCTCGGATTCTACATTAGAGACAGAATCAATCAGCACTATAATCTATTTTAAGTCTCTCTCTTTTTTTTTTTTAGTTGTAGATGGACACAACACACATTTTGTTTTATTTGTTTTTTTGTGTTGCTGAGGACCAAACCCAGTGCCTCATCACTGAGCTATGGCTCAGTCCTTGAGTCTTAAACAATATTGTAAACAAACTAAAATGAATCTACTGGAATTCAACCATAAAGAAAGTAGCAAATTGTTAATAACTGATTTGTCTTTCCTGGTTAGGAAGTCATAGTTATGATATTACTTTCATGCTGAACTTTGGAGAATCTATGTTATGCAAAAAAAAAGTCTATGGTTGTAGCTGCCCCCTAAAGAGATTCTATTCCTTACTGGCACCATGAATCAGCTCATAATATGGACTCCGAAATCATAATACATTTCAAATTCTGGCCCAACTCGTAGCTAGCCCAACTAGTAGCTAGTCAATTCTGGGTGAAGAACTCAATCTGAACTTCAGTTTCCTCTCTGTAAGTGGGAACAAGTAATTGAGATCACTAATGTACCTGATCTCCTTCTGACCATTATGGACACCTGAAAAAAAAGTTCATTTCTTTTTTTCTTTTCTTGCTTTTCTCCCTCATTTCTTTCCAAATGAGCATGCATCTTCAATCATACGTTGCTTAATTCATTCGGCAAATGCCTTGGGGATCATTTACTGTGTACTAGAACTTTTGCCCTGTGGGAAGGACCAACGAAACTGAATGAGCCATGGTGCCCTATTCCAGCAGCTCTTACTGGTGTGGAGGCCAGAGAAAAGCAAAAAGCTAACTAGAGTGAAACATGATCAGTGCTGCCATGGAGTGTTCAGAGTGTTCGGCATGAGCCGCCCCATTCTTGTCTGCTCCATGACCGAGGTCTGTCTTGCTTTTCTATCCAAGTGTCTGGTTTCAGAAGACATCATTTCATGTGTTTCTATTTCTGTATAACCATCTTGTGTTCTGTTACCTGACCTGGTGAGAGTTCCCCGCTTCATTCTCCACAAGTTCTGTCTGCGGTTACTGCCTCCTCTCCATGCAGGGTAATATAGATCAGTGGCCTCACAGCATTTCTAATTTTCCTCCCTTTTGATGAACTAATAGGTTAAACTGTGCAGTCAAATGTGTATATCATTAATTTCTTGTATGTTTTATTAATCTATTTTTGTTATAAAACATGCAGAAAATTAATTTTTAGGATGGGGTGATTAAATTAGGCACTTCTACTAATACATTATATATAAGGTTTCCTGAAAAACACTGTATTTGGAAAAATTGCTTAATAAAAATATTAGAACTTAGGCTGGGGTTATGTAGCTGTAGCTCAGTGATAGAGTGCTTGCCTAGCATGTGTGAGGCACTGGGTTCAATCCTCAGCACCATAAATAAATAAATAAATAAATAAATAAATAGGTATTGTGTCCATCTACAACAACAACAACAACAACAACAACAAAATTTAAAAAATAGTACTTAACTTTCCCACAGAATTAATAAGAAAGCTGGAGCAATTTGAAAAAAGAGCACAAATAACAATGAAAACAATCCACACACTTATTAGCACAGTTAATATATTGCACCCCCTTGATGGACTTAGCCCTCTGTGGAGACCATCTAAATGTGAAGGAGCACATATAACAGTGATACTGATCATCCACCCTCATGTAGGGCCTCCTAGTTAGTACCCTGTCTGACCACTTCATACTAAACTTGGTTTATGGAAATTCTGGCACTATTTAAGAAAATAGCTATCTGTTTATAGGTGGTATAACATTGTTCGTTGAACCTTTCTTTTTATTTATTTCAAGAAAATCGATTGAGGTGGACCTGTTTTTGAAACTGAGTACTTTGTAGTACTCAAAGTACTTTGTCAATTACTACATTATTATTAGATTCAATTTTCCTAGACATCTCCAGTTATGGATGTTATCTTTCTATTCTAGTCTTATGTCTTTCTATGTATCCATCTGTTTTGCTATCCATCTTCTAACTCTTTGTTTACTTTTGATTGTGCTGCAAAATGGGTTATCTCTTTAAAGTATTTTTCACTATTTTGTAATCTTTTAGCTTATGGTAGTTTTTATTGTTTTTTAAATTTAGATACAACATCAGCTTTGGGTCTGGGAATGTAGCTCTGTGGTCTCAGTGGTAGAGTCCTTACCTAGCATGTTTTCCTCCCCTCCCCCCCCCTCTCCCTCACACACACACACACACACACACACACATATACACACACACCATCAACTTTCATTCCCATTTTGTGTCGCGACCCCTTGCCCGCAAGGAAGACGCAACTCAGGAATCTTCTTTCAGCAGTTTATTCAGGCCTTGATTTAAGTATCTCTTAGTGACTCCCTTTCTTTCTTCCTCTTCTTTTTTCCCAAGGGCCCAAGCACAGCCTAATAAAGCCCCCCACGTACCAATCCTAAGCTGCCGCGTGGGTCTTTCTTATAGGGTGGCAAGAGATAGCGTGCCAACTCTCCACAAAGGAATTTGATTTATCACAGGCCACAGTGGAAGCCGGCGCCATCTTCTAATGGCGGCCACAATTTACAACAATGGCTTACTACAGTTCCCCCTTCTAATTTATAAAACAATGCAGGCGAAAGTAGAGGTCCTATCCTACTGTGCAGAAGTGGCTGCAATGTATGGTTCAGTCCTAAGGAGGGCCCTTCCCCAGACCTGACCCCATATCAGCCGACGCCTTTTTTCGTAGGGCGGGGGTGTGGACGTCAAACCCGCATGCAATAGGACATGCTTTCCTTGAGGTCCGTTGAAGGATCACTCAAGTGCAGTGCTTTGCCTCGCATCCTGCATCGTGATGAAGGTGGACGAAGGGGGACAGCTGAGGCTGTTCTGTGGCTGTACACAACGACAAACGAGTTGACAGCACCCTGAAAGAAAGGCACGGACTTTAAGGCGATAGAGAAGTATTAGTGTGGAAACCCACCTGCGTGCAATGGCAGCAAGACCGGCAGAGTGCAAGGGCTTTCCAACACTAAGAGAATAACGAGGAAAGACATGCCGATCCCAGTGCAATGTTATAACAACTTGGGGTGCAACGACCATGTCAAAGATTTACTGTTTAAGCTGCGCAAGCCAGACTTGAGGTGAATTGCCATTTTCTAAAGCTGCAAGAGCTTGGATGATCATAGCCTTATCGTGAGCATTGCGGGCCTTGAGGCGACAGAGAAACCACAAACAGAGAAACATACCGAAGCAACACATTGCACCAAAAATGCCTACCCCCACCCACTCTTTAGAAAAGGAAAAAGCAGAAGATATCCAATCGGTGAATTGACCCAAAGTCACGGGATCAACACGGGTGTTATTCAAGACAGCTATCTGGGTTAGTTGAGACTGGATCATGTCTTCCGCTTCCATGGACCAATTTCCAGCCAAATATTCGCCAATGATGCGGGAAGCATTCCTGGAATCATTAAATCTGACAGAGGTTATGCATAAATGTGCACGTTGGTCAACACAACCCAAAAGTACTAAGTCAGCCAATTCTTCTACCTGAGCTTGGAGTAAATCTATTCTTTGGTTGGCAGCTAAAATCCCTGACAAAATATGTTGATTAATTGTATTTTGGGATTCAAGTATAGTGGAAGTTTGTTGGACAACTTGATTAATGGTGGCAGCAGTTTGTACTTGATTGGCCATAGCCATTCCGGCTGTAATCGCTGCAGCAGCAGATATCGCTACGGCTGTCACTATAGCCGCTGTGATCCCAAAATCTCTGCGGACTCTAAGTAGCTCAACAATAGGGAATTTATCAGGATCCGCAGTGACCGGGATTGGGACGAAAGTTGGAATTTTCATAACCACTGCTATAGTCCAGGAACCATTCCAACACTCAGATAAGAGACAGGTAGTATGAGAACAATCCAGCATCTCCGATGAGGTGGCCTCAGCCAAAAGGAATAAGAAAGGGGATTGGACACAGACCATTGCAGGAGGCAATGCGGCATTATACAACAGAGAGTTGAATGAAACAGATGTAAGTCTATTACCTTGTTCACTTTCCCTAACAGTACCAGAAATATTAGCCAGCCAACTTTTGGCTCCTAGCAACTGAGCCAAAGCAGAAATATCGGCTGAAGCCCCCTTTTTATTGGAAATCAGCCACTGAAACCAGGACCAACCTACTCCTGTAGAGGAGCTGGCACTATTGTTAAAGTTATAAACATACCTCTTAAGAGAGGGGGAAAGGGAGAAACCTTTAGCAACTTGATGTTTCTCCCAAGAATGATCCTGACAAGGCGTAAATGTTGGGGGGAAACCAAGATTAGGGGAACAGTAAGGAGAGGCCTTGAAATGAGTGGCATTATAAATACTACTAGAAGAAGGAGGCACTGGGATTAGTACCTCGGAGATAATAGCCAAGGTAGTTATGTTAAGAGTAGAGCTGCTGTTTGCAGGGGTCCCTGAGCCTGATTACTTCCCCGAAACTACCTTGCTCAATATATCACTGATAATGCTTCCTGAGACCTGATTGGACCACAATGGTTCCTCCCAGTTAGTCAAATTTTTGGTCTTAAGGCTAATGCAATTAGCGTTTTTAAGGCTGAAACAAAAAACTCCTGTAAGATTAACTTGAGATTGATTAAAAATTCTCTCCATGTCCCCTCTAGGAGAGGCACAGGGAGCAGACATCTCACATGAGGTAGAAAAAAGAGTGGGGAGGACATTAGAATTACCATGAACCGGCATCGGCATTGGCCATGCCCGTGCCACTGCCCACCACTGCATTGGTGTCGCCTGTGCCATCGGCACCAGCACCAGAGCCAGAGCACTTAGCAGAATGAAGATCCTCATCACAGGATTGTTGTGGTATCTCTTGTTGCTGGTCAGTTGATGTCGAGACTCTTCTTGTCAAGCGTTCAGGGACCCACAACGGTTCCGTACGATCCTGGGGAAAAACACATACAGATCCTCGTGCCCATGTCAGCACGGGGTCAGGGCCATTCCATTGGCCCGTAAGAACATCCTTCCACTTAACATAGCCAATCACAGAGGGCTGAGGGGACACATGTCTATCGGCCGCAGAGCGACGATGAATATCCAAATTCAAAAAATTAATGGTAAAGAGAGCTAAGGACAGGCGTTCTTTAGGAGTGTGTTCAGCTCCTATTCCCCCTTTTTGTTTTTGTAAAGTTTCCTTTAAGGTGCGATGAGCACGCTCAACAATGCCTTGTCCTTGAGGATTATAAGGCAAACCATGAGTAAGTTGCACTCCCATAGTAGAACAAAAAGCTGTAAATTGTCTGCCAGTATAAGCAGGTCCATTATCAGTCTTAAGGGATGCAGGTGCACCCCATGCTGCCCATGCCTCTAAACAGTGAGTAATGACATTACGTGCCTTTTCTCCCGATAAAGCAGAAGCATGGATAATTCCAGAGCACGTATCAACGGAAACATGCACATACTTAAGGTTACCAAAGTCAGGTATATGTGTCACATCCATTTGCCAAACAATCAATGGCTTTAATCCCCGTGGGTTTACTCCATAATTAGGGGGATGAAGAAATGTGACACAATGGGGACATTGCAATACTATCTGCCGAGCATCCGCTCTTGAGATGGAAAAACGCCTGCGCAGCGTTAATGCATTAACATGGAAGTTTTGGTGAAACAACTTAGCCCTCTCTAAGGAGGAAGCCAAGCATATCAATTGACTTCTAGTGGCTAAGTCCGCACAGGCATTACCTTGGGATAACGGACCAGGAAGAGAGGTGTGAGCCCTAATATGCATTGGATAAAAAGAAGCAGTGCGGTTAGAGATAAGCTGTTGAAGCTGAGTAAAGTAAACAGACACATTGTGGGCATCACTAATAGTTCCCACGGCCTCCAGGACTTTTAGTGCTTGTACCACATAACTGGAGTCCGAAATAAGATTAAAAGGAAAAGAACACTGTTTAAAAACTTCAATAACAATTTGTAGTTCTACCCATTGTGGATTTCCAGGAGCAAATTGATGCTGGATAGGGGGAGAGTCATTAATTACGTAAGCTCCCATTCCAGACTTGGAACCATCAGTAAAAATGTTAACAGCCCCCCTGTTTGGGCATGGAAAGCTCTCCTCGAAAAAACACGCCCACCGTATGGCGGTGGGTCCGGAGGATTTTTTTTTTTTTTTTTTTTTTCTTCTTCTGAGCTCCTGTTTATTTTTGTTCCCTTCTCCCATAGTTAAACTCCCTAGCTGCCGAGACAGTCTCCCGAGCTCCTCCTGTTCTTCCTCCTCCTCTTCTGACCCACTTTTGCATGGGAGTGTGCGCAGTGTACTGAGATCTGGATACAAGCGTTTCCTCCCCCGTTTCTCACTCTGCACATTCCCCTCCTCCTGAAATATTTCACTCCGTGCCAGAGATAATTGCCTCTTCCCCTGTTTCTCGCTCCGCACACTGCCATCCTCCTGAAATACGTCACTGCCTGCCGGAGATAATTGTTTCCTCCCCTGTTTCTCGCTCCGCACACTCCCACCCTCTAATATGCCCTGCTCAGAAGCAAAGTCAAGGTTTGTGCCTAACTTATCCCAGCTAGGCAGAGTAAAGCTGCCCCAGAACGGAAACCACGATGCAGCAATATCTGTCTTCTGTAAAAATCTCTGTAAAGTACTACGTTTCACTTCTAGGCTCTTGGAATGTAACAGGTTATCTAGGGCCAGGAGAAGCGGACTTGAAGATACGGCACCCATGACACAACAAAAGACACACAACAAACAAGAGTGAAAGTAAGAGCAAAAGTACACAATGCAGCTGCAATAAGATTTAATGCTCTCTCTGGCTTTACAGAGGAGCTGCCGCCTTGACAGCGGGTCCTAAATTACCTAGGACTAATCCCCGCTTTAACCGGGGTCCCAATTAACCTGGGACTAATCTCTGCTTTAACCGCAGGTCCCAATTATCCTGGGACTAATTTCTGCTTTAACCGCAGGTCCCACCTTACCTGGGACTAACCGGTGCACCACACCTGACTGCTGAAAGTTCTGGTTCCCGGGTCTCTCGGCACCACTTGTCGCGACCCCTTGCCCGCAAGGAAGACGCAACTCAGGAATCTTCTTTCAGCAGTTTATTCAGGCCTTGATTTAAGTATCTCTTAGTGACTCCCTTTCTTTCTTCCTCTTCTTTTTTCCCAAGGGCCCAAGCACAGCCTAATAAAGCCCCCCACGTACCAATCCTAAGCTGCCGCGTGGGTCTTTCTTATAGGGTGGCAAGAGATAGCGTGCCAACTCTCCACAAAGGAATTTGATTTATCACAGGCCACAGTGGAAGCCGGCGCCATCTTCTAATGGCGGCCACAATTTACAACAATGGCTTACTACAATTTTGTATTTGTTATTTTAGTGCAGGGTAATACAGAAAAAACAAAAACAAGCAATAGGTATTGTTATTCATTTTGAAGCAAAATATTGAAATAAAAACTTAAAAATAAAATGACACATTTTAGCCTATCAGAAATATAATGAAATCAAGTAAGGACAAATTATTTAAAAAGTTTTGTGTTTAATAAAGACACATGCTACACCAGGTCAGTGGTGCACACCTGTAATCACAGAGACTCAGGAGGCCAAGGCAAGAGGATTAAAAGTTCAAGAACAGCCTTGGCAAATTAGCAAGACCCACTTTCAAAGTGAAATTAAAAAAATAAATGCTGTGGATGTAGCTTAGTGGTAGAGTGCCCAAGCTTCAATCCCCAAAGCCTAAAATAATAATAAAACAAAATAAAGGCCTATGTTATTGTAAATGTTAAATAAAATTTATTAAACTTGTTCAACGAATATGAAGTTTAATTCATGTATATTTTCACTACTAAGAGAAAAGTTTGAGCTCATTATTATAAGGATTATTCCTTTCAGGAATTGATAATTACATTGTTAAATATCAACTTAATGCACACCTGAAGATTTTATATCATTAATTGTAGTTAAAAAGGACTTAAGGGCTAGGTGCGGTGGCACATGCCTATAATCCCAGTGATTTGGGAGGCTGAGTCAAGAGAATCACGAGATCAAAGCTAGCTTCAGGTGAGGTACTGAGCAACATGGTGAAACACTATCTCTAAATAAAATACAAAATAATAGGGTTGGGGATGTAGCTCAGTGGTTGAGTGCCCTTGTATTTAAAAAAAAAAAGGTTTTAAGGAATAACCATATTTCTTGTGACTATTTAAAATGGAAAATGGAACACATTTATAATGAAGGAAAAATATCTGTATCTCCATAATATCTAGGAGAATTATCACGGCATCTAATAAGTCTATTATTTCAACTGCTCGTACTCAAAGAAGTTCATTTTATTCCTTTTAATTTTCAATTATGTATTAGAGAGAGAGATACTTTTTATGTGTATTTTTGATGCTTTTAAGGAACAAACTTAAATCATTCTTAGTTGAGAAGGGAGTATAATTTGCAATAGATTGGGTGCATATTCCTTTAAAAAAGACTCCAGATGGAGAAGAAAAATTCTTTTCTTAGAGAGAGAGAGAGAGAGAGAGAGAGAGAGAGAATTTTTTAATATTTATTTTTTAGTTTTCGGCAGACACAACATCTTTGTTTGTATGTGGTGCTGAGGATCGAACCCGGACCGCACGCATGCCAGGCGAGCACGCTACCGCTTGAGCCACATCTCCAGTCCCCCAAAATTCTTTTTTTAAAAGAGAATTTTTTTATTTTAGTTTGTTATGTAAGACAGCAGGATGCATTACAATTTATATTATACATATAGAGCACAATTTTTCATATCTCTGGTTGGACACAAAGTAAAATAACACCATTGTGTCTTCATACATGTACTTAGGGTAATGATATCCATCTCATTCCACCGTTTTTCCTACCCCCATGCCCCCTCCCTTCCTTTCCCCATTTTTTGCTCTATCTAGAGTTCATCTAGTCCACCCATGCTCCCTGTGTCCAACCCCATTATGAATCAGCCTCCTTATATCAGAGAAAACATTTGGCATTTGGTTTTGGGGGATTAGTTAACTTCACTTAGCATTATATTCTCTAACTCTATCTATTTACCTGCAAATGCCACAATTTTTTTCTCTTTTTATGATGAATAATATTCCATTGTGTATATATACCACATTTTTGTTATCCATTCATCAACCGAAGGGCATCTAGGTTGGTTCCACAATTTAGCTACTGTGAATTGTGTTACTTTAAACATTGATGTGGCTGTGTCCCTGTAGTATGCTATTTTTAAGTCCTTTGGGTATAGATTGAGGAGTGAGATAGCTTGGTCATATGGTGGTTCCATTCCAAGTTTTTCAAAGAATCTCCATACTGCTTTCCATATTGCCTGCACCATTTTGCAATCCTACCAGCAATGTATGAGTGTGCCTTTGTTTCCACATCCTTGCCAACTTATTGTTGTCATGTCTTAATAGCTGCCATTCTGACTGGAGTGAAATGAGAGTACTTTTGATCTGTATTTCTCTAATAGCTAGAGATGTTGAACATTTTTTTTATATGTTTGTTGATTGATTGTATATCATCTTCTGAGAGTGTTCAGTTCCTTGGCCCATTTATTGATTGGGTTATATGGTTTTCTGGTGTTAAAACTTTAGAGTTCTTTATATATACTAGAGATTAGTGCTCTATCTGATGTGCATGTGGTAAAAATTTGCTCCCAAAATGTAGGCTCTCTATGTACCTCACTGATGGTTTCTTTTGCTGAGAAGAAGCTTTTTTAGTTTGAATCCATCCCATTTATTGATTCTTGATTTTAATTCTTGTGCTATAGCAGTCTTATTAAGGAAGTAGGGGCCTAATCTGACATAATGGAAATTGGGGCCTACTTTGTCTTCTATTAGGCACAGTGTGTCCTTGATCCACTTTGAGTTGAGTTTTGTGCATGGTGAGAGATAGGGGCTTAATTTCATTTTGTCGCATATGGATTTCTAGTTTTCCCAGCACCCTTTGTTAAAGAGGCTATGTTTTCTCTGATCTGTGTTTTTGGCACCCTTTATCTAATATAGATAACTATAGTTATGTGGGCTAGTCTCTGTGTCCTCTATTCTGTACCATTGGTCTACAAGTATGTTTTGAGGCCAATATCATGCTGTTTTTGTTACTATTGTTCTGTAGTATAGTTTAAAGTCTGGTATATTGATGCCACCTACTTCACTCTTCTTGCTAAGGATAGCTACTCTCAGTCTCTTATTTTTCCAGATGAATTTCATGACTTCTTTTTCTATTTCTATGAGGAATGTCATTGGAATTCTGATTGGAATTGCATTAAATCTGTATAAGGCTTTTGGTAGTGTGGTCATTTTAACAATATTAATTCTGCCTATCCAAGAACAAGGTGGATCTTTCCACCTTTTTTAAAGAGAAAGAGAGATAATTTTTTAATATTTATTTTTCAATTTTTCGGTGGAACCAACATCTTTTTTTTATTTTTATGTGATGCTGAGGATCGAACCCAGTGCCCCGAGAATGCCAGGCAAGCTCATTACCACTTCAGCCACATCCCCAGTCCCACTTCTAAGAATATTTTAATCTTCTTCTTGATGTCTTTTGCA
This sequence comes from Callospermophilus lateralis, assembly GCF_048772815.1. Taxonomy (NCBI): domain Eukaryota; kingdom Metazoa; phylum Chordata; class Mammalia; order Rodentia; family Sciuridae; genus Callospermophilus; species Callospermophilus lateralis. The sequence goes on from NC_135312.1 coordinate 66,460,834, forward strand.
ACCCATTGTTTATCCAGTAGCCTATTATTTAGTCTCCAGGTGTTGGAGTAGCTTTTATTTTTTTATTTTATCATTGCTTTCTAGTTTCATTCCATTATGATCTGACAGATCATAATGGAATGCAGGGTAGTATCTCTACTTTTTTGTATTTGCTAAGAGTTGCTTTGTGGCATAATATATGGTCATTTTAGAGAAAGATCCATGTGCTGCTGAGAAGAATGTGTATTTGCTCATTGTAGGATGAAATATTCTATTTATGTCAGTTAAGTCTAAGTTATTAATTGTATTTTAGAGTTCTATAGTTTCTTTGTTCAGCTTTTGTTTGGAAGATCTATTCAGTGGTGAAAGAGGTGTGTTAAAGTCACCTAGAATTATTGTGCTGTGGTCTATTTAACTCTTGAGCTTGAGAAGACTTTGATGAACATAGATGCTCCATTTTGGGGGATATAGTTATAATTGTTATGTCTTGTTGGGGTATGACTCCCTTGAGCAGTATGCAGTGTTCTTCTTTATCCCTGTTGATTAACTTTAGCTTGAAGTCTACTTTATTTGATATGAGGATGGAAACCCCTGCTTGCTTCCACAGTCCATGTGAGTGGTATAATTTTCCCAACCTTTTACCTTCAGTCTGTGGATATCTTTTCCTATGGGATGAGTCTCTTGGAGGCAGCATATTGTTGTTTTTGTTTGTTTGTTTGTTTTTGTTGTTGTTGTTTGCAATCCAATCTGGTAGTTTATGTTTTTTGACTGGTGAGTTTAGGCCATTAATGTTCATGGTTATTATTGAGACATGATTTGTATTCCCAGCCATTTTTGTTTATTTTTGGTATTTCACTTGGCTTGGTTTCTCCTTTATTAGTTTTCCCTCAATGTAATACCTTCCTCTGTTGATTTTCATCATTGTTTTTTCATTTCCTCTTCATGGAATATTTTGCTAAGGATGTTCTATAGTGTAGGCTTTCTAGTTGTAAATTCTTTTAACTTTTGTTTATCATGGAAGGTTTTTATTTCATCATCAAATCTAAAGCTTAATTTTGTTGGATATAAGATTCTTGGTTGAAAATCTGCTGAGATACAAAATGGTCTCCCCCTTTATATGATCTGATTTGTCTCTGTTACAGCCTTTTTTGTTTTAAATTTTTGTTTGTTTTAATTAGTTATACATGACAGTAGAATGCACTTATATCCTTTGATATATTATACATAGATGAGATATTATTTCTCATTTTTCTGAGTATACATATTGTAGAATCACATTGGTCATACAGTCACATACATATATAAAGTAATAATGTCTGTTTCATTCTACTATCTTTCTTATCCCCACATCCCTTGCCTTCCTCTCCTTTCACTTCTGCTACCTAATCTAAGGTAACGCTATTTTTTTTTTGCATTACAATTATTAATACACATATATACCACAATTTTGTATCTCTGTTTGTATATAACGTATGTTGTCACCCAATTCAAGTCTTCATACATGTACTGTTGCAGCCTTTTAAGATTCTATCTTTATTTTGTATGCTAGGCATTTTCATTATAATGTGCCTTTGTATAAATTCGTTGTAATTTTGTACATTTGGTATCCTGTAAGCCTCTTATATTTTATTTTCCAATTCATTCTTCATGCTTGGGAAATTTTTTAATTTTATCTCATTGAAGAGATTGTATATTACTTTGATTTAAAACTCTGTTCCTTCCTCTATCCCAGTAACTCTTAGATTTGGTCTTTTGATGCTATCCCATAATTCTTGGATGTTTTGTTCATGGTTTATTACTATTATTTTCCAGATTGTATACTTTGTCTTCATTATCTGACATTCTTTCTTCCAAGTGATCTAGTCTGTTGGTGATGCTTTCTATTGAGTTTTTTATTTGATTTATTGTTTCTTCATTTCAAGAATTTCTGATTTTTTTTCAGAGTCTCTATCTCTTTCTTAATGTAGTATTTTGCTATCTGAATTTGCTCTCTTATTTCTGTTGTAGTGATCAATTTTTGCCAATGTTTACTCATTTACATCATTCTTTAATTCACAGATCATTTTAATTATGAACATTCTGAGCTCCTTCTCTGATATTTTATCAACTTCGCTGTCTATGGGTTCTGTTGTTGTAGTATCCTGGTTTGTTTGGGGAACTTTCCTCCCTTGTTTTTTTTTTAATGTTTTCTATGTGTCTTCCTTTCTTGCAGTGTGGATCTGAGATATTACAGGTTCTACCCTATAATCTTGTAGTACCCATGCAGATTACCTGTACCTCAACTTGATGTTGGGCTTCCAGACCCTGCAGGTGTCTTTCAATGTGTGCTACTGCAACTAAAGGTGGTGGTGGCGATAGCAGAGGTATCTCAAGATACCAGTGAAGGTGTCCCAAGAAAGATGTAATGTCTTTCAGAGAGGGGGCTGAGAAGGTGGGCCTTACACTGTCTTTGGGATACCTGCTTCAAGATGCAGCTGCTTCTAGGCCCTGTCTATTGTCAAAAGTTAGAGGCTACCGGGTGGGGAAGGTCATGGTCATGCCTGCAGTGTCCCAAGATGGAAGTGGGTTCGGCCTGGGCTCCCAGATGTGGTGGGATCCTGGGCCTGGATCCCATGCAGGTCAAGAAAACTTCTTTATGATCCTTTCTCATAAATGTTGGTAATTAGTGCTCATTAGTACTTGAAAGTCAGTTTAGGCTTGAAAAATATTTTCAGCTAATCTTGAAGTGTCATTGTCCTCTGTCTGAATTAAAAGTCTCTATGTTCATGTGTTTGTTTTTTTGCATCATATCTTAAAATAAGCAAGCCTTGCCATTTCAAGTGTTGCATAATCCATTTGTTTCATTGTAAAAATCCAAAGTATTTGTTATCACAGAGCAGCTTCCTATTCTTGAAGTTCTTCTACTTATGTCACTGAAGAGGTTAATAAAATAGCCATTTTAAAGTGTTTTCCCCTATCTCCAATATAACACTTCTCTCACGTTGTGGCCATTTTCTTTACAACCTTGAATTTTTCTGCTTTGGCCAAGCTGTATGATTTAAAATGTCACAATTGTGAAAACACTGAAGGAGCAGTGTAAAAAGGTGGAATGAAAAATTGACATGGCAGTCAATCTCCACTGAGAAATGCTTCAGTGCCCGTTGAACTTCTCCACAAAAAATGGCTGCTGGAGAAGGGAGTTGGAATTTTATTTTGAGAAAGAATATTAAAAAATAAGTCCGGGGAGCTGGGGTTGTGACTCAGTGGTAGCATGCTTGCCAAGCATGTGTAAGGCACTGGGTTCGATTCTCAGCACCATATGCAAATAAATAAAATAAATGTCCATCAGCAACTAAAAAATACTTAGGAAAAAAAGAAAAAGAAATAAATATATATTTTATAGGAGCATGTCTCTTAATGAGTAAAATATTTTATTTGGCTTTTTTTTGTATGAAATTTTAACATTCTGATCTTGTTTTATGCATTTTTCCCCAAGACAATATAATCAGCAAAACTATGCTTCATGAACATATGAGTTTTATTGTGTGAATTTTGAAAATTATTCTTTGGAATTGTTTTTGCACAATATACAATAAGATATGATTTTTTTTCTGAAGAACATATTGCCTACTTTTATATATACTAGAGATTTGCCAGGATCAACATCCAGCTACTCTTTATTTTTGTAAATACAACAAATGATATCAACCTGAAAAATGTTATTTTGTAAATCATATTAAGGAAATTAATAATTAGTTCCAATATTAAAATAAAATAGAAATGTTCAACGGAACAATTATTTTGGCTCTCTTAAAGTTGCTAGTGTGATTCTTTAAATGAAATTATAATTTCCATCTTGTTTAATTTAGTCATGCAAAATAAAGAATTAATATAAATAATGATACAGATAATATAAATACAAATAATTATAATTGTAATAGCAACTTAGAAATGACATGAAATAGCATCAGTGCTCATTTATTAACCAAAGCCACCAAAAAACCAAATAATTAAATGACGTGTTGGGGCAGTGGGTTTTATATTTTATGTGTAATTTTATGATGATTAACCTTGTGATGATGTTTATCCATTAAGAAAAGGAAATAGCCAGGCATGGTGGCACACGCCTGTAATCCAAGCAGCTCAGGAGACTAAGGCAGGAGAATTGCAAGTTCAAAGCCAGTCTCAGCAATGGTGAGGTGCTAAGCAACTCATGGAGTAACTGTCTCTAAACAAAATAAAATAAAGTAGGGCTGAGGGTGTGACTCAGTGGTTGAGTGCCCCTGAGTTCAATCCATAGTACCAGCTCCACCCCCCCCCCGCCGCCCCCCGCAAAAAGAAATAGAGGAAGGATAGATTGTTCAGTTTTTTGTTTTTTTTTTTAAATGTGCTTTAAGTTAAGGTCTGTGGAAATTTTTCTTTCATCTCCTCAAATGTACATTATTTCACAAACAGATGGTGATTTCAAAGAATCATCAGTTTGGTCATATCTAAGTATGCAAGTCAGGGATGTTCATCATGCTTTCAAATCACATGGCAAGTATTTGCTATCTGGGAGAAGAACCCCACAGATCTGATGTCCTAGCGCCCTGGGGTTCTCTGCCTTCTGATTCCAGTTCTCAGCTGGAAGCTCTAACTTCTGGTTTGTGATGTAGATATTACAAATAGAATGAAAACTTGGCAATAGCCTCTTTGTTCCCTTTGATCTCTGCTGTAGTGAATTTTACATGTTAGCTGGAGAAAGAGAAAATTAATTAATTAATGCTTGAAAACAAATTAGTGACAGTGTTATGAATAAAATAAAGTGAACATTATTTGCAGGGAATAATAAACATGGACAATGGCTCATCCAATAAGGTGATCTCCCATTCTTGTATATATTCCTTGAATATTGATCCCTTAGTAAAAGAAAATACCCTAAGAAATATATTTTGTTGGAATTTGATGAGGAAATTAAAAGTTAGGGAAGTCCATTTTGGGAACTGCATTTACAAAGTTCTTAACTCAAGAATTCTTAATGGATTGTCTTTCCAACACTGATTGGGTTAGCAGTGGAAAAGTCATAGGCTCTGGAGCTAAACAGATTTGGGTCCCAAATCTGTGTTTACTACTTGTAAGGCATGTGAGTGGGGAAAAAAATTTAAGTTTGTCAATTCTCAGTTTCCACTTCTTTAAAAGATTCAGGGGCTGGCAACGTAGCCCAGTGGAAAAGTGCTTACCAGCACACACAGGCTGTGGGTTGGATCCCCAGCACTGCGAAAAATAAATAAATAAATAAATAATTACATACAGTGTGTAAAGATTATCATTATCAAAGGTTACTGTGAGAACTAGAATATACAACATATGCAAATTTTTAGATGCATAATCAATAGAAGTTTTCTCCCTTTTTTTCACTCTACCTCTCTCTGTCCATTCTTAGACCCTCCTGAGAGTTAAGATGACATTGTTAGAAGTTAGGAGATCCTACAGCTCTGCTACTAACCTGTTGTGGGACCTTAGTCAGTTCATTGGTTTTTTTGTGCTCTCATTTCTGATCTGTGAAATGAGGAATATGAACACAATAATCTTTGTATTTCCTCTATATTTTATTCTATCTATCTATCTATCTATCTATTCACTCAGTACTGGGGATTAAACCCAGGGCCTTGTGCACACTAGGCAAGCACTCTACAACTCAGTTACATACTCAGACCATTTATAAATTTTATTTTGCCAAAGCATCAAACTAAGTTGCCAAGGCTGGCCTTGAATTTGAGACCTTCCTATCTTAGCCTCCTAAGGAGCTGAAATTACATGAATGAGCCAATATTATATTCTTAATATTGAAAGATTTGAGTAAAATAAACCAGAAAAGGGTAAGAAAGAAACCTTGAATAATTGAAACTTAAGAAACCTTGAATAAATGAAATTCAAGATTTTCATTGAATCAAAAAAAGTAAGCTTGCATATTTTATACATTTTTTTTTTAAAAGGATTCATGGGCTGGGGCTATGGCTCAGTGGTAGCACACTTGTCTGGCATGTGTAAGACACTGGGTTTGATTCTCAGCACTGCATATAAATAAATAAAATAAAGGTCTATCAATAACTAAAAAAAAGTTAAAAAAAACAAAACGATTTACAACATAGTTTGAGCACCAACTATGTGCTAGACACTTTGCGACATGTTACAGCAAAACTAAGTAAGATGAAGTTTTTAACTACATTAGGACTCAGTTGTTTGTTTGTTTTTGTTTTTGTTTTTTCCTAATACCTGGCAGTTTCTAGCAGACAAAACACATCAGGGAAGTGAGGACAGATCTGAGAGTTGGCATTAGGCCTGGCACAAGTGGAATCATAGAAGGGCCAGGAGGCAGACCCAGCTGACCGCCAGTCTGGTGAGTCCTGTCACAGTGCAGTGTCCATGTGGCCAAGAAACTCAGGGAGCATTCAGTAAAGGTTTTCCAAGAGTTCTTCATAGATGTCTAGAATATGATAACAGAGAATATATCAATATCAATGTCAATGACAATGTTTGACTCCCCAAATCATTATGATTGACCGAGGTCCTGTAGTGAAATTAGAGTCTCTAACAAGATTAAGAGACTGAAGCAAGGTTTACCAGAACGGATTGGAGACGGGTATTGGGCAAGACACAACTTAGGACTGCCCACTACAAAATTTAGTACACTAGAACTACAATCTGAAAAGGGACAAAGAATTTACTGGACTGACACAGACTAAAAGGAAAGACATTGGGGAATTTAAATACTCCAAGCTCTGTCAAGAAAATCAGCAGGGATTATTTCAGGAAACAGAGTTTAAAGACAGGACAAGCTTACCAATGAGTAGGAGGGCTAGGAGGAGTCTTCATACAAATAATTTGGTAAGGCTCATTAGAAATTTGCAAGAAGAATTTCAAAAGATAGGACATAACTGGCAGAAAGGGTTTATGACCAGGGATAGGATTTTTTTGGTTTTTAACTTTCTCTGCATACTGGATCACCTGGATTGCAGTAAAACAAATTATGGCCTGATGCCTCTCTTTTTGGAGATTTCTGATATACAACTGAGGCTAAAAAGGCACTGTGATAGGAGCCTGTTCTAACTAGTGGGAAAGCCAGGAGAAAAACCTCAAAACAAAGGAGACTTATTCAGGGACCAAAGAGTCATCTGGTTTGGCTATTGATAGAGTACCTATGCTCAGGCATTGCACTGTGGGGAGGGAAACTAATACCTCATTAGACAAACAGAGAGGGCCCAGGAGGAAGTCTTGACAAACCAGGTAAGCAAGAAGTGGAAAAAATAAAACAGTGTAGGAAACCTAAGACCCAGGACCAAGGGTCCGGAGAGTTTCTGGAGAAATGGTAAGGTTACTTAGTGAAAAATTCAAACACAAATAGAAGATAGCAAAATGTAACACAACTGAGAAGTCATACAATCTTTATTTTTACCTGGAATTTTGATTTTTACATTTTTAATTTAGTCTAGGCTGCTTGTTCCAGTTTCCTTGCATTAATGTCTTTCATTCATGTTTAGTTAAAAACATCCTATATCTCAATTTTTTTATTTATGAAGTAGCAATTTAAACCAAATAAAAAGCATGAGTTTTAAAATAAGTGTGTGAAATCTCTATTTACAGTATCCATTCTCAGGAAAAGTAACAAATATTTAAGTTTTGTTTGAGAACATGTCGTTAATTTGTCATTGGTAATAAACACAAAGCTTTAGTGTCATTTCACTAATATTCTCAACTTCCCCCGGTCATTAGAAAAATGGCAATTCCAATTTTACTTTATTTTTCGAAGAAGTTTTTGCTCCAACTTTTCAAACAAATTCCATTTGTTCTTAGAAGGCTCCAGTCCATTTAAAAAAGAAGATGCTGGAAAGTTAATGAATAAAAAAAAAAGGAAATTAAAAAAAATAAATAAAACAAACTTGTTGCCTACTTTGACTTTAAAGACCACTGGGAAGATAGTAAAGCACTTCAAAGCCTGTCTTTTAATCTTCTCATTGTTGAGCCTTTTGTTGTGAGGGGACAAGGGGGGTGTGATTTTTATCCCAGTAATCAGTTTCTGTCAAGACTAGCTTTCTAAACATTTGTTAAGGGGGAGTTACAGGGGTATTATGTGTGGTCACTGGTCTCTCACCCTCTGCTGATAAAAGGAGATGAGTGTGAAGGCAGAAAGCCCCAGTCTGGGCTGGCTTTCCTCGGGACATCTAGGAGCTGACTCCACACTGGCAGCCTTTCCCACTTTCCATAAACACCTGTGATAAAGGAAGATTGAATCTGATGGTGGGATGTTTGACTTTCTTCTAGAAAATATGGAAGGTAGTAAAATCATCAAGATTTTTTTTCTTATTCCAGAAATATTTGGAAGCTTTGTTGAAGAAGTAGTGGGGTAAGAATTGGGCACTTTGAGCATAGAGAGAAATTGTTGCATTAGCTAAATGTGTTATTATAAAGTCTTATTGCATTCTATTATCTGCTGCATCAACAAATTATGTCTCTAATCTCTAGAATTTGCTGCGTTCTATACAGAAGTATGTGGTGAAAATGGTTTTGCAAGTTTTTTAATCGTGCAGGTTCTGTATGTCTGTCAGGAAACAGAAACTCAAGAGTGACCTGAAGTCATCATGTTGAAGCAAATAAGGGAAGAAAAAAAGGCTTGAGAGTATCTCTTCATTATTCAGATTTATTTGTTATTGGATAACACATTTTAGGAAGACATTTTAAGGTTTAGTGTCTTTTTAGCACATATTGGATTCATTATAACCCCTTTTGGGAGAGTTTAATGTTGGTTATGTGATCTTGAATACAGTGTTTTAAAGTTAAGTGCTGCACAACTCCCCCCAGAGTTTTATAATCTACATATACCACTTAATTTAGGGTTATATTTGCTTAAGAAATCTTGGTGTCTATTTACAGGTTTTCAATATAGCTATTTAGTTATATACTCATTTCCAATTGTGCTTTTCAAATAAGGACTATTTTTATAAATTCTAATATATAGTATATTTTCTAAACATGTAAAATCTATTAGCTCTTACATAGTTCAGAAATTTTATTAATTTTCCTAAAGAATACCATGATATATATTTTGGAATCCTCAAAATCATCTTTTTGGAATATTATTCAATGTCTCTGAAATTTAAGAATTTGAAATATAACAAGAACATTGTTCAATCATATACTATATGGCATTGATTATTAAATAATGGACAATATCATTTTTTTATCTATTTATGTATTTTTTCACAATACCTTTATTTTTTATTTTTATGTGGTGCTGAGGATTTAACCCAGCACTCCACACGTGCTAGGTGAGTGCTCTACCACTGAACCACAACCCCAGCCCCCTATTTATGTACTTTTGAGTTATTTTTAGTATACTGAGGAAACAGTAGCTCTTCTTGAGGTTCCCTATGCTTCCAAATATTGATAATGTCTCATGAGAAGCCATGAAAACACAGTTTGCTGTTATGGCTAGTGAGGTGGTCATTTCCCATAACAGCTGAGCTTTTAAATTTAATTACTTAAAGCTAGTGGGAGAGGGGATAGATTATGTTGGTTGTTATTTTATTAATCATTTTCTTCCCTGAGAAAGCAAAATTCTGTAGTAGCTAATTGCTGCCCAGTATAAGAATTCCATACAGATAAATTTAAAATGTATATCATCAATGACCTTATTGCACTTGTCCAATAAATTGAAGATAAATATTAATCGAAGTTATAACATCATCATTCTAGTACAGTGGAGAATTTTGAATCATCTCATGCTATTTCAAAACACCTTTAGGGTCTTATGGTTACCTTTAATTTAGCAGTGGCTAAATTCAGAATTAATTTGCTGTCCCAGAGCCCAAAAAAATTTTTAGCAAACCACATGTTTAGCAAAAGTTCAATGATTGTTCATATCCATTATCTGACAATATAATTTATTTGCTGTAATATGCTAAACTTTACAGGATAATCATAAAACATTTTTAACAAGCAAAACAGTAATTGCAGTTTGGGTTACTGAACTGATCGATACACAACAGCGAACTGTCTCATGGGTAGAATTTACTTTTCAATTTTTAGTATTCTGAGTCCAGATAACATTGTCTTGACACAAAAATGAAATTGCTTTATGAATGAACCATCAGTCAATCTTCATAGACCAAGATTCTATGTTGGTTTCTCAAATCACTGCTAGAACAGTTTGAGTTTGTGCTACCAAAATGATTTAGAGAAGGGATGATAGTCATTGATGTTTATTTTCTGAATGGATAGAACTGCAAAGTTAAAACACATTATTTGAGCTTTAAAATTGCTAATTAAATAGCTTTCTTGCTGTCAAAGGAGCAGATACTTTATACTTTGAAATCATGTCAAAAAACAGCCAAATATTGAGAACACATCCATTTATCCTCCCATGACTTATAAACAAAGCAGTTTACATAAAGCCCTACATTCACACAGACATGCAGGCCATAGCAATATAATGTTTTTTTGTAAGACAACATTTAAAAATGATGAGTTTCATGGACACCGTACTTATGCTTTGCTTAAAGTTTATCAATGGTCATTACAAAGGCAATAACTGGTTTAATAGCATATAAGCTGTTAACATTTTTTTCTTGCATTGATCTCAACATCAACCAGATAGTTATCAAACTAATTAGATTTGGTAGTATTGTTAAAAATATCTACCTAAACAATTATATGTGATATACTAAGACTAGTTTTTGAAGTAACACAAGCAAACTCTATTACCAATATTCAATAAATCTTTTAAACAGTCCATTTATATGTAAAGGACAAGAAGAGGCTAAAATAGTGAAAACTGACTTATTTGATGTGGTGATAATATTTGGACTTTTAAAAGTTAATATTCAAATGTTAATATAACATTCCACAATTCAAAAAGGAAACCTTTAATATTTAGCTAAAGGATTCTCTGCTGATTAAAATGTTAAGAATCTTAATCCAAAATCTGCAAAAATATCCCCTGATTCATGGTTCATTAATTATAAGTATCTATTAAGAATAATTAACTAAAAGACAAGTATGCCCCAATTTTAAGAAACTTTAATAATATCAAATAAAAATCTATCTTTAAAACAACAGGAGAAAAAGTGGGAAATTGAGAAAGAGGTGAAACAAATACTTCCATTCTGTACAAATTTGAAGAATGTCTTCATCCACACCTGGACATAGCAACCTGACCTGTGCCTGGATGCTTACCGGTGTAAAGATTGCATTGTTTTGAGAGTACTGTGGGGAAGGTGCTAAATTTTCATAACATAAAATCCATTTTGAATGGGAAGTTATTCCATTGTCCTCTATCATGTCCTATCTCTATCTTCCAAATCTGATACTTAGGTGATTTGAATCTAAAATACTAGAGAAAGTATCTGAAGATCCGTTCTTTCAAAAGTGAGGTCATGTGTAAGATTACTTTTTTCAAAATATTTTGTAATTATTACTATTATTGTTTTTGTTAATTTGATACATTTTACCAAAAACAAGGTAGAGAATGAAATAATGCATTCTGTGCAATGAAATGCATAATACATCATTTTTTCCTGGATCATATAATGCATGTTGACAAATCTGAATGTGCTTTATTTATAGAGAAACCGTTTCCTTTTTCTATAGTCTCTCAGTATTAAATTTTAGCTAGGGCCCAGAAGAAAGCACCATTATTTCTGTACCCCAAAACTTTCTTCTCTGTTTTTTACTATTTCCCTGATTATCTTTTATATCTTTCTTCTTTATATAGGCAAAAGATGGGCTATGTTTTATAATTTTATGCATTTTGAGAAATTATGCACCCTATTTTTAATTTAAAATTATTACATAGAATGTTTTGAAGCTATCCTAAGTAAAATTAATATACTTTTTATGGCCTTTTACTTCTGAGACCCTCATTTGAATTTCTTTGTGTTTTAGTGACTTCTGATTTAAGAAAGTTCTATCTGTATAAGAATAATGTTTATAGCTTCACATATATTTTATTGCATTGAGTTAATTGTTCAGTAGTAATTGTTACATCATCAATTTTTTTGAATCTCTGCCTTTTAAAGTTACTAATTGTTTCAAGAAGATAGGTATCCCATTCATCCAGTAAATCACTAGAATTTTTAATTAAACAGTATAAATTCTGTATGGACATAGAGTAATACTGTAATAGAGGTTTAGCTTCCCATTTCGAATGAGAAAGTGTTTATACTGGTAGTGATCTGCAAGACAGGGAGAAAGGCAGAATTTTCTTATGTACTGAATGTATTACCAGATCATTAAAACACAGATAAACTATAGCTTTATGAGACTTTCTAATTAACAAAATTGTAATTAGCATTGCTATCTATAAAAGAAAAAAATGTGCTTAGACAAACGTCTCAATAAACATGATATGTCATTACTTTTTTTGATATAAGACCTCATGAAATTAAAGAAAAATAAAACACTTTCATTCCATACTCCGTGAAGCTTAGCTGCATATGGTGGTATACAAGATGTCCTGTGCTTGAAATGCCAGATAGCACTGGTAACCACACATCTTTCTGTGACTTTTTAGCTGCTGTCTACCGGTGTTTACAGAGAAAAATGGATGGAATGCCAAGAGAAAACTCATACTATCTCATTAGTTAAAGTACTGCACATTAAGTCTCTCGGAGTTTACACAGCAATTGAAATAGCCTTTTCTATAAATAATGCCATGCTTCCTGGTACTTCTGTCATTTACAGCTGATAGTAGCTAAATTAGCCACAGCACAATATCTCTTAACCCCCCTACCTAAATCCCTTATCTATACATAAATCATCTAAGCCTGGGCAGAATCTCCTATTGACCCTCCAAGACTTTTATTGCCACTTTGTTCCCTTTTTTATTGCCTCTTCTTTCTTCTTCTTCTTTTTTATTCCCAAATCTATGAGCTGAAAAAGGGGTTACGATTTTCGTTTTCTAGTGAGTGATGTGTATATAGCTTCTTCCCCATCGCACTGTCAGGATCATAGGAAAACAGAGATGCCCTGTTATGAAAAGCCAGCCTAAGCAAATGAATCACTGCACAATGGAACTCTGTTAGGGACGGTGCCTTTCCTCTTGGCTGTCAGTTAACAATGATGCTTAAATTTTAGCATTGACTGAACATAAAATAAAGATCATTAACTATTTATTTATACTTTTATCCCTAAAGACTTCCTTGCCCCTCACTTTCTGTTCATTCCTCTTTTTGTCTCTTCCTCTTCTTTTTTTCTTGTTCATTACCCAAGCTCCTAATTAGTCTTATTGTGGTGAAATTTTTGCTGGGGGCCCAGGATACCAAGATGACTGCATAATTTTTCCTGCAATTAAGAACTGACAGCCTGCTAGGGGAGACAAATATCCAGCAAAGAATGATAGTATTCTGTTAATATGAGAAACAATAGGGGCATGAACATGCATAGCCAAAAGGAAGGTCAATTACGTGAGGCTAGGATAGTAAAGCAAGCTCCCTAGGAGGTGAAAATTTCCAATTAGGTCTTAAAGGTTGAATAGAAATTTTATGAGGAAATTAAAAGATGCCAGAGATAGCATGTAAGTAAAAAACGAATTCAGGAAATGGCAATTAGAATAGTCAAGTCTAGAAAATGAGGGTTAAAAGTGAGATTGGGATTGATAAGAAAACTAGAAATGTGTTTGAAGATAGATCAGTAAGACTTTGTGTGCCTCCAGAACTGGAGAACTTATCCTTCAGTGATGAATTTCTAACAAAGATTTTTCAAGGAGAGGAATCATCAAATTTAACCTGTGAGAATAGCACATAAAATTCATTATGGCAGGAGTGTTGTTTCACTCCCTCCTTTTTTTCTTTGTTTGCTGTATTCTTTCATTTGTTTCTAAATCCTTGGAAGAGAATAAGTACCAATCACTATCCATTTAACGACTGTGTGTTCATAAGATTTCATGGGGTCAGGGTAGCAATGGTGGAATTGCTAGCAAAAGGTACCAGAAATAGGGACACCAAAAGAAGACAGTTGTAGTCATCTGAGGGAGAGATAATGATAATCTGAACTAAGTCAGTGAACATGAGTTTGGTAAGAGGTATAAACTGGGGAGAAATTTTGAGTGGAGTATTGATGGGGCTAATCAAAAGAAGGTCTGGGACCCACGGGGTTTCAGAAGATTTTTACAATGGGGCAACTTTCAAACAAGATAGAAAAAGGGAAGAGAAAGTGTAGGTGGCAGCAGGAATGGGGGAATAATAATCCTTATTTGGGAATATTATATGTTTAGAGCCAATATAGTATAGCTGGATGGCAAGAAAGATGAGAGACAGAGATTTCAAAGTGGGAACCAAGACACTAGGGCTAATAGCCAAGCTTAGAGGAGAGAATGAGATTGTTCAGAAATAGGTTTACACAGAAGAGATCATTATTTAGGGGGAAGACAGAGGAATATGTACCAAAAACAAAGGATGAAGGACATACAGCTAGAGATGTAAGGAGGGATCCAGGAAAAGTCAATCAATCTCAATCTCTCTCTCTCTCTCTCTCTCTCTCTCTCTCTCTCTCTCTCTCTCCCCCCTATCCCCCTCTATTATTTGCATTCTTTTATTGGCCTTTGAAGGTACAACAGGCTTATCCAGATCAGCCATGACTGACAGTGAAAATATTGTTTGTTTTTCTTTGTCAAATGTAGGTCTAGTTGAATCACTTAGGAATTTAATTAACACTGACAACCAAACTCCACATTATTCATTAAAATATTTAACCAACAGAAAATAAAACAGAGAATTGGTAAAAGAATGAAAACAGGACACAATTTACTTTTTATTTGCCACTAGCGTCTGTAGCTTGCCATGGGGAGTTTTACACTGAAGAGTTATAACCAGAACTGTCACAGCCCATGGAAATCTATCTATGCCATGACCACTTTCTCATGTTAAAGGCTTTCATCCCTAAGTAGATCATCTGGGCTCCAGCCAGCAGGACACTCATGAAAGACTCACAAAAAATTCATCCAATGTGCTCTGAGCAGCTAGATATTCCGTCTTTTGTATTTGCTTGTTTTTCATTTGGGGGAGTTTGTTTTGGTTTTTGCAATTATTGATGTAGTATTAGTAGTATTATGTAGTGTGGGGCAGAATTCACATTTCTCATTTCAAATATCTGGACACATGTCCTGTCTGACTTCTATCTCTGTCATTTTTAAACCAGGGGTGATTTTAGATACAAATAATATAGTATGTAGACAAAGCATACTTTATGGCAATTTTACTTAATTGAAGTATGAAAGGAAGACTAATGAGCAACAAAATAACCTCAATAAGATTAGTGCTAGATTATTGTTATTTCTTAATATTTCCATATTGATTCTAGACTCCCTACATGAAATATGAAAATTTAATTCCCAAACTTGGTCTCAAAGATTTGTAGATCATTTCTCTTATTCAGAGGTTGTTGGAGGTTCTCACAATCTGTGGTGATCTGTTACATTAACTCCAGTTTTGACATCACTTAAATGTAACTTTAATGGCTTCTACGACTAAATGCATAAGAATAACTACTTTTTTTGGATGCAAAATGCAAGAACGGAAATAGTTGCTACTGCTCAGTGAACACATACTCTCACATCAGGAATAGCTAAACAAAGTGAATGTGGGGTGGAATATTTAAAACAAATTTCAAAGTCTTAATGAAGTGATGCAGTTGCAACAGGAGTGTCTGCTGTAGTTTGTCAATGTTAGGAAAACGACATCACTTTGTAATCCATCAAGTTAATATTGCCTTTTATAGGCTTACTATTAGTTTGTAATGACCTCCCTATTTTTATTTATTTATTTATTTATTTTTAGTTTTTGGTGGACACAACATCTTTGTATGTGGTGCTGAGGATCGAACCGGGGCCGCACGCATGCCAGGCGAGCGCGCTACTGCTTGAGCCACATCCCCAGCCCATGACCTCCCTATTATCTTCATAAAGAATGTTTCTTCTCAAATCTTAAAGAAACTGCCATCTATTTCTCCTGAGGCCAATTCCTACCACAAAAACAATATTTCTATTGTTTTGAACCCTTCCCCTGCAACATGCTAGGGTTTCTAGCCTCCTCAAGTCTGTTCTTATGATGTTGTTAAATTTCTTTGTAGAAGTGGCTCATGGGTGATGTCTTTAGAAGAGGTTGCTGGATTTCTTCACTTTTGATTAGCATAGCAAACACTTTATGTTCATTTAGTTGTTTACTTGGGGGAGAGAGGGCTAAGACACCTACCCCGCATACTCTGCTCCTTGTACTGCCCCCCTTTCTCATGCTCAGAGACTGCAGCACTGTTTCCTTCTTGTTCTTCATTTGTCCTCTCAGATCCTTATATTGCAATTGCCATTGTTCATTTCTGCTCTGGGAACCTCTGTTGACTGTCATGAAAATGTGATGTCCTCTCGCATTTCTCTATGCAAAGATACACTGGTATGAATTGTCACTCAGGACATTATGTTCTTTTTATGACTCATCATTCTCCAGTAGGGAACACTTTATACTCCATGAGCACAGGCTATCAAGTGTAGGTGTCTGAACTCTCAATATCTTTCATGGACTTTAAATAATCGCTTTCAGACTTTATCTTGCTTTATGACAGTCTGCTCATCTTAGGCATTGCATGTCACCAAGTTGAGGACAATATCAGTGACAAGCATTGTGTTGGACAAAACACATGAGCTTCTCTCCTCCTAGCTGTAACTCATTCTCAGGAGCAGACTTGGACATCTCAATCTCTCTTTCCAAGAAATATGAATATTTTTCTAGAAAGGCTTTAAAGATAGCACATCAAATCAACCCAGTTTCTGTCCTCAGCATTGCAAAATATAGAATTGAATGAAGAAGTCCAACGCCAGCACACTCCCTGTCTGAATGTCACTGTGAGCACTGATCAGTGATCAAGCAGAAGCACCGCCCACTTCTAGTAAATTTTAATACAAAAGACAAATGTGAGGGAAAAAAATCACTCCTCATAGTATGCACAGGTAGAGTTCATTTTGTTTATTTAAAAAGAATATGCTCTTTAAATTTATATTCTTTAAAAGAATATGAATTTAGTAGATTTACTTCACACAAATTATTAATCATAATAATAAATGTGACTCCAAGCAATTATATGGCTCAGTCATCTGTTGACAAGCCAATGTTAAGGACCTGCTTATTATTGTTATTGTTATTATTATTACTAGTTTAAAAATATAACTGATATTCTCATATGAGTTAGATTATTACACATATGCAAATATCTAAAGAAATGGAGACAAAGTATTCGAATTGAAAGGTCTATTGATCCATTTTGATGGTGAGATCAGCAGCTGTTCACCTCTCACTCCCTGGGGATCTCATTTTATTGTCTTTCTTATGCTTATTTCTTCTCTTACTCTATTTTTCTATTTGTTTTTCTCTCATTTATCTTTCTTATTCTTTCTTTATGACATTTCCCCAATGCTTATTGATTTTATTCTATGTTTTTCCAATTTTCCTCTTTCATTTTGCAATTTGATAAGTAGTCAAAATGAGATCAGAGGTAACTGATGGAGGAAAGCAGTACTCAAGAAAGAAAGGTAAAGTGTGTGTGTGTGTGTGTGTGTGTGTGTGTGTGTAGCTGTACTCATTGTCAGTAGAGTGGAAGGTGAGGATGGAGCAGGTATGCACATGTTTCTGTATTTCCACTTTACATCTGAGATAGATAGATAGATAGATGAACACATACATATGTATATGTATATAGTTAGTTTTTTTCAAATTTTATGAAAAATCTCTAAATGAAATTGAGTCTAAAATCTTAAATACCCACTATATCCTTTGAAATGCCTTTGTATTACCTATTATTGCTTTGAATAAGCCAATGTTTTCACTCTTGTTCGAAGAACAACCAAGAAAATAAAAATTGCCACTTTCATTTCCTATGTGGAGTAGGTAGGCTCAAGAAAGTTGCATCAGCTTTCCTCTGGTACATGACTGCTTCAAACAGAACTGTCTGGGAAAACTTCAGCATGATTTGCTTGACTTGACAACAGTATTTCTTCCTTTTGTCCTTGCCCAGACCACTAGCAGCTCCATACATAAACATGGGTGCACACACTCTCCTAGGTGTCTGTTTATACTCATGTGGCTAAACACTCTTCGTTGACAGAAGAACAAGTTGAATGCCTCTGGCTGGAACTGATGAGACACACATTCTAAATAGAGTTGGTCTTGGATACCTTTCTTTAAGGATCAAAAAGTGCATTTGGTAAATTATTTAGAAAGAAGAATGCCAGGCTGTAAACATGAATAAAGGCTGACATGTTACAACAAAAACATGGAACCAGGAGAACAGGACAGCTGAACAGCTGTAAGAGCAGGAATCTCCTTGGTTCACCACTTCTCTTAGGAAAACACAAACATTCAGAAATAAATTAAGAAGTTATTCTAATCAAAATTAGATTTAATATATGTATAAGCTTTTCAATAGCTAAGGATATAATTGTGTTGAATACTGTGTTTAGTATAATTAGCCAGATAGCTTTTCTTGGGGGGAATTTTAAAGCACAAGCTTATTGGTAATATGTTTAAGGTTCACACTTCTTTTTGCTTACTTTTAGAAATCCTTATTTTGTGAAGCAAAAATGTTGGGAGGAATAAAAGCCCTACACTAGACAGATAAATTGAAATACATTCATAAATGCAATTAGAAAGAAAGCAATTAGAAAGCTACCTACACAGAATTTACCTTGCTTGCATTTGGGACAAGGTCAGTTAATGAGTAAGTGACTTCAGCTGTGCCACAAGCAGTGTTGAGGAGTTTCTTACAGTTCCTACTTGATTCATCCACACACTTCCTGAAGTTACTGTTGCTTTTCATATGCTTCTCCATTATGTGAAATAGAATCACCACAGAAAAGTAAAATGGGAAAATTATTTTAATAAGTAAAGGGTATGAATATAACATCCAGTGATAAAGAAATGAGATTTACTATATAGCAAAAGTAATAAGGTGTTGAGAAAAAAATATACTTTGAAAGATATGATTAAGTACCAGGTAAAATGAAATCTCAACCAAGCAGTGAATTTATAAGTTTAGTTTCTTTCCAATGCTAAGCAAAGATCCCAAAACAAACTTGAATGTCTAAATTTTCATTTGAAATATATAATACAATTTAAAAATAGTCCATATCCAACAAGATAATAAAAAGTAATGAACCTCAGATAATAAAGATATTTATACAATAATTTAGATCATAAAG